>NC_071509.1:25488282-25791750 GCF_027887155.1 Malaclemys terrapin pileata
GAAGTAAAAAATATGGAGAGAAAACTTTGATTAAGCACTGAGTATGAACACCATTTTTGGGAGACAGCAAGATAATCCTCTTCAGCATTAACAGAGTCCGAGTTTAAGGCCAGACAGGACGACCAAATCATCTAGAGTGATTTCCTATATAGCACAGACCACTGAACACTTTCACACTCTACCCAACAACCAAAATTAGACCGAAGTATTACAGCGCTTGGAAGATTAAACTATATAAATTTTCGAAAAAGCGCATATACATCTGGAAGGGGCAAGCTTTTCTGATGCAAGAGTCTAAGATGTAAAAGATTTCCAAGGTTCACCAAAACTAAAAAGGGCAGAAATACCTATGATTATAGGTTATACAGTCTCCTGTCCAATATCACAGCGCAAGTCAATGGCAGCGGAATTCCAGATTCGCCCATTCCCATTGTAGGGCAAGATAGAAGTCTTAGTCAGTCATAGTAACTAAGTTGACTCTAGTCACATACATCAATTTAAGCAGAACAGCAGAAAATATATTACACAGACATATTAACACATACTACCATTGTTTTTCTTTAATGCATGTTGCATTTTATATTACAGGTATTTATATGTTGCTCTCCACTGTAGCATGTGGGTCCCTTCCATTTGTGAATTTTAAAGTGCTTTAGGAAAGGTTAGGTATTAATATTCATCTTTTACAGGTAAGGAAACAGGAAGAGATTAAGTGATGTGCCTAAAGTCACAATAGTAAATCAGTGGCAGTCAGAAATAACAACCCCAACAACTGCCTCCTATCCCTGTTCTAACCACTAGACAACCCTTTCTCCCCAGGACAAGAAAAAAGCTTGGGGTGGAGGGGTTTCAAACCCACAACCTTTGAAATCGAAAGTCATGAGCCTTTACCATTTGAGCTAAAGAACTTCTTGTTTGGCTGTGAGAAAGTGATCAGATGTACAGTGGGGCTGGAGGGAGTCATGCTTTCATACATACTAAGCCAGTGTATTACACAAACACAGGTCAAGGACCTGAAGTCCTTTTGGACTGGAAACTTCAATAAATAATTAGATGACATGAGCACCAACTTGTGCACTAAAGAAGCTTCTCAAACAGGAAGCAATAAGGGAGGCAAAATATTCATTTGTAGTATATGTAACTTTAAAAGAAATTATAGGTTTTACAAGTGAAAGTTAAAATTGCATGGAAAATACTATTGAACAAAAGATCTTAATGCATTAGGTGACACCCACACTAAGTGTATGAGGGAAACCTGTTTGGCATACCCATTTTTCATGATCACGACTACAAGCATCATATGTGGGCTCAGAGGAGAAAGTGACAAGGACTTGTAGAAGAAGGAAGAAAGAAATCAGCGTTTGGAAAAATTTTAGATGACAAAATATGAAAATTTCTGTACTAGAGTCACATTTTAACATCACAGCAGATACTTCAGAAACACCCTCTAATAGTCAGGGAGAGCCAAGAAATCAACTGCATCTATATGTGTAAATATGCAAGTTAAGTTCACACTTGGCCAACAGTAACTAGCTTCCAGTCTATTTAATACATAGCTAGAAAAATTGTAAATATGAGTGTTTTTGCATCATTTACAAAGATGCTTGCCACAAATCTGGCACTTGCCCTGATAAAACTCATAAGCAAGGGGGTCAAATAAGAGTTGTACAGGAAGCATTAAGTCATAATGTGTTCCTGTTAACTCACATCAGAAAGAAATCTTGGAGTCATCATGGCTAGTTCTCTGAAAATTTCAACTCACTTTGCAGCAGCGATCAAAAAAGGCTAACAGGATGTTAAGAGCTATTAGGAAAGGGAAAGAAAATAAGAAAAAAAATAGCATCATGTCACTATATAAATCCATGGTGTGCCCACACCTGGAATACTGTGTCCAGTTCTGGTCAACCCTTGTCAAAAAGGATATAGTGGAACTGGAAAAGGTTCAGAGAAGGGCAACCAAGATTATCAAAGGTATGGAATGGCTCCAAACAAGGAGAGACTAAAAGGATTAGAGCTGGTCAGCTTAGAAAATAGATTACTAAGGTGGATATGATAGAGGTCTGTAAAGTCATGAATGGTGTGGAAAAAGTGATTTTTGAAAAGTGTTTTTTGCCCTTTGACTCACTACAAAAACCAGCAGTCACTTGATGAAATACATAGAAGACCAAGTACTTTCTCACACAATCCACAATTAACCTGTGGAACACATTACCTTGAGATGTTGTGATGGCCAAAAATATAACTGAGTCCAAAAAAGATGTTCATGTAGGATAGATCCACCAATTGCTATTAGTCAAGAGCACCAGGGATGCAACCCCATGCTCGGGGCAACCTAAACCTCTGCCTGCCAGAAGACAGGAGGGAAAGACAGGGATGGATCACTCGATAAATTGCCCTGTTCTGTTTGTTCCCTCTGAATCTCTGGTTTTGGCCACTGCTGGAGAGAGGATGCTGGACTAGACAGACCACTGATCAGACCCAGTATGGCTTTTCTTATATTCTTCCTCCTCCACCGCTACCAGCTGCTGTGACAGCTTCCAACTGTTACTAGTACTGCGTCTGCTGCTGTTGCTTTAAGGACAGCATCAGTACAGTTTAGAATGTTTATATGTTCAGTTATTATGGCAGATAGACAATTTTCCTGAAGAATGTAAGCAAGAGAAGGAAATGGGAATTTTATTTAAACACTTTCTCAGTCAGCAAAAGCTGAATGGAATTTAATGGGACATGAAAAGGAACTTTTGTTTCCTGAGGGAGTTCCCTTTGCCAAACATCAAAGGCCTGCTGCAAACAATGGAGGGCTGAGAGCTTCTCAAAGAAAAGGTCACAAGAGCTAGGCAGACTATGGGTAAGACTATGAGTCAGTCACAGATTCTGTGATTTTACAAGACCTCCATGACTTCCTGAAAATTCCAATAATTCAGCCCTGCGGCGGAGGGACTCTGGCTTCAATAAATGCGCAATTTATTGTTTATTACCCATGTCCTATCCGTGACTTTACAAAAATACCCATGCCAAAATCGTAGCCTTAACTATAGGATCACTATTAGCTACCCTTCATAATAATATTGAGCCGAGATGGCAACCTCTCTCATCCCGCATGTTGAGAATTCAAGAACAAAAATAGTGTGTTTGTGATAGAAGTAGCAGCACTCAGGAGGGGAAAAAAAAAAAAAGAGAATTACAAAGTGATGCTGCATCTCACTCTATCCAGTAACAGTCTGTGGTTCTTTAATCGGGATGGTTTGAGCAATGAAATAAGCTACTTTTAAACTCCCATCCGGATTCTAGATGCAGATAAAAACATATGACAAAATAAAAGATTTACTTTACAAACAGGTGCTGCGGAAAACGTAGCTACAAAATATATGGAAAAGTAAGGCGTTTGGCATATATTCCCTTGGGAAGGCAAAATTGCTAGAAGTATGATTTAAAATGGTTCTCTCTGGTGCAGATTTAGACTATTACCAATGCACTTTTTGAAGAGTGATCTGTACATTCTGTAACAAAAATTAGTGTTCTAATAGCTTTTAAGTGTCATCAGATTGTACTATTAAGCATTCAGAAGAGCCAGTTTCAGCCTCCCTGGAGAAATACTCCTACTCACATTCCACAGGTCCCAAAAAGTTCTCTATAGGCACAATGCAGAACAGTAAAGGAATGAAGTATTTAAAAGCAGATCTTAAGCATTATGTTCACACACATGCTTTATAGAATACAGAAAGCATGCACGTAGACATAGGCCCTGACTGGAGATGGTCACAATGTATTTTTGCAAAACATTACTGCTGTTCTTCAGCTAGCTCTAGCCTTGAACTCACTAGCTGCTCATTCATGAGGGTAGACTTATTTTGCATGGGTGGTTTCAACTGAGCTCTGTGCAGGCACAGAGGTCTGCCAATGCAGATCTCATTGCAATATTAAGGCCATATATACAGGTGCAATATCATATTTTAATTCCACAAATTCAGCTTCCATGTTACATGATCTTAGGATATGTCTACACTGCAACTGGAGGGTAGGGTATGTCCACACTACAGCTGGATGGTGTAACTGCAGGCACGTGTAGGATACATTTTGTAGCCTGATTCTTTAGTGGTTAATAATTATTCCTGATTGCTGATTAATACCGATTTAAAGAACTGGGGATAGTAGGGTTCTAGTCCCAGAATCAGACACAACGCAATTAAAATTAACAAGTTCAATATTTGGTGGGGAACCCCATCATGTACAACACCACCACTCACACTGAGGGCAAAGCCCAATCAGCACAATTAGAAAAGACAAGAAAGCTCCAAACCAAATAAGCAAATAGCAGTAATACAGAATTAGTGATATCTTTGATATTCTTGGCATATACTCATATACCTATATACTCACATGCTTCCTTTGATACAATAGTGAGAGCGAAAAGACCAGCTCCGTCCCTGACATGCCAATCTCGTCCAATGGTCCAGACCGACCTACCTGATGACCAAGATCAACTCCCTCTACATGGTGGCCTGGTCTATTATAGGGCCTAAGGAGGATTGTCATGAATATTCCTGCAGACGCCCAGCCTCCCATCTCCACATCTAACTTCCTCACCCTAATAATGTTGGGGTGCCTTTATCTTATAGGTTAGCATATTAATGGCTTTACCTTATGACCATAGATGTCAATCGCTAAAGCAAATTTGTGGTTAGGCATCTGCCAACAATTTTATCCTAGAATAACCAAACCTGGTATCAGTTTAACATTCCTGCTGTTGCCTAGTATCTTTATATACAAACCTCCCCCTTAAACACTCTATTCCCAGTTCCCCAAAACCTTGGGGCAACCGTTGGGCCATCTATCTATGCTGAAGTTCATAGGTCTCAAGCCTTATGCTAACTTGCTTAAGCCAATGTCTTACAGGAAACAGGCCTGTTGGTTTCTTGCATTACTGCTAAGTAAAATAAAATGCGAAAGCTAGTTCTATGGGCTACAGTTTACCCAAACCCATGGCATTGAGTCTCAAAACCCAGGTCAAAGCATAAGCAAAGCAGCTTAACAAACAATACTAACCATACTGGTAAATAAAATTTAATATAAAGCCTTTTAAAACCATAAAAGGCACTGCTAGTGTAACCTTTCAAGCAGCTTTTCAACTTTTTGAGCAAATGAAGCCTGGAATATATATATATTTTTTAATACTGTGAATAAAGCATTTTCATGATGAATGTTGTCAGATATTCCATTTTCAGTATCAAGTAGGGGCACACTGACAGGGCTGTTAAGAGTCTAGAAACTCAGTCCCACTTTCTCCAGGAACAGTAGTGTCTCTGTAGTTATGTTAATAGTCTTAGTCACACCACAACTGCAAATCATCAAATCGCATTAAGCTCCAAAGGGAGCAACTTCTGCATCCCCACAAGATGAGGATAAATCATAAAGAGAGCAGTAAAAAGTGTGTAGGTGGAAAAATGAAAGCGGTGATATCATATAGGCTACATATTTTAAAAGTTATCAAAAAAAGCAAGATTCCAAAGGTATTATATTTGCATTTCTTTCCAGTGTAGCTATTATTGTACAATGAACATTTAAGACATTTAAAATAAGTCACACACACAACTATAATTATAAAAACAGTTATGCCTTTTTTTTCCTGCACAAGATTCTTTTTGCAGAAATATCCCTCAAACTCTTGATCTCTATATTCTAGGATCAAGATAAGTCATTAATATAGCCCATAAAACAAAATCTTTATTTTAAAGAAGGGATAATTTTTACTTAGCAATTTATTACAGAATTTAAAAAATCCAAGAGCTTGAATAGTTACGATCATAAATCTGACATTCCCCTCAGACATTCATAGATTTTAAGGCTAGAAGAGACAACTATGATCCAGTTTGACTTCCTGCACACCACACAATTTCAATAATTCCTGAAATGGAGGGAATTATTCTTCCTTATTACATAAGTGAATAGTACTGAATTACAGTTGAAATAGAGCATCTTTCTAAGAAAGACACACAAACTCAGTTTAAAGATTCCAAGTGATGATCAATGTGGTAAGTTCCACCACTTAATTATCCTCATAGATAAAAGCTGTGTCAAATCCAATTTGATTTTTCCAACTTCAAGCCACTGGAACTTTACAACTTTGACCATTACATTAATGGTCAAATGATTAATTATTAGATTACAACCTTAAAAGAATAGTACTGATTTGGGTCAGTTACCTGAAATCTCAGAATACACAAACCATAAAAAACAAGACCTTGGAATTTCATTTCACTATTGAGGAGTAGCCGATGCTGTTTTGGCAGTAGTGAATGAAAGTATTCTCAGTAAACTTCACTGGCAAATACTTGTATCCAGTTTTCAAATAATGGACAGTTTCTTAAAACATTTGTACTATCCCTGTCTTGAAGGCCGCTCCTTGCATTAGCCAATATCAAAACTTCCCCATGTTTTAATTTTTGTGGTGTAATGAGAATTTTGTAGAGCAGACAGAAGGACACAAAGAAACATTAGAAACTTATCCCGCCTCCTCCCCCCGACAAAACAAAACAAAACAAAAAACCATTTTAAAGTTTACTCTATAAAATTACCTCCAGATGCTATAGTTGTCAAAGATACTTAACTCCACAAATGAAAAGCATAAGTATCTTTTGGGACGGGAGTTACCAGAAGAACGAATATACATTTTATAATTGGAAAATGGCTGCAACTAACTTTGGAGAAGCTATCCTCCATATATATTAAGCCACTCACATCTACACTCAGGTCTAAAATCCTGGTCCCAGAAGTGAAAGTAAGCTGGTACGGTCCAGGACGGCATACCGGTAAGAACTGGTACACAGCCAACCGTACCAGCAGGGCCACTGATGAGGGGGACCAAAAGGGGCAGTTTCCCCAGGGCCTGGCAATTTAAAAGGGCCTGGGGCTTCCGGCAGTGGCTGGAGCCCATGGACCTTTAAATCACCACCGGGGCTCCTGGCCGCCGCTGTGCTACCGCTACCACGGGGATCCACCGGTGATTTCACTGCAGCCGGAGCCCCTGGCCCTTTAAATCGCCGTCAGAGTCCTGGGGTAGCGGTAGCGGTAGCCTGGAGCTCCGGGAGTGATTTAAAGGGCCTGGGGCTCCAGCTTCCCAAGTGACCGCAGCTAGATTGCCATAGCTGCATCTTACCAAGGGTTAGGTCGGCCATAGCTACAGCATTCAGGGGTGAGTACTGTAATTATGTTGTCCTAAGTTTTAAGTGTAGTCCTGGCCTCCATCACAACAATTTATAAAGTTAACTCTTCTGTAAAATATACACAATAACTAGACTCCTCCAAGCATGTGTAGAACCCCAAATATATGTACAAACAGTGTGTAAAAGATAACCCCCATTCATAGGGTTCTCAATTTGTACAAACACTACATAAGAACGGCCGTACTGGGTGAGACCAAAGGCCCATCTAGCCCAGTATCCTGTCTTCCAACAGTGGCCAATGCCAGGTACCCCAGAGGGAAGGAACAGAACAGATACTCATCAAGTGATCCATCCCCTGCTGCCTATTCCCAGCTTCTGGCAAACCGAGGCTAGGGACACCATCCCTGCCCATCCTGGCTAACCACCATTGATGTGCCTATCCTCTGTGATC
The DNA here is from genome assembly GCF_027887155.1 of Malaclemys terrapin pileata. Taxonomy (NCBI): domain Eukaryota; kingdom Metazoa; phylum Chordata; order Testudines; family Emydidae; genus Malaclemys; species Malaclemys terrapin. The sequence goes on from NC_071509.1 coordinate 25,495,897, forward strand.
TTATCTAGTTCTTTTTTGAACCCTGTTATAGTCTTGACTTCATCTGATTGCTCAGGATTCCAGAACCCTATTTCTCTTCTCTAATAGACTTGTAATAAACAAAATGCCTGTAAGAGCAAATACACGGACGAAGCATCACCTCATTCTTAAACCCTAAAGCCATAACCCCTCAAAATCTTTTCAAACTCCCCAGACAAACTGTTACACTTTCTGATCCCCCCTTTGCCTACTAGTCCCCTCAAACCCTGCTGAGTGGTGGAACACAATGGCTGGTAAGTATTTTTGCTGTGTGCAAGGGAATATGGACAAAGACAATCTCCTTCACTCCATTCTCTGGCTTTCTCCAGGCCCCAGGATGTCCCTATCATTAATGGGGAGGGAGCTTATCAGTCAACATCCTTTAGGAGAGACTGTTGCATTAACTGGTCAGAAGCTATTTGCAAGCTACCACATAAAAGTTATAAGCGGGACGGAAGGGTCCAGACTGGTCTTCGTAGCCAATTCCCATGTTCTCCAAGGTATTGTATATTTTCACCGCCTCTTGCAATTCTGAGGTATGCCAGGACTGTTTTTGTTTTAAGCAGATACTAGCTTTCCTGTATATTGCAGACACGTATACAGATGACTCATTGATTCCAAGCTCCAGAAGCCTTAATTAGTCATGTATGTACATCATTCACTGACAAATTCCCTGTCAAGGCACATTTTTTGCTAAATCAATAGAAAGTTAACTACTCTGATTTTTATTTAGTATTCAGCCCGTACCATTTTTCCCGTTCCTATTTTATACACAAACTTATTTCTGCAGGTGCTCTCCAGAAAGGACTTTAATCATTTCTGACAGGGGGAGTTGGGAGAGAACGTTTGTTCTATTGAAAACAGACTCTATGCTTTAGGTTTGCTGAGTCTCTGCCAGTTGCATGTTGCGGTTTACATTCAAATCAGTACTGATTTATATACAGAAACTTCATGTTATTGTTACCACCCACTGTGAAAATCAACTATTTGAAAAACCTTTGAAAAGCAAACAGATTTCCTAACAGCAAATTAATAGAGGTACTGAGAAATTGCATGACTGGTTGATGCAAAATCCCTCAACACAGGAGCTTGATCCAATGGGACTACTTGTAGTCTCAAAGTTAAGCATGTGCGTAAGTATTTGTTGAATCGGGGCAGAGTGCTCAGCACCTTGCAGGACTGTCCCTTAGATCAAGAGAAAGAGATTACCCAGAACACACAAATTGTCGTCACATCTCCATAAGGTTATTATACTGTACCTTTAAATACAGCATATTCAGATGAAGTTATGGAAAATATACTACACAGATACATAGATTCCAAGGCCATTGTGATCATCTAATCTGACCACCTATATAATACAGGCTGCAGAATCTCTCCAAAATAATTCCAAGAGATTATCTTTTGGAAAAACATCCAATCTTGATTTTAAAATTGTCAGTGATGGAAAATCCATCATTACCTTGGTAAATTGTTCCACGGTTAATTACTCTCACCGTTAAAAATGTATGACTTATTTCCAGTCTCAAATAGTCTAGCTTCAACTTCCAGCCATCGGATAATGTTCTACCTTTCTCTGCTAGACTGAAGAGTCCATTATCAAATATTTGTTCCCCATGCAGACACTTATAGACTAATCAAGTCATCTCAATCTTCTCTTTGTTAAGCTAAATAGACAAGTGCTCTGAAATTTTATTGGCAGGCGTATGGAAGTGCTAGAGTCACAAGGGAGTTATGTAGGCCATCCCAGACAAGTGCTAATATGTTTATACCATACTATTGAGGTATACAGAGCTTGAGATACTGTAAGCATGTTTTAAGGTAACATTCTTAAAAGAAACACAGTATATATAAATTTTCCCGCCTCACAATAAGTCTACTCAGAAATTACTGCTTCTAAATCACTTCAATTACAAATTTAAGTCTTTAGAGTTGACAGAAATAGGTAAAATATATGTAATGAGTCAGCTGAAAGTGGTCAATACCTTTAATATTTTGCAAATTCTAACTATTTCATTTGGAGTTATAGTGACAATCCAGTGAAATTATTAAAAGTTATCTACAATAATCAGCTCCGCATATGTTTCTCAATGACACTTTGGTGGACTTTTCCATTCTCTTTTACCTATTCACAGTTTCAGTCGCTACCAAAAAAGGTATTAATGACACTTAGCAGCTGCTCCAAGTAAATGACACCTTAATCCACCCAAGTAAAAAGTCAAGCTTTGCCCCCTCATGAGGAGCCTGCTAGCCTATGTTTTTCCTTTCAAAAACAGAAAGGCTATATAATTAAACATTGGTACTTACAGCCTGGATTCTCATTCTTCCTTGGCCCATTAGCAACAAAGCATCTCTCCACTTAAAAACAACTTTAAGATATTCTGATTTCCACCATTCTCTACTGGGAATACCTTCTCTTTCAGTGCTACTACTTTATTCCCTGTTTCAAATAAGGCTCTAGGTTGGGTTTTGTTGCATGTTTGGTGGTATTTTTGGAGGGGGCGGAGGGGACTTTCCTTCCCCAAAATCCAAGGAACCAGTATTATGGTAGGTAGTATTTGTTGTAGAAAAATGCAAAGTCATGCATAGTGCATGAAATAATTTGACCTAGACAGCCACACTGCCTAAATTAAATGTAATCAATGACGCAGGAAAAAGACCCAGGCATCCTGGTAGACAGTTCAATGGAAATAGATGCTTAATCTTCAGCAATGTTTAAAATGTTGGGGTAAGTTATGAAAGGGATAGAGAATCATACCGAAAACATACTACTACCGTATAAATTGATGGCATGTCTGCACACTCAATACTGTATTCAGTTTTGCTCATATCTCAAGAATCGTAAAAGAAAGAACGGTTCCAGAAAAAAAAAAAAAAAAAAAAAGGGGGTGACTACAGTGATTAGAAGCATCAAAAAAGGCTTCCAAAATGAGAATTAAAAGGATTAACATACATAATTTAGAGAAGAAACATGATAGAAGTATACAAAATTATTATTATACAGGTTATTCAGATGCTCCTGTTTATCCTCATAATACAAGAACAAGAGCATATTCAATAAAATGGAGAAGCAACATATTTAAAATAAAAGTAAATGCTTTTTTAAAATTAACAGAATGCACTGTCAACATACTGAGGGCCTGCAAAGAGATGTAATTGAGACAAAGAGTTTAGTAGGATTTTAAAAAAATTGACATTTATACAGAATCAGAAATTACCCAAATTGACTGGAAAGGGAGAATATCATACCTGCCAGCATCCTTTATATAGAATACCAGTAGATTGATAGTAGGTATATATTTTCGTAATTTTGCATAATTCATGAATAGAAGCCATGCCTTTCCGTTTTAAAATGATGCTATAACAAAACCTGATACATTTCAATGCTCCATTTCTCCTATTGTTGCTATTCTCTTCTTCATGTTGAAGAGTACTAAAAAACTGGGGGATGAGGGAGAGGGGAAACAAGTACCTGCTAACTCTAATCCTAATTTAATCATCATGTAATTAACGTCAAAAGTGTCAATTCTTCAACAGCTCTGTACTACTTAATTAGTGGGCGAGATTAGAAAACTGATAATGATACATTAAGGATGCAAATTAGAAAGTCAGGAATTCAACAAATGATTTTCCCCCAAAAAATTTGCTCATTGGCCCAAGGGAACTGCTTCAATTCCAGAGTTACCCTTCCCTAATTACGTGAAAATTGTAAATCTGAAAACTATGGGCGTAAAACCAACAATATGTTTGCTTAAAATTATGTTTTGTGGCACTCTGGGGAATCAGTACTATAACTGTTAGAAGTTAGGGAAGCAAAAGGTTAGTTACTTAAATTGTAAATTCTTACTTGGATCACAGATTCTTTGGTCAGAGATTGTCTTTTTTGTTATTGTGTGTACCTAGCATGATGGGTTCCTGTTTTCTGATTAAGGCCTCTAGGAACTTCTAAATGAGAAATACAAGACTATTTTAGAGACGGGATTATTAATACACTTAAATCACTCCAATTTCATATGGAATTCCATCCTAAACCCAGAATAACAAAGAGCAGCAGTTTGTAGAACTGAGGCCCTACCAGGAAACCCAACCAAACACATATATAGGTGCTTAGTTTTATGCTTATGAATAATCTCAGGCACTTCAATAGAACTACTCACGTTTAAAATTAGCAAGCATGTAAGTATTTGCAGGACTTGGGCCCAGATTTAAAATTTTTATTAAAGCTAATGTTAAAAATAAATTATGTAATACATAGGTTGAGAAAGGAGTGTCTGTACATCTGGGCATAGTCACTCCTTTCACAACCTATGTATTACTTTTTTTTTTTTAACGTTAGCTTTAATAAAAAACTTAAATCCGGGCCCCAGTCCTGCAAATACTTAAAAGAGCTAAAAAAAAAAAGAAACCCCAGTGGTCTGGTTAACTCTGGAACACACAGGTGTAGCACGTAGGTGTTCCAGACTAAGTTTAAAACCTGACTTCCGGGGTCCAGAATACTGCAAGAGGACACGTGTCTCATTCCAGGAACTATGGAGAGAGCACCTTCACTTTCCATTACTTTTAATAATTTATTAAGTCTCTCTCCATGCAACTTGAAAGCACCATCTTGATTTTCACAATGTATCATGAATTCTGATCAGAACTCCTACATACCTACTAACCCATGGGCCATATCCAGCCCGCGGGACCCTTCGCTCTGGCCCCCGAGCTCCTGCCAGGGAGCGGAGTCAGGCCAGGCTTGTGGAGGAGCCAGCCCAACTCCCCAGCAGCACGGTGAGCAGGTGGAGGTTAGCCCCTGGCCCCTCCCCTTCTGCTTCCCTCTCTCCCTCCCTCGCAGTCACAGTTCCCCCAGTGCCTCGGCAGCATAGCTGCAGCTCCGGCCAGGCGGTACAGCTATAGTGACCTGGTGTTCCAGGGTGGCGCAGTCAGATGCGGGGAGCAGGGGGAGTTTGGGGGGGGCTGTAGTGGGGTGATCAAGGGGCTTGGGCCCTGCTGCCGGGGACAGGGGTAGAGCAAGCCAGGGCCCCCCGCTACCTCCAGCATTCTTCGCCCCTGTCCCCAGCAGCCAAGCCCAGACAGGGAGCGAGCCCTGCCCTACTGCCAGGGAGAGCAACCAAATGAGCAGGGGAAACGCACAGAGAAAGGACTGAGCCCCGCTTTTCCCCACCCCACAGGTAACATGGGGCGGGAAGAGTAGAAAGGGTTGGATAGGGGCTGAGGTGAAAGTAAGCCGGTCCGGTGTACCGGCAGGAGCCAGTACGCCGTGCCGGACTGGACCGCTTCTGCGGCGGTGATTTAAAGGGTCCAGGGCTCCAGCCACTGCGGGGAGCCCCGGGCCCTTTAAATCCCCACTGGAGCTCCGGCAGCCAGGCTTGGGCGGGAATTTAAAGGGCCCGGAGCTCCGGCCGCCGCGGGGATCCCCAGGCCCTTTAAAGCGCAGCCGGAGCTGTGGCAGCTGGACTCCCACAGTGATTTAAAGGGCCCGGAGCTCCACGGCGGCTGGAGCCCCAGGCCCTTTAAATCCCTGCTCGAGCCCCAGGGCTCCCAGCCACCTCTGACGCTGGTAGCTCCAGGGTGATTTAAAAGGCCTGGGGCTCCCAGCCACAGCCCCAGGGCCTTTAAATATTGAAAGGCCCCGCCTCTTCTGGGGGAGGCCACGCCCCCACTCAGTACTCCGGCGTACCAGTAAGTCCTTCAAGTTACTTTCACGCCTGGATAGGGGGCAAGGAGCCTCCAGGGGGGCGGTCAGAGGGTGGGGAGCAGGAAGGGTTGGATAGGGGGCAGGAGTCCTGGGGAAATGGTCAGGGGGCAGAAAGCAGGGGTGTTTGGATAGGATGCGGGAGTCCCAGGGGGCAGTTGGGGGTGGGGATCGGGGGGGGGGGGAGGGTGTTGGATGGGGGTAGGGGCCAGGCCATGCCTCGCCTCGCTGTTTGGGGAGGCATAGCCTCCCCCAGCCTTCCATACAATTTCTGTTCCCGATGTGGCTCTAGGGCCAAAAACTTTGCCCACCCCTGTACTAACTCATCCACATTTTTCCACGTGAATTCATTCAAGAGCATAGGTGCCCTCACACAGGCCTATCACAACATGTGGTGTACCTCATCTAGTGCACTTAATTCCCCAACAACAACTAAGTGGGTGAAGGGAGACAATCACTATACTCTCAGATGAACTCATACAGAAAAATAAAAGACAAAAAACACCATATCACCCATGGGTGGACACTTTTCACAAAGCAATCACTGCATATCGGAGTGCAATCACTCAGATCTTGTCCTCAACAGAAACCTACACAACACCTTCAAAAGATAAGCCTGAGAGCTTAAGTTCATAACTTTGCTAGACATTAAAAATAGTGGACTCAAAGACATTGGATTTATGGCTTATTACAACAATCTGTAACCCACTAACTCTCCTTTGTCCTACAAAGGCAAAGTTGTTAACTGCCTACCTCACCTTGAATGGTCTCTTGCAACATGTGTTAACCCCTTATGCTTAACAGTCTTGTATATAGCTGTGACATTGGAGTACCCTTCCCAGACCTGAAAAAGAGCTCTGTGTAAGTGCAAAATCTTGTCTCTTTCATCAACAGAAATTGACCCAATACAAAATATTATCTCACCCTCATTAACTAGATTACACACTAGAGAGACAATTTTAAGAAGTTAGTTAAAAGCAGTTTCTGGTATTGTATTACCTTTGTGCTTGAATCCCCTTATTTTTTGTGGTTAAAAACCCCCTCTCTCTTTTTTGTTGCTGTGTGAACACAAATAGAGAAATAGATAAACTACACAGGGTAAACAGAGACAATTATACACAAAACAAACTTTTTTCTCTCATCTTCCATCTTATAGTACGTAAAAAAATTCACACAGTAATGTATTTTTCAAATTGAAGATGTTGAGATAAACTCCTATACTTGAAGGGACAATACCTCTACTGTCTTGATTTTAGAATACGCAAATCTTGCATAATTAGTATTTCAGACTCACCGCTTCTTTCAGCTCTGTCCCTGCTGTTAGAATGGCTGGTAGCTGACGGGGAAAAAGTTGCAGAGGACAATGAATCTCCTGAAGGTGAACCAGGTTTCTGATTACTCTCACTATGGCCCACAGTAGCAGCTGCATTTAGCTGAGACCTTCCTTGCTGTGGCTGTGGGTGAGAAGGACTTGAAGAAGGATCAGGATCTGAATCCATTTCAGCTGCAAGCAAAGAGTTAAATTTATAATTAAGAAAAAAGCACACACTAATAATTAGATGGCATGCATCTTATATAAAACCAAAGTGCAAACCTCTTTAAGCCCAAATAAATGTTATGATTCTTGTTCTGACAAAATGTACTAAAAGTCAGAATCAACATAAAAGCTTTGGCAAACTTGCTAAGGCATCTTTTAAACATGGAATTATTCAGAAATAGCTAGTGCTTCTCTGCTGCCCCTAAATAGTTTAATGCAGAAGGGACAGTTGGTTGAAATGCAGATCAGCGGATGGACTATCAAATCCACTCTCATACCTGTGTCAGTGTACAAATATCTATACAAAAAACAGGGGCTGCCCATCTGCACTCTGTATTCAGATCATGAAAGGAATGTGCTGCAGACCCTGAGGCATGCCCATGAGATGGCTGGGAAGAAAAATTCCAACTCCCCCAACCCAATCCTTTAACCTAAGGACTCGGACTTACGTACATAGGGGTGAATTTTATTCAAAATGAGCAAACTCCTTTTGCCTTCCTGCCCACCCCCAAAGTAAACACTGTTTCATAGAAAAACATTTGATAAAATCTTTAAGGGGGTGGATTTTGAAAGGCATAAAGGGCAGTTAGGAACAAAACTCCCATTGAAAATCTCCCCCATGAAGATCAAAAGGTCATTGCTACTTTGTAAAAGGTTCCTTAAATATGTAACCTTTACAGAAAAAAGTTAGCTGAACTTTTTCTTTTATAGGACTGGAAGCAGAAGGATGTGTGTCACCACAGCAAGAAGTGTGATAAGTCATATCATGTCTGAAACTGACTTAACTGAATTTGAAGTCTGAGCAGAACAAACTGTGCAGAAGCAACTTTAACATAGTCAGCCTATTAAACTCTCTCTTCTAATCCTTGATTTTCCAAAAACATGCATATCCATGTGTAATAAAAATAAGCTATGAACACACAGCCCAAAAATATTAACTGTAATTATAGTCTCAAAGATCAATACTGACTTCAATGATTTGGGCTGACAACTTGAATTCTGCTTGTATAGTGATCACTAAAAATCCTAACTCATAAAGGAATAAACAGGTCTATGATAAATATTTATCTTGTAAGGTACTAAGTAATTTAGACAACTCACTTGCTGTGTTCTTTTTATCAAGAAAAAAAAGATTACAGTAATGGTGACTACTCGCTGTCTGTATTATATTATAACTTGTATTTCATAACACGAATAACTAAAACAGTTCTGCTTTAACAGATGCATGAAAATGCAGAGATTAAAATGTCCTTTCCCAATAAAGCAGCAGAATTATTTTTAATCATTATGATACAAAAGTTCTCTCTCAGTTGGATTCATACTTAACCCTGCTACTTTAAAGGGGAACACAGGTGGGGAAAATAAGGCAAAAGATAGGATCCCTGACAGTAAAGAGTAAGAAAGAATCCTCTTCCCTGGCCACAGATAACTGAATTCTCCATAACTAATTGGGGGCTTCCTCTCAGTTCTTTACTTCAACAGGTGAGGAAAGCATCTCCCCAGCATTTCCAAGGGAGGATGAAAATGTAATTTACTATAAAAAATAAAGAGACATTGCCACCTTCAATTAGGCCAAAAATTATAACTTTGTAAAAAAAAGTTTTTATAAATACAAGCCCTTTAGAAGTGTTTTTAAATTAAAAAGTATTAATGAAGACAGTTTTTAAACAAGTAAACTTTCATCTGAAGTGTTTAAAACCCAGCCATTGTAGCACCAACAGTCTGAATGTGAAACTGGGCATAAACAAAAGTTTAACTGACTTCATTGCCCAAGCTGAAAGAAATACAGAAAGTAAACAAAGAACTTAGACAAAAGTGAACTGGAGTTTTAAAACAAATCTTACCTTTATGACCTAAAGGATTACAAGTAGAATAGGCACACTGGTTTACAACATGTGATTTATAACATGACCAGCCTCTTAAAAATGCAAAACATTACAAGTATGTATTCAGTGACCTAATCTCTCATGTGCTCTCACTATCTTTTCATGTTAAAAGCCCTCAGCAACAGACAACTCCAGTGACAATACCCATCCCCTGATTTGCTTGTGAAATCCTGAAAAGGGGATGGGTGGTAAGGGTCGAGTTTTAAAAAAGGTCCTAAGCCAGCATGTATAAAGCCTTGTATATGCTCAAAATACTTTCTGAATAAGCATGAATACAATTAAAGTGATCCTGCAAAGGACAGGAAGGAGTGTAAAATACTGAACACAAATGCAAGGAATAGAGTTTGAGGCTGAATTGTTTGGGACTCCCTACCAAAAAAGGGTGTTTGGCACACACTCCGATGAGCCAGCGCAGCTATCTCAAAAGGGCGAGGAAGAGCAGATGCTTTGCTTGCCCCAGTCAGAACAGTTTCTTGGGGGCACCCCACTGAAACTCAGCAGTGTGGGGCCCAAAGTTTCAGTCCTTCCTGATGTAGCCAACCCCTTACAACCTGGCAGCCCTGGGGCATCCATCAAAGTGGCAGCACAGGAGAGGGAGGGAAGTTGTATCCTTCTGGAACAGCAGGTACTTTGATGGCTGCTTGAGGCTAGCAGGTTGGGGGCAAGAGACTAAACTGAGAGCATCTTAGGGGCTGCCACCGTCTGGCCCCCACAGCCTCCTCCTGGTGGGGTAGGCTGGAGAGTTAGGAGGCAGATTTCCACAGTGAGCAGCAGCCCCGGGAATGGATGAAGCTAAGGAGATCCTGGATCTCTGCTCATAGAAAAGAAGCTGGACATGACAATGCAACTTACTGAACTGCCCGGGGCTGAGTCCAGGGTCCCAGTGCCGAGTTCTGCTTCCAACGGGCACAGAAAGGCGAGAGGGAGACAGGCAGTGGGTCCCGCTTCCGAGGGGGATGCGCAGTTAGGGGGACGCAGGCAGTAGGTCTTGCTCTCGAAGGGCGTGTACAGCTGGGGAAAGGACGTCCCTGCACCCGAGAGGGGTGCACAGCTGGGGAGGTCTCGTGGGTGGGGTCCCTGCTCCCGAGGTGGGTGCACAACTGGGGAGGACTCGGGGGCTGGGGTCCCTGCTCCCGAGGGAGGTGCACAGCTGGGGAGGGCTCGGGGGCTGGGGTCCCTGCTCCCGAGGGGGGTGCACAGCTGGGGGGACGCAGGCAGTGGGCCCCGCTCTCGAGAGGGTGCACAGCGGGGGAAATGGGGTGGGTGCAGGTGGTGGGTCCCGGTCCCGCGGTGGGGTGCAGGCAACCCCCCAAGAGCTGCGGGGACAGTGTCCAGCGGAACAAGGGGGGTCTCCTGTTTGCCGGAGGCTCAGAGCCCCGGCTGCAGCTCCAAGCACTCACCTGAGCCCGACAGGGCAGAGTCCCCAGCAAAGTTGGGCTCCAGCTCCTCCCGCGGCTGCGCGCAGACTCAGCGCGGCGCCGGTGCAGCCCACAGCCCTAGCCTGGGAAGCTGCCGACCCCGCCCCCCTCTCCCTGCCCGGCCCCGCCCCCCTCTCCCTGCCCGGCCCCCGCCGCGGCTGCAGCCAGCCGGCGCCTCGCGCAGGGGTAGCCCGCCTGCCACTCACCGCGCTCGCGTTCCCCCCCCCCCAGGAAGCCGCCCGGGGAGCTGCTTTGTCCCGGCGCTGGCTGGGGAGCAGCAGGGTGGGTGGGACCTTGCAGAGCCGGTGCGGCTGGGCCCGGGCTTGGGCGGGGCGGGCAGAGTTGCGCTGCGTGTTTTCCTGCAGCGAGAGAGGGAGGCGGCTGGAGGTTACTGCACTTGCTGGGCCTTGAGAGCGGGCCTGGGAACCGCTGGGGGCAGGGCAAGGGCCGGGGGCGGGACATATGGGGCTGTGCAATGTGACCTGCCAAGGCACAACAGGTCCTCACTCACCCCGGGCCTCCCCCTCCGCGCCCACACGCTGGAATCAGAGGCGTTACCGCGCTGCAAGACTACGGGAGCGAAGTCCGGCCCCTGATTGCCAAGGGAGACAGTGGAGTTTACATGCGCCCGGAGTTGAGCCTGCAGAGATTCCGTGTGGTGCTGAAGTGCCTCCCCGAGAGAGGGCTGAACATCTCCCAAGAAAGCCCGGAGCCCAGCTTTCACAGATCTCAAGTACTTAATAACTCCCATCAACTGGGGATCCTAGTGCCTGCCCAAATATTAATCAGCGCATCCTAGCATCACCTTCCTGGGGGGGAACCGAAGTCACACAGGAAGGCTTGTGGTATGGGAACTGAAGCCAGCTTTCCAATGTCCCAGAGCAGTACCTGACCCATAGGGCTTGGTGGGACAGACAATAAATATAACAAACTGTAACATGTTTTGCCCAGACTTGTCTGTTCAGAAACACAAGGGGGCAGGTACATGACTGGTGCAAGGGAGTAGTTCATAACTTCCTCTATAATAGCTTTATCTAAGTACTGACATGGTCCCCATCAGTATACAGGAGAACCTCACAGGTCTTCACTACGGGGCAGGGGGTCGATTTAAGATATGCCAATTCAGCTACGCGAATAGCGTAGCTGAATTCGACCTATCGGAGCCGACTTACCCCGCTGTGAAGACGGCGGCAAAATCGACCTCCACGGCTCCCCGTTGACTGCGCTTACTCCCAACTCCGCTGGTGGAGTAAAAGCGTCGATTCGGGGATGGATTGTCGCGTCCCGATGAGATGCGATAATTCGATCCCCGAGAGATCGATTTCTACCCGCTGATTCAGGCGGGTAGTGTAGACCTAGCCTCAGAGTGCGGATCAGTGTTCATGTCACACTCCTGGTTAGTGCCTGACCCAGGCCGGGGAAGTTAATGATCCAACCAGCGGACCAAAGGTGGTGATAAATCCTGGTCAGGTGCCACCCGAGGCATGTTGTACATACTCACGAAGACCTCACCCTTACGAACACCTCAGGAATGGAGGTTGTTCATACTTCTGAAATATTTGTAACTTTGCATGAAATGTTATGGTTATTCTTTCAAAAGTTTACAACTGAATGCTGACTTAATACATCTTTGAAACTTTACTACACAGAAGAAAAGTACTACTTTTAATCCTCTTAATTTAAATGAAACACGCACAGAAACAATTTCATTACCTTGTCAAATCTTTTTTAAAATTTTCCCTTTATTTTTTAGTAGTTTACATTTAAGACAGTATTATACTGTATTTGCTTTCTTTTATTTTTTCGTCTCTGCTGCTGCCTGATTGCATATTTCCAAATGAGGTGTGTGGTTGACTGGTCAGTTCGTAACTCTGGTGTTCGTAACTCTAAGGTTCCTCTGTATATCTGAGTGCTACCCACATGTTTACAGATTCCAATCTTCTTCTTCCTGCTGGGGAGGAGAAATATCTTGACTAGTTTAGGAGGCAGAGTTGTTTACGTTTTGTGTGAGTGGCCTGGTCAGCACCTAAAACTTAGATTGACCTAACTGGCGCACAGGGACCTCAGAGATGTAGTTAAGCCACCCTAAGCCCAGTATAGGCACTGCTAGGTATCAGGAAGAATTCTTCTGTCAACCTGGCTTCCGCTTCTTGTGGGGGAGGATTTACTTCAGCAACAAAAGTACCTCTACCGTTTGTGTTTATAATATAGCACTGCAGAACTTGCTGCCACTATAGAGCGTGTAGTGTACACATACCCTGAGATCTGTGTTGCTTTCCTTAAAAAATGAGGTCTCCATCATACTTTTGTTTTCTAATCCCCATCTCCTGTTTTATGAGCTAAATTGTGCCTTCTGATATACAGATGGATATTTCACTGGGGTCAGCATGTGTGTTATTCTCCCTGAAATGTTTTCTCCAAATAGATGCGCACACATACTCAAAAAGGTGAAATCCTAGCCCCATTCAATTAATAGCAAAATTGGCTGCAGTGGGGATCAAGATTTCACCCTAAATGTGTTGTTTGTTTGTTTTTAATAAAGACCATAGTAGGAGCTGGTCTTGAATATCAAAGATCATACAAGTTTTTTTAATTGCTTTTTTCTTTCCTATGTCGGTTAAATACAGTTAATTTACTGCCTTCCCCTGTCCGGGTTTCTTGCTTGCTGAGAGCCTGCCCCAGCATAGGTGCTGACTCACGGGGAAAAATTAGTGGATGCTCTGCACCCCTGGCAGCCAAGCTCCCTTCACCCTCTGCCCCCACCTCCTCCTCCTCCTCTCCTGAGCGTGCTGCATACCCGCTCCTCCGCCTACCTCCCAGCGCTTCCCGCCCGGCCGCCACCAAACAGCTGTTTGGCAGTGTTAGCATGCTTTGGGAGGGTGGGAGGAGGTGGGGATTTGGGGAAGGAGTTGGAATAGGGGCAGGGAGGGGGCGGAGTTGTGGCAGGGACTTGGGGGAAGGGGTTGGAATGGGGGCGAGGCAGGGGTGGGGCCTCATGGAAGGGGTGGAGTGGGGGCGGGGCCGGGGACAGAGCGGGGGTCGAGCAGCCACGGAAAGAGGGGAAGTCGGCGGGTATATGTGCCCCAGTATGCTCCATGAAGGTGATACCTCTGTACCTTCTGTTCAGCATTAAAGAAAGGTGTCTGTATCTGCATAGTGCTGAAAACCAAGGAAGGGTGCCATTTCTTACTCCCTTCGCTAAGTCTTTAGTGTATTTTTTCTTCTCTGGTTGAAGGAAGGCAGCATTCCATGAAGTGCTAATGTTCTATGCTGGCACTTCTAAGCTGAAAAAATCATTGAGTGGGAGAAAGTGTACAAAGTTAGAAAGTGAGTCAAATTCCACGTATGTACAGAAATAAGGCTCATACGATGGGATTGCAAAGTACTCAATCTGCACAGAGCAGAAGGTTTTTTTAGCCTAACTTAAAACTTTGAGCCATGGCCATGCAGCAAGTGGATGCAATCCAGAGCAAACTGGTGAAGTTGTCTCACTAAGTGGCCAAAAATCAATCATAGAATCTAAGCTAGTGCAGAACATTTCATTGTTAACTTAGGCCAAAACACCCTTTTGTGCAAGACTCAAGAAGGGAAAAAAAGCCCTAGATCAGTTAAACAAGCACAGTAACATACACAGTGGAAATATTATACATGCACAGTGGAAACATATTGGTTGAAAGCTACAGTAAAGAACAGAACTATTAGACATAGATGAACAGGATATGTTGGGAAGAGTTAACACAGTTTTTGTAACTGGCAATCATGCCTTACCAATCTATTAGAATTCTTTGAGGGGGTCAACAAGCATGTACACAAGGGTGATCCAGCTGATACAGTCTACTTGGACTTTCAGAAAGCCTTTGACATGGTCCTGTACCAAAGGCTCTTAAGCAAAGTAAGCAGTCATGGGATATGAGGGAATGTCTTTTCATGGATTATTAACTTGTTAAAAGATAGGAATAGGGCAAGAATAAATGGTCAGTTTTCCACTACGGAGAAAGGTAAACTGCAGGGTTCCTCAAGGATCTGTATTGGTCAACATAAATGATCTGGATAAATGGGAGAACAGTGAGGTGGCAAATACAAATTACTCAGGATAGTAAAGTTACAAAGGGATCTCACTAGACTGGGTGACAAAATGGCAGATGAAATTCAGTACTGATAAATGGAAAGTAATGAATATTGCAAAAAAATAATCCCAACTATACATACAGTATGAGGTGTCTAAATTAGCTGTTACCACTCAAGAAAAAGATCTTGGAGTCATTGTGGATAGTTCTCTGAAAACATCTGCTTAGTGTGCACTGGCAGTCAAAAAAGCTAACAATGTTAGGAACCATTAGGAAAGGGTTAGATAATAAGACAGATAATACCCTTATGCCACTATATAAATCCACAGTATAACCATACCTTGAGTACTGCATGTAGTTTTGGTCACCCCATCTCAGAAAAGATATAGTAGAATTGGAAAAGGTACAGAGAAGGCAATGAAAATCATTAGGGATATGGAACAGCTTCCAAATGAGGAGAGAGATTAAGACGACATGGTCTCTTCAGTTTAGAAAAGGGATGATTAAGGGGCGATATAGGAGGGCTATAAAATCAGGAATGGTGTGGAGAGAATGAATAGGGAATTGTTATATATCCCTTCACATACCACAAGAACCAGGGGTCACCCAATGAAATTAATAGGCAGCAGGTTTAAAAACAAACATAAGACATTCACACAATTCCTGCCAACTTGTGGAATTCATTGCCATGGGATGTTGTGAAGGCCAAAAGTATAACTGGGGTTAAAAAGAAGTAGATAAGTTTATGGAGGATAGGTCCATCAATGGCTATTAGCCAAGATGGCGAGGGATACAGCCCCATACTCTGGGTCTTCCTAAACCTCTGACTGCCAGAAGCTGGGACTGGAACACAGTGGATGGATTACTCGATAATTGCCCTGTTATGTTCATTTCTTCTGTAGTAGTTTTCACTGGCCACTGTAACAAGACAGGCTATTGGGGTAGATGGACCATTGGTCTGACCCAGTATGTCCATTCCTATGCTCTTATATGAATTGTTATTTTAAAACATGAACAGATGCAATAAGTGTTAAATAAATGTCATCTAGTGAGAAGAAAATGTGATATATACTGAAAATGACCTTCATAGTTATACATTTTGAAATATTAACATTTGTATATTTCCAAATGTATGGTTATGAATGTCATTTTCAGAAATAAAACAATTCACAGAAATGAAACTGTTCCTATCTCTATGTAAATCATATTTTCCATGATTTAATTTGATTAAATAATTTTAACTCTTAATGTAATGAACATACATAAACAATATATTTTTACAATATATTTTTCCTCTCTGAGTATATATCCCTGCTCTCTATATTTTTTCTGGACTGTGATTCAGATCCCTACATTTCTTTGTAATTTATCTCTTTGCTTGGTTACATTTGTGATATTTTAAACACTTAATTTTTGTCAGTCTATGGGAATGATTCTGCTTGAATTGCTCCTAACCAAATATTTCTGACATTCGGCCTATCTTGGGTCCTTAGATTTTTTTTTTTTTTTTTTTTTAGTGCAGTAGGAGGATTTAGTCCTTGTTTTTTTGCACTGTTACTCACTCCTGACAGCAGCCATTAGTCAGAACTTGATAATAGGTGGGATAAGACGGGCAGACAGAGCATAGAGAAGTTATCTCTAGAAACTAAAGCACTTTTATGAAGATCACAAACTCAATCCACTGTACCTGTGATTTTATTTTATGTATCGTGGAGGATCTGAAAAGGTATATATTGCAATGATTCCCCTATAGCATCTGTCAGATTCCAAGGGGAATCTTGGGAAATCTGCAATACACTAATACTACTACTTTGCACTTGTATAGTAATATTTAGTCAGTGATATGAATCACAAAAAAGGTCAGTTATTTCCACATCATTGGGACTTTTAGATGGGTTTGAAATTTGATATAAATTAGAGTTCATTTCAGGAGCAACTGGCAATACAGTCTGAACAAATTTGAACTTTTTATTGAAAGCAATTGAATCCAGATAAACAGATTAACCCATTTCAGTTTTTTCCTGCTCTTCAGAGGAAACTAAACAATTTGAGACATTTTATGTGTTTTAATCTCTTGCCCTCTGGGCATACTCTACTGAAGGTCTCTTGGGTAAGATTAACAGCATGTTTGAAGAGCTCCTGTGGGAATAGGGGAAAAATATCTCCTAGCTGTGCATAGGATTTATGGTTAATAACATGGTGTCACACCATGATATAAAACTTCATGGAAACAGAAGACTATAGGGTTCAGAGTGTATTGAAAGGGGTATCTTTATAGTTGTGCTGTAGTGTTACTGCTATGTTGGAACTAAATTAAGTTTTATTGGAATAATATTTAGCATTTATACAATCACTTTTTATCTTCGAAGTGCTTTAAAAATAAATATTTACACAGCCATGTGAATATTTGCCAAGATTTTCAGAAATAAGAGCTTAAATGTAAGCTCCTAAATCCATATTTACAAAGCTAAAGTAGCCGCCTGATTTTCAAAACTTCTGTGCACGCAACAGGTCAACCAGAGCTATAATAATTATGCCTTGAATTTGGGAGGCTAATTTTTGGCTCCAATTTTTGAAAATCGTGTCATTTATCTCCATTTTATAGATATCCCTCCCAGGGCCGTCCCTAGCCATTTGAGTGCCCTACGCAGCCACCCCTGGGGCTGTGTGGGGCCCCAGACCTCTCCCCCCACCAGGTCTGGGAGGCAGGAGCTGTGGGGGGCCACCTTTGGGAGGCCCAGAAAGGCCCGGGGGATTAGCGGGGGGCCGGGACCAGCCCGCTCCGCTTCCCTTGCCCTGGCCCCAGCCGTATCACTAGGGGAAGGGGAGGGAGCTTGGGGGAAGGGATTCCCCCCCCACGCCGCCCCCGGCAGCAGCGGGAAGCGGAGCAGCCCGGCCCCAGTCTGCTCAACTCTGCCTGCTCCCAGCTGTGGCACTCTACCTCCTGCTGCCGGTGAGAGCTGGGGGCGGTCCTTTCCCCAACCCGAGCGACATGGCTGGGGCCGGGGCAAGGGAAGCAGAGCAGGCTGGGGCCACATTTCTCTGCTTCCCACCGCCGGTGAGTGCGGGGGGCGATCCTTTCCCTGCACTCACTGGCGGCGGGAAGCAGAGCGCTGCAGCTGGGAGCTGGCGGAGTAGACCGGCCTGGGGCCAGGTTGCTCCGCTTCCTGTCGCTGCTGGTGAGTGCGGGGGGAGAGGGGGGGCGAGGTGGAATGGGGGTGGGTCGGGGGCGAGCAGGGGGAAAGGGTAAAAGGCAGGGCAGAGGGAGTTGTTCGGGCCCCCGCCCCCAGGGATGGCCCTGCCCCTTGCGGGGGGCGGCCGAGGGATAGGGCTGGTCGCCAGGGCTGGTGCTGCCATATGCAGCACGCAGCTGCCTAGGGCACCATGAAATTTGGGGCAATTTGGTGCCCCAAATTTCATGGTGCCCTAGGCAGCTGTGTATGCCTAAGGACGGCCCTGATATGTGTTTTGCCCAGAGATAAAGGTATGGTCCCTGTATTCCAATTTTTCCTGACCACTTGGAAGTCTTGTCAGTATTAATTCTTTCCTTACCTCAGAGGCAAATTGAAAAGTATACTGGCTGTAGCAGCCATGCAGTTAAAATTCTAATTGCTTTGAGTGAATGACATTTTAGTAAAACAAGGCTGTTTTTAAGAAAGTGAGTTTTTGTAGTCTGAACCTAATATGGCTTTTATCAGGGACTTAAATATATGTATTGTGTTATTTGTTCAGTTGCTTCCTTAGGCTGGATGTCTGGTTTTATTTAGATAGGACTCCTGCTACTGCAATTTGCTTCCCCCACCCACCAATTTACACCTGCTTTAAGATATAATTCTATACAACTGATTTGGCATTCAGTGGGTGTGCATAACAAGTGTAACCTACATGCTGAAGTGAGGGTGGTAGCAGGAAAACAACTAGCACCAAGGTGTAAAATGAAAATGAAGCCTTCCTCTGCTTCTTATGCCCATACTATTCCAAAGGTTTTATTCACCCATGGTATAAGTCACTCCCACTGACTTCAAGGCTGAATACGGTCTTGGCAGCATGCAGTAACTCCCACTCATTGCACTAAACTATTCAGTGCAAAAGTTGGTGCAAAGTACACTCCATTGCCACTTATGGCAAGCTTACATCTAATATGTAAATTTAGATGTAGTTTACATCACTGCTGAATTTGGCTCAGTAACTTCTACAGAAATAAACAGCTAAAATACAATACAACATGCTGAAAATATACTTTGAAAATGAGTCAAATTCACCAATGGTGTAAACTTTCATTGTCAACTCCAGTGGCTTTATTTTGGCCCAATGAGTTTTATCACGCACGATTGGTTTGCAGTTGCCATTGTCAGATTTTGCAGTAGCTTAGCTGACAGTCACCGCTGAAGAGAAGACAAAAGTCAGAATATTGTAAGAATTTTGATTACAAGCCCATTTTAGACATTTACTGTGCTTATACAAAATGCCATGGCAACAAGAACAAAGGATCCTATAATTGAGCCCTCCATGTCGTTTTGTGCAGAAACAAAATAATCACTTTCACAAATACTGTATAAAAAGTTACAGAGTCAGTACTAGTTGCCTCTGGCCAATTCTTTTAAATACTTTACTCAAGATATGATAGACAGTAATACAAGTAATTGCTTGACCATATATACCATGTACTTGGCATACAGGCAGAAATAAATTACTTTCTTAGTATACATACAATATATCAGTGAACTCTAGGAACAGAGAAGATAAGTTATTAGGTGAATCTGTTAACCCCTTACATTGGGGGCCTCTGCTCAACCTCACTTTGGATGTAAACTATGTTGCAGGCTTTGAAGTTCTGATTTTCTACTGGATTATCTATACTCCAAAGGGGACATCAAGTAACATTAGAGGTATGTTTTGCATACCATCACAAAGATAATTTGGCATGAGAAGGGATGACAGTGAACTATAATACTTCAGATTTCTAAAGACATTTAATGATTAAAATAATAATAAAAAAAACCACTTCACTATTATCTCCCTCCACCGCTGTTGAAATGCGGCCACCTCTGGGTCACATCATACCAGTACAGAGGAGAAAGTAACAACCCACAATTCCTATGAGAAAGAAATTCTTAGTGATAATTTCGACAGATTAGTCAAGAGAACAGTATTTACTCTGGTCTATTCCCCTTCTACTCTATGCAAATACACCATACATTTAAACAAAGATCTCTTCTATCATCCCATGTTACAATCAGAAATGGATTCGATTTTATTCATCTGGATATATACAAGCCTTGTGTACTTGACTGGTACTGTTTCTAGAAGCTGATAAGCAATTAAACATTTTCAGGCAGCATTAGTTAGAGGTCTGTTGATGTGAAATGGGTAAGGATTCAGAAATACATGGCAATGTGGCATCTGCACATTCAGTGTACACAATCAGATATATTATGAGAGGCGATGCACTGTAAGAAGTAAATCTTGTAATAGCTGAATGATCTCAAATGATCTGTTCTCAAAGTTGTCTCAAAGATTATTATAGAGATTTTATATTTTGTCTCCCATTCAATCCAGACTTGGGCCTGACTGTCTACTCCATTAGACCAGTTTACACCAGTAAAATTGTATTGATTTCATTGGCATTACACCAGCATAAAACTGGTGTAGTGGGAAGAGGATCTAGAGTGTAGGCTCTAGCACATACCCTGAACAACTGAGGTTCTATATTATGGTAGTACCTAGGGACCAACCAAGAATGGGACCGAAATGGGGTGCACTCACCTCTCACGAGCGCCACCGGTCAAATATGTGTGTGCCTGCACTTTCTTTCCCTGTAGCCCTCCTTGGTCTTAGGTCCTTAATTAATCCCGCAGCCTATAAATGGCTCAATACCAGGGCTGAACCCATATTCCAGGGCTTCCTCTAGAGGAAATGTCCTTGCCCTCTCTGGGCCTTTCAGGCCCTAACTCTCCTGCTGGGCCATTAAAGGGTTCAGTTTCCCTTCTGGGGTGCATCAAAGTCTAGGCCACTTCCCCCATTGGCTATTAGAGATTGGAGGGTGTGATGTGTCCCCTCCCTGGTGCAACCTGGAACTGGGGTACCACTGAGCCCTCTAATTCACCAGTCTGGGTTCCCGCTCACACTGTGCTGCTGTGACAAACTGCAGACTGCTCCTTGTCCTACACTCAAACCAGCATTCACACATGTAGGGACATACCCAACTGCAGTTACATTCAGGCTCTGGCCAGCCACTGCATGAACCAACAATAGAGAGGCCACAGACAAAATACCCCCAACTCTGCAGCCTAGGACCCTAGAGCTGTACTGTCCTGCCCTGGTCAAAAACCCAACCAGTATGAATTTATTACCCAGTTCGCATCTCTCACAACGTGCAGAAGACTATGCACACCAGCCCTTGTTAACTGAGCTGAGATTTTTCCAGACACTTCACTCAAAACAACTACAGAAAGATACATTTTAAGTGATAAGTGATAGCAAACAGATCAAAGTAGATTACCTAGCCAAAAACAAACAAACAAACAAAAAAAGACAAAAAACTGCAAGATTCCACTATCTAGTATATTAGGGTCTGCTTATATCATCAGTCAGGGTGAGAAATGACTACACTTCTACCCTGGGGAGGGATAGCTCAGTGGTTTGACCATTGGCCTGCTAAATCCAGGCTTGTAAATTCAATCCTTAAGTGGACCACTTGGGGATCTGGGGCAAAATCAGTACTTGGTCCTGCTAGTGAAGGCAGTGGGCTAGACTTGATGACCTTTCGAGGTCCCTTCCAGTTCTAGGAGATAAGCTATCTCCATTTTTTTTTTACCCTGATATAATGCGGTCCGATATAACGCGAATTCGGGGGATGGGGCTGCCTTACCTCGTTATATCTGAATTTATGTTACTGCAAGTGGTTCCTCTGAGCCCACCCGTTACTTGCTGTGTCCCTCCCTGGGGTCCCCCTGCCCCAGCTCACCTCCGCTCCGCCTCCTCCCATGAGCACACTGCAGCTCCATTTCTCCTCCCTCCCAGGCTTGCTGCGCCAGTCAGCTGTTTGGCACTGCAAGTCTGGGAGGGAGGAGAAGCGGAGCTGCAACGTGCTTGTGGGAGGAGGCGGAGGCGGAGCAGAGGTGAGCTGGGGCAGGGGGGCCCGCAGCAAATAAGGGGGGAGGCAGAGGAACGTCTCCCCACCCCAGCTCACCTCTGCCTCCTCCCATGAGCACGCCGCTCAGCTCCGCTTCTCCCTCTCAGGCTTGCCCATGCCAAACAGCTGATTGGCGTGGCAAGCCTGGGAGGGAGGGGGGAGAAGCGGAGCTGTGGCGCGCTCGTGGGATGAGGCAGAATGGAGGTGAGCTGGGGCGGGGGAGGGGGGGTCCCGGGGAAGACCACAGTAAGTAACGGGGGTGGAGGAACCACTCCCTGCTCCAGCTCATCTCCGCCTCCTTCCCTGAGCGCGCTGCTGCCGCTCCACTTTTTCCCCCCTCCCTTCCAGGCTTGCCGGGCCAAACAGCTGATTGGTGCAGAAAGCCTTTAAGGGAGGGAGAGAGAAGTGGAGCGGCAGCAGCTCAGGGAGGATGCGGAGGTAGAGCAGAGATGAGCTGGGGTGGGGAGCGGTTCCTCTCCCTACCCCAATATAACACGGTCTCACCTATAACACGGTGAGATTTTTTTGGCTTCTGAGGACTGTGTTATATTGGGGTAGAGGTGTAATTCAAATCCTAAATTTCCATACATAGGCTAGAAATTCCTTTAGCCTGGGACTAGCACTTCCCCCAGTTCAGTCTTTGCTCCTCAGGTGTTTCCAGGAGTTCTCTTGTGTGGGGAGTGAGGCCCAGAAATTATGTCACTCCTCACCTTATATAGCTTTTCCATATGGTGGGAACCCTCTGTTCCAAACTCAGTTCCTAGTCCAGTTTGTGGAAAAATATAGGTACCAAAATAGAGTTCAGCATCATGTGGTCTGGTCAAACTTGTAATCTCATCAAAGAATGAAATCAGGTTTGTTTGACAAGACCTATTATTAATAAAGCCCTGTTGACTGACATTACTTATATTCCAATCCTTTAATTCTTTATCAGCTGTAACCTGATTAAGCCTTTCCATAATTTTGCCCAGGGTTGATGACAGGATAACTGGTCTATAGTTTCTGGGTAAGCCTGCTGCCGTTTTTAAATATGGGGGCACTCTCCTAGTCTTCTGAAATTTTCCTGGTATTTCAAGTGTGGGAGGCAGGGGCTCCATAGTCAAGCCCTCTCCAGACACTGCTGCCAGTCATTTATACTGTCCTTCTCCCCACATTGTAGCACATGAGGAGTTCTTGGAGTAAAACAAACAGACAAAAGAAAGGTCCTCTCTTTCTCTTATGAGAGGGGAATCTAAGTGAAAATAAAGAAAAAGAAAGGTAGCCTGTCTCTCAAGCAGTCTTTCAGGATCCAGCTCTTTGAGCTTGGTCTATCAGGGTCTATTGTCCCTTAGTGGGGTCTACCTCTGTCTTCTTTTCCTGAGGTGTACTGCTTTGCAACTAGTCCATGCAGCTTCAGGAGTGGTGAGGGCTTCTCAGCTAACCTGTCTGCTGTCAGTAGTCTCTGAATTTGAGCAGTCGTCCTGTTCACCACTCCTTCCTGTGGCAGGTTTTCCTCTCCCCCTCCAGGCAGAGCAAGACTTGCAGAGGCACCTCTTTAGTGCTGAACAGGCCCAGAAAAGTTTGTTAGTTTCCTTTCCACTAGAGTGAGGGTGTTTCCCTTCACACCAAGAGTTATTAAAGTTAACATCAGTGGGCCAGAGATCTCCTTAGTCAACTCTTTTAAGACTCTTTTGTGCAAGTTGTCTGGGCCTGCTGATTTAAAAATATTTATCCTTAGATGATATTGAACCTCCTCCTTAGTTACTAATGGACTGTGAAGTACTTCATTTGAGAGGATTACATTTTCCTTCTTTCCAAATACAGAACAGAAATATTTATTGAACCTTTATGCCTTTTCTGCATCATTATTAACAATTTTATCATCTCCACCTACCAATTGGTCTATATTACTGTTAGGATTTCTTTTGTTCCTAATATGCTTAAATAAGTCCTTATTGTCCTTAGTCCTGCCAGCCATAGATTTTGCCCTGATATCTTTAGCTTCCCTTACCAATTTTCTACACTTCATACCATCTACTTTATATTGATTGCTATCTATTTCCCTTTCCCCCCATTCGTTATATATTGCTTTTTTATTTCTAATTGCTGCTTTCACTTTGCACTGAACCAAGATGGGCTTTTAGCCAAAGTTATCCTCTTTCTTGATTGTGGAATCATTGCCATCCAATAAACTCTCCTTAATGAACTCCCAATTTTCATTCACATTTTTCTGGCTATTTTTTCCATCCCAACCAAGTTCTCCCCAGAGGCGCAACTTCCTTTCATCCCACTCCTCACCAGTGAAGAAACATATTTTATATCCAATAAATACTAAAAAAATGGATGTGTCAAATCCCTATTAAAATATCTTTTGATTTTGCCCTGCCCAACGGGCTTTTATGTATCCTAGAACATGTTAATTGCTTATTTATTTAATCACTGGGAGAAACTCAGTCAGATACAATGATGATGAACCAAGTATAAGCTTCTACACTCAATATACAGTATGTCTCATTTAATTTAGATAAGTAAATTGCCTCTGTGGCATCATTAAGTAATAATGTTATATTTGAATAGTTTTTGTTTTGATTAATAAGATGGAGAAATGCTGCAGCTACTGCTCTAGCCAGAATTTGGTTCTGTCTAACTAGGAGCATACTGGAATTTTATAAGGGTGAAAGAGTTTTTCCCCCCACATAACAACTTCACTAAGAGCCAAACACTGCTTCTACTGATATTGTTAACTGCAGTGGCATCAGCATTTGGGCCTATGAGAACTGCAGTGGCCTCTGCATCAAAATATCTTTCACTCTACATGCTACTGTCTAAAATCCAATCTTTCCCAGCGTACCTGGATACTTGGATCAGAAACGATGGCTCAGATCATTATAAAAAAAGAGGCCACCGGTGACGTTTGGATTTGGATCTGAAATTTCCTAAAGTTAGGTAATGTTAGTAGGGGTTTGGTTCTGGCTGAAACTAATTTGACACTCTTCAATATAAAATGTACATGGCTGAGCCAACTTCCCTTATTTTAGAATGAAATAATCTATGGCTTAATTGGGGCCCATAAAAAATGTCATGTCTTCAGTCAATTGGTACATTTCATGCAGCTGGGCCCCATTAACCTCTTGAATTGCAAAATGTGCTACAAATTTTCTCATGTAAACCAATAAAAGTAATTGATATTAAAATGAAGACGTAATCATTTGCACATAGTGACCTCTAGTGGAAATGAATGCTATATCCATCTATAAATGATTCATCAAAGCCTAGAGTGTTCTATCCATGGAGCTGGCTGCCAGCTTAAAAAGACATATATGCCACATGTTTTACACAATATATGCCTAGCTGTCTTTTATGGATTACTAACTCCTACCTCTCCTTTAAAAAAAGGGAAAAACCCCAAACCAGTAAGAGGAAAATAGAACTTACAAATCTGCCGGGATTTCTAAAGAATTTGGTTTAGCTTTTCCTTCATGTGCCCATGAGATATTTTGGTAACTATGGGAATTTCCAACACCCTCCAAGAACCCCAGAATGTAAAATGTTTATTTCGCCTTGTGAACCGGTGTAGCTCTGCATCAGACTCATTGGCTTCTGAGCTACTGTTGTGACACTCACACAAGAGTGCTCTAAAATGCACAGACTTACCAAATACATTTTAAAATGATTAACCCCAACAGAATAAAACTTTAGCTAAGCACAACCTCTTGTTCAGTTGCTCAGTTTCAGCCCACACTGGTCTGACTAAAGCATTTCTGTCTAGCTGCAGAGTGAAAAACTTTTCTGCTGAGGCTCCCATCTGTGCTCTTCTAAACTGCACGACACAGGCACAAGCTAACTACTCTCCTCCTCCAAGAACACAAGCTGTTTTGCTTGGCTCCAAACCCTCACTTGGTACATGCCAGCAAACTTATCCCCATATTTCTCTCTCTCTCTGTAAGGTCACATATGATCCCTGCATAGGAAGCTTAATCAGCATATCTTAATTTTGAATACCTTTACCATAAAGGATGTTGTAAGATATTTTTAGGGTACAATTAAGATTTTTTACAATGTGAAATTGCCATATTATAAAATAAGCTTCTGACCTGACTATAAAACATAAGACAAAAAATATATTAGGTGACAGTCTACTCTCACTTATTTTATCACTGTAACTTGACTGGGGTTTTGCTAATATAGAGGAGAGCAGAATTTGGCCCATTATTTAAAACCTTAAAAGCATCTGACATTTATAAAGCTCCCATCAGATGGCGCCCGAAAACCTCATTCGTCTCTGCTAAAACATTCGCTACAGTTAGAGGGAGAGGGTAAAAATGCATATTATTTGCCAGGTGATACTCATGGGAAAATTTGAGTCTTTATAGAAAAGTTAAAGTAATTAGAAAAAGCAGCTTCCCCAAACCCTCATATTACAAACATCAATTCAGCTATATCACAAAGAGGGATTTGTAAGCTCTTTGGGGGGCAGGTACTAACTTTTTGTTCTGTTTGTACAATGCTAGCACAATGGGGTCCTGGTGTCTGACTAGTGCTCCTAGATACTAACACAATATAAAGAATAACAATACATTCTCAAGGCAGAGTTTGCATTGGTTCATCTTGGTTCATCTGTCAAAGGTACTTATATGCCTCCACTGCCTAGTATCTGAGCCCTCCTAGTCTTAAATGTATTTATCCTCACACTACCCTATTGAAGTAGAAAGGTGGTATTACACCCATTATACAGTTGAGGGAAGTAAGGCACAGAGGCCCAGATTTTTAAAAGTACTGAGGCACCTAACTCCCACTTAGTTTAACAAGAGTTAGGCTCACTGTTCAGTGCAAAATAAATTTGATATAGATATAGAAATAGCCCTAGCCCAACCTCTGGCTCCAAACACACCCACACTTTGGATGAAGTTTGGATCTGGATCTGGGTATTAGCCTGGGATTTGGGAAACCTGGGCTCAGTTTCCTTCTCTGCAACAAATTCCCTGTGTGATCTTGGGCAAGTTGATGTTACTTTTCAAATGAAATACTCCTGCTGTCTGTCAGATCAGAGTGGTTTACGCTTGTTTATATTTAAAGAAACGATCTCTGAAGAGTAGAAGGGAGAGTACTGTTGCTGGGGTCTTCTTATATTTTCTCAGCAGTAGAGAAGCTAGCACTGGTAACATCCGCACTGTGATTGGGGTCAGGACCATAGATCTGTAGTTAATAATAGATCCCACAGGCACAGCTAAGACCTGGATATCAATACTCAGTCCTGTACTTGGGTGTGTGTGTGTGTGTCTTGATATCAGTACCAGAGCTGAGAGGGAGCCCTTACTAGTGCTGGTCTTTGGTACTGGGGTTGACTTGGCTTCAGATGCGCTGGAGGAGTCAAAGAGCCTGTCAGACTAGCCTGATCAGGTCTTTCCATGAGATTTAGAAGAGTCAAATGGCCCATTAATCTTTTTTCCTCGTTAGGTTTCTCCTGATCTGGTGAAGAGGATGGGTGCTGTGAATCACCCTTGCTACAGTGCTCACTTGTGCCCTGCCTTAAGAAGGTAGAGGTGGTACCAAGCTTCAATGCCAAAGCCCCAGTTAGTACAGACTTCAGTTTGTGGGACTGATGGCTTGTCAAAGGAACAGAGGTTCCCTTCTCAATACTGGCCAAGAGAGCTTTTGGGGGAGAGTCTGTACTTACTGGGGCACTGAAGGAATGGAAGTTTTTGTGCGGATAATCCCTTTTTGGAGTCCAAGGTACCGTAGGCGCCAACTCCATGGGTGCTCCACGGGAAAAAAACAGTGGTTGTTAGCATCCACTGGCAGCCCCACAGATCAGATCCTCCTGCTCCCCCCCAAGCCCTTCTGCCCACCAGTGGGTCCCGCCGATCAGCTCCTTCCCCTCCCTCCCAGCGCTTCCCACCCGCTGTGATCAGCTGTTCAGTGGCGTGCAGGAGGCTAGGGGTGGGAGGAGTGCAGGCAGGAAGAGGTGGGGGAAAGAACAGAATGGGGCAGTGTGGGGGCAGGAAGAGAAGGGGGTTTGTGGGAAGGGGTGGAATGGGGGCAGGGACTGGGGCGGAGTGGGGGTTGGGCATCTCCCGGGAACATGGCGCCTCTGCGAGGTACATGTTTCTAAATCTAATGCTCCCTCATTGATTGTTCCAACAGAACAAAGTGTTAGCAGAGTGTCTCTGGAAAGGTGGGTTCTCTTGGAGGAGGACTGATATGCTGAGCAAAGGCTTGGAACGGGGCCCTCACTCGAATAACAGAAATGGGTATGTCCAAAGGTTAAGGGACTAAGACCACTGCCTGATGAGGAGGGCTTGAAACCTGGTTTGGGCTCAGTCATCTGGCAGAAGGTACTGAGGCACTAGAATGAACCACATTATTAAAATTAAACTCATTGAAATAAAAACAAGGATCTGCCAAAGTCCAGGAGAATGCTACAAAGAGAGGTTGCTATGAAGCAGTGGGCAGACCCGGCAGAGTTCTGTCTCGCTGCCCCAGATGGCAAGAGGGAACAGAGGGTGGTCGGGGATGCTCTGTTCTATAGATCTACAGGTGAGCAGGGCACGAGGACACGCAGAGCACAAGCATGGCCCCAATGGACACTGCCGCTCAAAGATTCAGCGCTTATACACATGAGGAACATATGTATCTAGAATGGGCCACATACAAAGACTCAAAGAAGAATCACATTTTGCACTCCCCTCCAACCTAACCCCTTTCTGTGTTACTAATTGTATATTAGGGCTTGTCTACTGGCAATTTACAGCGCTGCAACTTTTCTCGCTCAGGGGTGTGAAAAAACACCTCCCTGAGTGCAGCAAGTTTCAGCGCTGTAAAGCGCCAGTGTAGACAGTGCACCAGTGCTGGGAGCCGCGCTCACAGCGCTGGTAGCTACGCCCCTTGTGGAGGTGGTTTTTGTAGAGTGCTGGGAGAGCTCTATCCCAGTGCTCTGCCGCGACTACACAAGCCCTGTTAAAGCGCTGCCCCAGCAGCGATTTAGTGTTGCCAGTGTAGACTAGCCCTAAGATTAGATTTAAAAATCTAACTTTATATACATACACCATTTATGCCCTTTAAAAAGAACAGGAGTACTTGTGGCACCTTAGAGACTAACAAATTTATTAGAGCATAAGCTTTCGTGGACTACAGCCCACTTCTTCGAATGCATATAGAGTGGAACATATATTGAGGAGATATATATATGCACACATACAGAGAGCATGAACAGGTGGGAGTTGTCTTACCAACTCATTTATGCCCTTTGTTTACTTTTTTGCTCTTCACACCGTTTTCACAGTGGAAACAGACTTGAGGTCTGATCCAGCTCCCACTGAGGCCAGAAGAAGCCTTAGCTTACACAGAAACAGAACTAAGCCATCATACTGCAGTTTCACAGTCTGGCTGTCTCATCCATTAGTACAATGTTGCAACAATGAAGGTGAATGTTTGAAGGCAAATCTGTTTCAGTTGTATTAAAAAAACCATCAGGAGTACACTTCTATAAAATTTGTCTTTTAAAACATTTGTTTTAAAACAAAACTTGAGTCACTGAGATCCACAATTTAGGTTTCTTTTTAATTAGAATTAATAACTGTTTAATTAGAATGAATAATTGTTTGCTTGTAGAGGGATGCTGTCTGTATCATAGATGGAGAGATGCAAATTCTTATATTTCCCCCTCACTTGAACCAACTTTCCCTCACGACATTGCAGCAAAACGATCATCTTTTACGATGAGGGCTTAGATGAAACTCCATTTGGAGACCATAACTGACTAAAGGAGGATCATGTTAAAAGATGGGCACTGGCTGTTCCAGGGGAGGAGTGGACTTTCCCCAAAGAATGTCTGCTCCATTCAACACCTTGGCTTGTTCAGGACTTAATGTAAGCTTTGAAGTCCAAAGCCTAGTATGAGGAGGAGAGGGGAATATTACTTGAAGAAGAAAAATGGCTATTCGGTCAAGCCAACAAGTATTGAAAATCAATCCATTTGCACAATGAAAGATGTGAAATGAATTACAATTGCTAAGCTAAATTGAAGATAACTGTAAGAAGAATATAAAGAGTTATCAAGAGATTAACTACTGCGTGATTTGATAAACATTACTAAAATATTCTTTCTTGGCTCCTAATACTATAGTATCTGAACACCTCATGCTCTTTAGTGTATTTGTCCTCCTAGAACTCCTGTGAGGTCGGGAAGTGCTTATTATCTCCATTTTACAGGTGGGGAACTGTGGCACAGAGACACCTATTCATGCACTTACATTCCATAACTATGTCATACTAAGTTTAAAGTCTTATCTCACAAACAAGCAAATCTAAAGCAAAACTGCAGTCACTTGCAGTAGGACAGGGTACTTGGCAATGTGATTGTTCATTTATTTCATACCAAAGGTTAGAACTAATGAAACTGATAGTTCTTTTTAATTTTCTAATGTAACCACACCTCTTGAAGTCCTGTTGGCTCCCTGGGCATCAAAGTGCTCATGATGGAATCCTTTACTGTGGTAACAGAATCATACATTAGACATTTCACACCTACCCTTTCCTCAAGGGAACAGTGTGACTCAGGACAGACCCATTGCCACATATGACAGTCAAGCTCTTGTAACTGATGGTAGGGGACTTCACAGTGCTTTCACGAAGTCCTCCAATGTCCTAAAGTGGGAGCACAGTCTTCCTTGGCTGAGGTTCAGCCTTGCACATGTTTAAAAATGTTTGTGCTTTTCCCTTGCTAAAATGCCATTCAGAAGAGTGGGTGGGGTGCAAGAGCTACTTTCATCCCCATCCAGTAGAGACAGGTGCTGCTGGTTAGATCCCTGACCACATTGGGTAGTGCTCACACAAAAACAAATGTACATTTTTCATTTTGCTAGCCATTTAGCTAAAAAATAATTTAAAAAGTCAATATGCTCAGATAGCCCAAAGATTAGGAAAAAGGATATTTTATATAGCCACAGTAAAAGATGCACCTAAATATTAACATGGGTTTAAGAGGTCAAACTCAAATTGTGGTCTAAGTAGGTACAATTCCATTGATCTGCACCAGGTGTATCAGTGTTTTCCTAGATTCCAACAGAAAGTTTCAGATCCCGAACTGAGCTAGGTATATCTTACAACAATCTAGCTTGTTACCAGAAATGCATAGTAAAGAGAGTTATGTATACAGATTATTTATACTGTTGCTTATACAGATTAAAGACAAAAGAGAAAAATAAGGCTAGGGTTGTGGTGTTGTTTCAATTAACCTTCAAATCTTTTTATTGCCAGAACAGAAAGTTATTTTGAGTGAGTTTTTTTCAGTTTCTCTCTCTTCCATAAACCCCAAAGACAGCCCCCATTTTAAACACCACCCCCAACTTATTCAGGAAGCATCTATTACAATGAAGTATAGTGGTCACTTGAAACAAAGGCTGAAAAGAAAGAAACAGAAAGTTCTGTGGGTTATTCAAATGATAGCAGCAGTGCATATTCCAGCTGGCAGCTCTGGGTCATCTTCTTTCTGCCTCTTCTTAACTGCCATGTAGTAGATGTTGCCAGCAGACCTCATTGGGACCTTATAAGAAAATTACACTAATGCAGCACAGATCAACAGATGAAAAGATTGGCCACTGTATCCACAGATAGATTACAAGTGCTGTTAGAGGTTGTTTTTCATTAATACTTTTCCTAAGCATAGAGGTGCACACAAAAAGCGAGGAATTGCTATTTTCACTAGCTGAAGTATCTTCTACATTCTCCCCTTTACCCCATAGTAGGTATTTTTATTTGCTGGGATGATTTCCAAATTGTATCAGAGGAATTATTCTGCTCCAAGCTTTATCTCCCTTTGACTCATTGTGTGACTTGGGCTAGTCCTTTAACCTCACATCTGGGTAGCTTAATGAATCTTCACTCCCCTCTCAGCTTTCAGGAAGCAGAGCAGGGAATTACAGCACTGATCTGTGCTCCCCCCCACTCTCCATGCTCTAAAACTGCAACTGAGAGTGTGCAGGGAGCCCAGATTGAAGCTCTTATCCTGGAACTGCATCACTCAGTATCTTGCTGAGCATCAGAGGACTGTTATATGCTGTGAGTAAGGCTACGATTTTGTCATGGAAGTCACGGAGTCCATGACTTCAGCCAGCGGTGGCTGGGAGCTGCGGGGTACCTGTGCCCCCTGAACTCCAAGCCGCTGCAGGCGGCCGGGGACCCCCGCTACCCTCAGAGCTCCCGGACACCACAGGCGGCTGGGGGGACCCCGCAGCTTGGCGCCACAGGTGAAGGGGGACCCTGGAGCTCCAAGCCCCCATGGGTGGTGGGGAGCCCCAAAACTCCCAGCTGGGCTCCCAGCAGCTGCCCAGTGGCTCTCCATTTTGTCAAGGATATTTTTAGTAAAAGTCAGGGACAGGTCACAGGCTTCCATGAATTTTTCTTTAGTGCCTGTGACCTGTCCCTGACTTTTACTAAAAATATCCATAACAAAATCTTAACCTTAACTGTGAGCCAATAGGGTGCCTTGCTGCACAGGCACACATCTTCAAAGGAACCCCGCAAAATGCCTCATGTGCCCCTGAATCATCTGGTTCTACAGAATGGAAAACTGGGGCAGATCTGTTACTGAAGTGTCTGGGAGAGCATAACTCACTAAGAGGAGAGGCACAAATTGAACCCTTCCCAAATAAGTAACAGGACCAAAAAAAAAAAAAAAATCGTTCAAATTTTTATTGCATATTTACAAGTAATCTGACCCTGACAGAATAAATACCTACAGTATCTTATTTATATAAAGTATGGATAATTCACATCGCTTTTTCACCTGTATAATAAAGCTGTTTAATATGTACACACATACTATGAGTTAATGTTTACAATAGAGGGGACTTTTCCTCCATTAAATATATAAATTGTTCTCTTTAGAGTTATCAAATTAAAACAGCAGACTCCTTTATTCTAGAATAGAGGCAATACTTACATCAGAAACTTTATCTGATGATGCCACCATGCCATTTGAATGGATTATTGTTTTGGAGTGGGGTATCTTACAGAACAAACAGAAAGACATGGTCCTTGACCAAAGAAGAACAATCTAAATATCTGCAAAACATATGGAATACATCATATGATCAAAAACATGAGCAACAAATTTGTGCATTGCACTGAACTTTTACACCTTTTTTTATTTAAGAAATGA
The DNA here is from genome assembly GCF_027887155.1 of Malaclemys terrapin pileata. NCBI lineage: Eukaryota > Metazoa > Chordata > Testudines > Emydidae > Malaclemys > Malaclemys terrapin. The sequence goes on from NC_071509.1 coordinate 25,528,796, forward strand.
GGGGTCGGTTTCAGAAGACAGGTGAGATGTGGAGGTTTGAGTGTAGGGTATTCTGTTATGGAGGAAAATTAAATAGTCCCCAAAGAAAAACGACCAATCAGTGCACAAGTGTTTATTATGCAGAGAGAGAGAGAGAGAGAGAGAGACAAACTCACAAAATATCGCATCCTAAATTCCTCTACTTCCAGCATATTTAGTTCAGGTTCTCAATAAAAGAGTTTTCCAGACACACAGGAACCCCCTCCTGGAAGATTTAACTGGGTTAACTCAACTTCTTCATTCCCTGCTCCAAAACCCCAACCTTTTTGGCCTGTCCCAAGGGAAAACCTCCTCCAGCATTAACCTTGAAGACAAAACTTTGCTTGAAAAAGCCTCTACTGAGAAGTAAAACCCATAATAGAGGAAAGACTGACAGTTCATTACACTGAACTGTCTAAACAATGAAAGCAAAGTATAAACAATTCACACATGGACTAATTCCTACTAGTACACCACCTCAAATAGGCCAAATAAAATCCCTTATGTATGAGTGAAGGTAGCTGCTCTCTTCTTTTAGGTCCTAGGCAGCTGCTCTGTCACCCATACCATCATTTTCCCCCCATGAACCCACTTTAATCTGTGGCTATTTGCATGTGGAAGAGTCTATCAGAAAACACAGTGGGATTGTTTAAGAATAATTTAGCCATTCTGTAATTACATTTGAATGGATAATTATATTGTAGACACCTTGGGCAGGGAAAAGGTGCTTTTCCTTTTCTGTCAAAGACCTCTACTGGTATAACTCCACAGGATGGAGTTATTGGGCAGGTTTCCTGTCCAAAGGGCAGGGGGGCAAAACTAAGATGAGGACTTGTCCTTTCTCATCTTAATCTTCTGCTTTTATATCAGAGGAAGTATTGTATTTTGAACTCAAGGCAAATAGATTCATAGATTCTAGGACTGGAAGGGACCTCGAGAGGTCATCGAGTCCAGTCCCCTGCCCGCATGGCAGGACCAAATACTGTCTAGACCATCCCTGATAGACATTTATCTAACCTACTCTTAAATATCTCCAGAGATGGAGATTCCACAACCTCCCTAGGCAATTTATTCCAGTGTTTAACCACCCTGACAGTTAGGAACTTTTTCCTAATGTCCAACCTAGACCTCCCTTGCTGCAGTTTAAACCCATTGTTTCTGGTTCTATCCTTAGAGGCTAAGGTGAACAAGTTTTCTCACTCCTCCTTATGACACCCTTTTAAATACCTGAAAACTGCTATCATGTCCCCTCTCAGTCTTCTCTTTTCCAAACTAAACAAACCCAATTCTTTCAGCCTTCCTTCATAGGTCATGTTCTCAAGACCTTTAATCATTCTTGTTGCTCTTCTCTGGACCCTTTCCAATTTCTCCACATCTTTTTTAAAATGCGGCGCCCAGAACTGGACACAATACTCCAGCTGAGGCCTAACCAGAGCAGAGTAGAGCGGAAGAATGACTTCTCGTGTCTTGCTCACAACACACCTGTTAATACATCCCAGGATCATGTTTGCTTTTTTTTTTTTTTTTTTAATAAAAAAAATATATGTTGTCTAAGTATGTGATATTAAAGGTGCTTTGTTTCTAAAACAATATTTTAATAGGAAACAATCCCTGATGTCAATTTGAGATCTCAGTCCCCAATCATGCAAGGTGCTGACTATCTCCCAATAGGTATTGACCACCTCCAGCTTGCACAGAAGTCAATGGGGTTTTAGACAGCTCAGCACCTTGCAGTAGTAATCTTACACATTAACCCTTTTTTATTGGTTGAGTATCATGCTACTTTTTAAATTCAATTAACGTATACGGCACAGAATTAGAACTGAATGTCCAGAGCTATGCTGGAAGACTCCACACCCCCATTGCAATTAAATAAGGAGATAGTATCAGCCTCCAATATTATGTGTCTTACTCATCATACGTCGAAATGGTCAAACTTTTTCAAAATTCACCATTTTGATGAATTTTTTCAAAGAAATTCCAATGAAAAGCTGCAGGATAAATTTTTTGTCAATGTTATGAAAATTACATCTCATTTTTTGACCAGGTCTATCAGAAAAATAGACCTTTTATTACAGAAACTTTTTAATATGCAGTATACTAGATTTCCCCCCTATTCTATAATGTTACTGCTAACACAATATCATTTTTTTGGTATAATTTAACAGTTTGCTCTCATACACAGGGCCAATACAGTAGCCCTTACTAAGCAGGAATACTCATGTGAGTAAGAGCTGAAATATCAGTCCCATAGTACATCCTCAGTGCTGCAGACCAGATCTATAAAAACGATTTTAATAAAGGGAAAGAGTATTATTACATTATAAAATTAATAAAAGTACTTCTACTCAGTGTTTATCCTAAAAACCTCTTCCTTGTATGATTAGCCATTACTCTTGTGAGTAATCACTTTGAAATCAATGGTATTACTCACATGAGCAGGAATTTTGCAGCATTGGGTTCATTAATTAATCTTGGACATCCTTGAAACAGGTTAAGTATACTCATTTTACAGTTAGGAAAAAAAATCTGACAGATGACATGATTATCATTAAAACCAATAATACAGATATCTATGGCTAGAAGTCATTTCTACAATAAGGTGCAACTGCAAAGTTCTGCCACTAAAATGTCATCTAATATAGATTTTAAAGACAGGTTTCAGGGTAGCAGCCGTGTTAGTCTGTATCCTATATGCATCCGAAGAAGTGGGTTGTAGCCCACGAAAGCTTATGCTCTAATAAATTTGTTAGTCTCTAAGGTGCCACAAGTACTCCTGTTCTTTTTATAGATTTTAAAGAACATCCTTCATCTTTACAGCTGGGCTGAAAGCAAATCACAATTTTATGCTTCATATTTACATGTCACATCAAATGTTCTTGTGGGTTTTCAATGAGCAGAATCCATCCCAGAAGTTGTACCTTCAGTTTTCCATCATGTAGTAATTTCTATAAGTCCTATGAAAGTAGAACCTGACAGTGCACTCTCCTTCAACTCACGCTTCCCCCAAAAGGGTATATAGGAACAAAGCTTCACAAATACTTTCTGCTGAATATAACATGAAAAAGGGCCCAGAAGATGTACACTGTACATTCTGAGCCTTTCATCCATCAGGAACTCTGTGACCAAACAAGCTTCCTGATTTATTCTTCCCTCAAATGCCTATATTTGCCATCCTGGTAAAGACTTTTGCAAGAACCTAGAAGACCATATCATCACACTCATCTTTTCCATCCTAGCTATTTTTATTTTCAAACTTCAGAGCAGAGGAGTGTAATTTACAGCACTAGCTAAAAGGGTATATTGGTTTATGCTTCAGGGTTAAGGAGAATGTAAAGTGACTGCAATTTATTACTTTAATACAACAGCTTATGAAACACAACCACTAGTTTTAGATGACTGAGTTTACCATAAAACAGCCATAAACAAAAATAATGATATTCAGTAAATCATTTAATACCAGTCATATTTTATGTGTTTCTGAAGAACACAGAAGGCTACCTAAAAATAATAAAGACTTGGGAAGATATTCATGGAAGAGGGATGATGTTTGTTAGAATTTTCCCATCTTTTCAAATCTTAAATTTCTCTGTAAAAAAAAAAAAAAAAAAAAAAAAAAATCCAAAACAAGCTTAGATTTGGAGAACTGCACATTGCAGTAAAAGCTGTATTTTTTTCTGTGTGTGTCATACATACCTGTAGACATACAGATAAATGTACTCAGTACTTTTATTTGAATCTCATGTACATAATGCATTTATATGAATTGGAGCAGTTATCAAAGCAAGTGTTCAGTGTATTCTTTTGAACACTGCACAAATGTTCTGAACATGCACTTATAGTTCTTCTTCGAGTGCTTGCTCATATCCATTCCATTAGGTGTGCGCGCGCCGCGTGCACGATCGTCGGAAGATTTTTACCCTAGCAACACCGGCGGGTCGGCTGTGGAGCCCCCTAGAGTGGCGCCTTCATGGCGCTGAATATATACCCCAGCCGACCCGGCGCCCCCTCAGTTCCTTCTTACCGCCCCTGACGGTCGTTGGAACTGTGGAGCGCGGCATAGCTGTCCTCCACTCTCCCTAGCTTACTTAGTCATTCAAAGTTATAGTTATAGTTGTAGTTCTAGTGTTTATAGTTAAATAGTTTTAAAGTTGTTATAGTTGTTATTGTAGTTCAGGGGGTTAAGGGGGTCGTCTCCCCCTTTCTCCCCCGGCCGCGGGCCCGGGCTCATGCCCAACGCTCCCGGCTTCAAGCAGTGCGCCTCCTGCGCTAAGCCTATGCCAACGAGCGACCCGCACGACTCCTGTTTGAAGTGCCTGGGAGAGTCCCACCAAACAGACAAATGCAAGATCTGTAAGGCCTTCAAACCAAGAACCAAGAAGGAGCGGGACTTTCGGCTCAGGCAACTCCTAATGGAGGCGGCACTTAGCCCGGACACTCCTTCCACGGGCCAGACTCCGACGCCTAGCACTTCGGTGCGCAGTGCCCCGGCGGCACCGGCTATGACGACCACGCGAGTGGCGTCAGACAAGCCTCCCCAGCACCGGACCTCGTCGGCACCGCAAACACAGCAAGTGCCGCGGCGCCGGTCATTATCCCCAGGGCATAAAAAAGCCCATAAGACGGGGACGTCCGTGCCGAAGACGCCGGCTCCCCCAGTGCCGGGGGTAGAGCCGCGTCCGCCGGTGGAGCAACGGAAACAGGCGCCTCCAGCACCGTCGACTCCGGCGCCGAGGCCGTTGAGTCCGGTACAAATAGCGTCTCCACCGAGGCCGGCGGTGATACAGTGTCTCCCGTCGACTCCAGAGACCTTCGCGGCGGCGAGAGACTTGATAGCTCTCACGGAGCCGGCACCGCCTCAACCACCGGCACCGACTGTACCGTTGACTCGCCCGGTACAGTCAAGAGGGAAACCTGCCTTGATGCGCCCTCCATCACAAGGGCTGGAACCTCGGCGCCGATCCAGGTCCCGAAGCAGGTCCCCACGCCGCTCGCAGTCCCGGCACCGAATATCGTCTCGGCACCGGTCGTACTCGCGGTCAAGATCTTCTTCGCGGCACCGCTCTACGTCTCGGCACCGATATGATCGTCGGCACCGGTCAACGTCGAGACGTAGTTCTCGGCACCGCCACGCTCGACGCTCGACGCCGAGGGGCTGATCCCGGCACCGGGCATACTCTAGGTCCTCGTCGAGGTCCAGATCTGACTCCCGGCACCGACGAGGTCATCGGCACCGGTCGCGGTCCCGGCACCGATCGCCGGCACCGCACAGAGATAGATCATCTCCGGACCGGCACCGTGCGGCACCGCAGACCACGGGGATCGTTTAATCTTTCGCGGCACCGCCATGGCCGTCAAGATCGGCGTCTCGCTCCTCGGAGGACCTGTCGAGATCGGCATACCCCCCTCAGGGGCAGGCCGAGGAACGAGACTTGGGCCATTGGCAGGAGAGGGCAGAGGACCACTCTCATGGACCATCTCACTGGTCGTTTTGGACCCCGTGGGCGTATCACCAGGAGCAAGGGGCTTCATTACCATCGACCTCTCGCTCGGGTCACTCGGTCAGAAGGGCCCCAGAATCCACCATCTCTCGGCCTCCGCCTGGAGGCGTGGAGGCTTCTGTGTCCACACCACCCGACACCGTGGACCCAAGTGCAGGTGACGCTCCGACCCAAGACCAGGGGGACCGGGACCCCCCCTTGGATCCACTACCACCGGAGGCGTCCTCCTCCTCCTCTCCGGATGAGGCAGTGGCGGGCACTTCATGCACGGGTCCCCCTCCGATAGATCTTCGGGCTCACCAGGATCTCCTGCGCAGGATGGCCCGTAATATGGACCTGCAGACGGAGGAGATAGTGGAGGTGCACGACCCGATCGTGAATATCCTTGGATCGGATGCCCCATCGAGGGTGGCGTTACCCTTGATCCGCACGATCCAAACGAACGCGGATACGATATGGCAGACTCCTGCCTCCATTCCACCCACAGCGAGAGGGGTGGAAAGGAAATACTTTGTCCCATCTAAGGACTATGGGTACTTGTACACACACCCCCAACCGTGTTCACTGGTGGTGGAATCAGTGAATGCACGAGAGCGCCACGGCCAGCAGGCTGCAGCGCCAAAATCAAAAGAGGCTAAGCGGCTTGATCTGTTTGGCCGTAAGGTTTACTCAGCCGGAGGGCTACAACTTAGAGCGGCGAATCAACAGGCGCTACTGAGCCGCTACAATTTCAACTCCTGGAACTCTATGGGGAAGTTTAAGGAGTTGATTCCCCAAGAGTCCAGGGAAGAGTTTGGAGCCATGGTTGAGGAGGGTAAGAAGGTGGCTCGGACCTCCTTACAGGCCTCCCTGGACATAGCGGACTCGGCCGCAAGGACCCTGGCCGCAGGTATCGCTATGCGCAGGACCTCCTGGCTCCAAGTTTCGGGTTTGCCCCCTGAATTACAGCAGACCCTACAGGATTTGCCCTTTGAAGGACAGGGGCTGTTCTCGGAGAAGACGGACTCTCGATTGCAGAGCCTCAAAGACTCCAGGACAATCATGCGCTCCTTGGGGATGCATGTTGCGGGTCCCCAGCGCAGACCATTTAGGCCGCAGCCTCAACGTTTTTACCCCCCTCCACCTCGTCAGAGACAGGACCCTGCCAGAAGGCGAGGGCGAGGTGGTAGGAGAAGATGGGCTGGCCCTCAACCCGGTCAGAACCAAGGGCCACCAAGACCACCTTCAGGTCCTAGACAGAACTTTTGAAGGTGCGGTCGAGGACGGCGCCCCAGTCATCCCCCAGGATCCAGCTCCCTCCTTTCGGGATCGCCTCTCCCACTTCCACCGTGCTTGGTCCCTTATAACTTCGGACCGTTGGGTCCTCCGCACGGTGGAGAGGGGATACGCTATCCAGTTTTCTTCTATCCCCCCCTCCCACCCCCTTTCCCCGTCCCTCTTCAGGGACCCTTCTCACGAGCAACTTCTTATACAGGAGGTTTCTACGCTCCTGGCCATGGGGGCCATAGAGGAGGTTCCGATAGACTTAAGGGGCAGGGGATTTTATTCCCGTTACTTCCTGATCCCCAAGTCCAAAGGAGGTCTGCGGCCCATCTTGGACTTGCGCGGACTCAACAAATTCGTAGTAAAGTTGAAGTTCCGCATGGTCTCTTTGGGGGCCATTATCCCTTCCCTCGATCCTGGAGACTGGTTCGCCGCCCTCGACATGAAAGACGCATACTTTCACATCTCAATTTACCCACCTCACAGACGCTTCCTGCGATTCGTGGTAAACACGGTGCACTACCAATTTACAGTCCTTCCCTTCGGCCTATCCTCGGCCCCAAGGGTGTTCACGAAATGTATGGCTGTCGTGGCAGCGTACCTTCGTCGGCAAGGGATACAGGTGTTCCCGTACCTAGACGACTGGCTGGTGCGCGGTCGCACCAAGGAGCAAGTTCAAGCTCACGTCCACAGAATAGTGCACACATTCAACAAGTTGGGCATCCTACTCAACAAGGACAAATCCACTCTAGAACCTACCCAGAGAATAGAATTCATCGGCGCAGTTCTAGACTCCAGACGTGCACAAGCCATCCTGCCAGACAACCGATTTGGCACCATCACGAACCTCATTCAAGGGCTCAAGGCCTTCCCAACTACCACGGTGAGGTCGTGCCTTACCCTGCTGGGTCACATGGCTTCCTGCACGTACGTAACCAGGCATGCCAGACTTCGACTTCGCCCGCTTCAAACCTGGGTGTCATCAATATACCGTCCACATCGGGACAGCCTGAACATGGTGGTCACGGTCCCGAACTCGGTCCTGGCCTCCCTCACCTGGTGGCTAGATCACACTGTAGTCTGCGAGGGGATGCCATTTCACGCCCCACAACCCTCCCTGCACCTGGTCACAGACGCGTCATCTCTGGGGTGGGGCGCCCATCTCAACGAACACCATACCCAGGGCCTGTGGACTGCATCCCAGTTAGCCCTACACATCAATGTTCGGGAACTGATGGCGGTACGCCTGGCGTGCCAGGCATTCCTCAATCTCCTACGTGGCCGCTGTGTGTTAGTTCTCATCGACAACACCACGGCCATGTTCTACATCAACAAGCAAGGAGGAGCACGTTCGTCAATTCTATGCCAAGAGGCCATTCGCCTGTGGGACTTCTGCATCGCCCACTCAATCCATCTCACGGCATCGTTCCTCCCTGGAGTCCAGAACACTCTAGCGGACCGACTCAGCAGGTCCTTCCAAACGCACGAGTGGTCTATCCGTCCGGACATTATACATTCCATCTTCCAGAGGTGGGGGTTTCCCCAGATAGACCTGTTTGCATCTCGAGACAACAGGAAGTGCCACGTGTTCTGCTCCCTACAAGGTCGAGCTCCGGGCTCCCTCTCGGACGCCTTTCTGCTTCCCTGGAAAGACCACCTGTTTTATGCCTTCCCTCCGTTTCCTCTGGTCCACAAGGTACTGCTCAAACTGCGCAGAGACCAGGCACAGGTAATTCTGATCGCTCCTGCGTGGCCAAGACAACATTGGTACACCACACTGTTGGAGCTCTCGGTTCAGACACCGATCCCGCTTCCGTTGGATCCGGATCTCATCTCTCAGGACCACGGCCGGTTGCGTCACCCCGACCTCCAATCACTCCACCTCACGGCGTGGCTGCTCCATGGTTCACCCAGGCAGAGCAGCAATGCTCGCACTCTGTACAACAGATTCTACTGAGCAGTAGGAAGCCCTCAACACGGACCACGTACCTGGCCAAATGGAAGCGGTTCTCCTGTTGGTGCGAACAACGAGCCACATCCCCGTTGCAGGCACCCATTCCCCTCATTTTGGAATATCTCCTCTCCCTAAAACAACAGGGGTTGGCGATATCTTCAATTAGAGTTCACCTGGCCGCTATATCGGCCTTTCACCCAGGGGAACTCGCGTCCTCGGTATTCTCTAACCCGATGGTCGTTAGATTCCTCAAGGGCTTAGACCGGACGTACCCACAACAGCGTCATCCCGTCCCGACGTGGGACCTCAATCTGGTTCTCTCCAAACTCACAGGTCCTCCATTCGAACCACTAGCCACCTGTTCACTTTTGTACCTATCCTGGAAGACAGCCTTCCTCGTAGCCATCACCTCAGCAAGGCGCGTTTCTGAACTCAGGGCGCTTACATCCGAGCCCCCTTATACAGTTTTCCATAAGGATAAAGTGCAGCTTCGTCCACATCCTGCCTTTCTCCCTAAGGTGGTTTCTCCATTTCATATCAACCAGGACATCTTTCTCCTGGTCTTTTATCCCAAACCACATGCCACTCGCCAGGACCAACGTTTGCATTCCCTGGACGTACGAAGGGCCCTGGCCTTCTATATTGACCGCACAAAGCACTTTAGAAAGACGACGCAACTCTTCGTTGCAGTGGCCGACCGAATGAAAGGCTCACCGGTCTCCTCACAACGCCTATCCTCCTGGATTACGTCTTGCATCCGGACTTGCTATGACCTGGCAGGTGTCTCAGCACCGCACCTCACCGCTCACTCCACGAGGGCCCAAGCCTCCTCGACTGCTTTCCTGGCACAAGTTCCGATCCAGGACATTTGTAGAGCGGCGGTTTGGTCATCAGTCCACACGTTTACAGCTCACTATGCACTAGTGCAACAGTCCAGGGACGATGCTGCATTCGGATCAGCGGTTTTGCACACAGCAATGTCTCACTCCGACCCCACCACCTAAGTTGGGCTTGGGAGTCACCTAATGGAATGGATATGAGCAAGCACTCGAAGAAGAAAAGACGGTTACTCACCGTTGTAACTGTTGTTCTTCGAGATGTGTTGCTCATATCCATTCCAAACCCGCCCCCCGTCCCCACTGTCGGAGTAGCCGGCAAGAAGGAACTGAGGGGGCGCCGGGTCGGCTGGGGTATATATTCAGCGCCATGAAGGCGCCACTCTAGGGGGCTCCACAGCCGACCCGCCGGTGTTGCTAGGGTAAAAATCTTCCGACGATCGTGCACGCAGCGCGCGCACACCTAATGGAATGGATATGAGCAACACATCTCGAAGAACAACAGTTACAACGGTGAGTAACCGTCTTTTCTCCTATTGTGCTTTTCTTTAAAAACAACCAATAAATTAAATTTAATCAAAACAATTCTAATAAAACATTGTAGTTAAGATCTGAATTGCTCAAAAGTAGGGAAATTCCAATCTAAGGATCCTGTTACAAACTGCATACATCCATATGCCATGCTGCATAGTTCCAATTCAGCAAGGTATTTAAAGCACATGCCTAGCTCCACACATGATGAGTCCCATTGATCTTAATGGGAATACTCACATGTGTAGTTTGGCATATGCTTAAGTCTGGTAATTCACTGAATTGGGGTGTGCTGATATGAATGCAGAAAATTTTACCACCATATATAATATCTTGTGTAGCTAACTGCATGTTCTCAGTGGGACCCGTACAAATTACAGTTGCTGTGGGAAACATAACTTGATATTTTAAATATACTGAAGAAAGAATATCCAAACTACAGTGCTGAATTAACTTTGTTTTTGGAATTTAATATATGGAACATTCTTCTTAATTTTTCTGAAACTCACATTTGGATTGCAAAAGCAAAACAACTGATGACAAGAGGTTGGGGGTGAGGGGGAGAATGTTAGTTTCTGGACCAAGGTTCCTTCAGCCCTTAAGACATCAGAGCCATTAAACAAGACGGGGTAAATGCCAGCTGCTGTTTGTTTGAAAGGATACAATGTTCTTCAATGACAAAACCACTCTTCTACAACAAGGTCAGATTGTTTTATGCATGTGTTGCTATGGTGAGAGAGAAAAGAGTTGATGAAAAACTGGATGACTACTTTGCATTGTCTCATTGCAGAGAAAGCAACAGAAATTGAAGATTAACATACTCTAGACCCATCATATATTATACCCTATGCACTTAATATGCAATACCCAAGCATACAAATTGATACTTTCCACATTCTGTAAGCCTTCAAGATGGAGAATTTAACCAATTACAAATTATTCTTTCATATCATTCAGCTACACACACCTGAATGAGTGCAGGTGTTCTTGCCACCTCATTCCCTCGGAAATGTTGCCCAAAGTGGGAGGCAGCTTTAGTTAATAGCTGGAGCACCACTAGCCAAAGCTGCTGAGGAGGTGGTACTAAATCAGCACTTGTAGGAGATGACCCGTAATTCTCATAGTACTTTGAATTTCCGATACCTTTTAAAATATCTTGTTTTTCCTTCTGTCCATCTAGATATGAGGTTTTTTTTAGTGTGCTCTCTTAGCTGAGTCTAGTTGCTGTGGAGATTACAGACACTTACTACCTTTCTCCCACTGCCTGAAACTGTAGCCAGAATGGTTTCTTTAAAACTATTTTTTATTTTCCAGCACTTCCCTGTGACAGTGTTGTCTCCCTTCAATACACATTTCCAAAAATGTGTTCTGCTGATTGTGAAACAAGAACTGAGAAATTGCTTCCTGCCTCTATTATCTATTTCCACTTCCAACTGTCTCCTGACTCCATCCACATGTTCTTATGGCTCTTTCACTACACTGCCTCTGTGCCCTCCCACATACAAGTATCCTGGGTCATCCTTCTCACCTACCTCTCCAATGATCCTGATTCCGGACTATGCAGAGGTCCCCAAACCTCTTCCCCCAGATGCAGACTTCCTCCTGTCTTTTGAAAAGTCTGCCAGTTTCTCTCACATCTACTTTCATCACAAGATTGCCTCAAATTCCTCCCCAGCTGCCTCTGAAATTCAGGTTCCTCACTCCATCCTTATCCCAGTTGTAGATTCCCTCCCACAAAATCTCTTAAGCTCCCTCTCTAGTTGCCTCCCAGCTGCATTCCCTCCTCTCTCACACATCCTGGGGGAAGATCTGCAACTAGTATAAATTATCTTCTCTCCAGCGGACAACAGGTATGACCATTTACACCAGCTGAGGATCTGCCATCTGATATTTGTATCATTTCTGGTCATCGGAGGCAGGACTAGTACAAAGGAACTTTTCACATTTTCATATCTGATACAACAACAAACACCTTCCGCTTGTTTGTGCGAAGTATTCTGGAGGAAGAAAAAATGCTAGACTTTCATCCCAGATAGGCAAGTGATTCAGATGGAATAGTTAAATCAAATAACCACAATTCCAGCTACATTTTAAAGTACAATCACACGTTTTATTTATGCCAGTGACAAGTACAATACTATTTGCAAAACAAATGATTGTAATTTAGTTTTATGCTAAACAAGCATGTTTAAAAAGCAGCTACTTTTTGTTATTAACAACCTGACAACTGGTACATTTTAGATGTTCACTTCTATGCAACTGCAGAGTATTAATATGGTGCCAGTTTAAAGTGAGGAGCTACAGCTGGATAATGAAAGGTAATGAAAATTGGGAATTATAGCAGCTGTAAGCAAAGTAATTTGAATAAGTACTAGACAAAAATTATTTTCATCTGGAAATAATGCTCCCAAATGACAAAAAGGGTGAAAAATTGAGCTTTGCAAATATAAAAAAGTGTAAAAGATTTAATAACTACAGATGTTTCCATTCAAGGCTCTATGTGAATGTACTGTAACAAAAATAATAGTCTGTTATATATTAGTGATCATCTCACTGCCTCAATTTTTTGGTCTTTGAAATTTTCATATGTAATAAAGCAACTGTATTGTTTGACTGTTTCTGAAGTGTCAATGACTTCATATAGCCACTTAACATAGTACAGGGCTGCAGAGTCTCACTTTATGAAAAACCCTTATTATAAGTACTTATTAAAAAAAAGAAAGGTGAGAAGATTCAGACATCAAGTTCAGTTGTGAGCAAAGGGAACCATACATCAAAATAGCTCTCAGGCCTTGGCTTTTAGCATATTGTAGTTTCTATCAGAAAGTGTCCATAAGGCTAAATCCTGAAGGTAGGGCTCTTTTTGGAGTCAAGGGTCATTTTGCCTGAGCTAAGGATTTCAGTATTTAACCCACAGAATTTAGAAATGGAGGAGGAGATCTATTAGGTTATCTTATCTAAGCCATGGAAGGCAACACAGGATTGTTGCATAAAGAACATTAAGGGGCAGATCTTGTCCTGCTGAAGTCAATGAGAGTTTTGCCATTGATTTCAATGGGGCCTGGATCTCACCCTAAGTATTTTGTTCAGTCTAGTGCGGGGTCGGCAACCTGAGCCGCTCAGCCTGCTGCTGGTCTGGGGTTCTGGCCGCCGGCCCCTTGCCAGCCAGGGTCCCAGCCATCAGCCCAGCTCAGCCTGCTGCCAGCCTGGGATACCAGCTGCCGGCCCCGCTCACCTCGCTGCTGGTCTGGGGTTCCAGCCACCCAGTCCCTTCCCAGTTAGGGTCTGGGCCTCCAGCCCTGCTCAGCCCTCCTGCCAGCCCAGGGCTCTGCTCCTGGCCTGGTCCCAGCGCCCTGTAGCCCTTATCAAAAATTACACTACAATTAGCTTAAAAACTTGAAAACTTTGTTTGTATATTACAGTAATCATTAGAACATGTATAATGTTAATAAATACATAGGTTTGATGAAACAAAGTAGTTGTACTTATGTGCCTGTGCTTAATTTGTGTTTTCGATGATTTACCTTCTAAAAAAATCTCACATGTCTCGCACCCCCTGGGGGGGGTGCATGCACCCCAGGTTAAGAACCACTGCACTAAACTGATAAGATCTGCATTTTAATTTAATTTTAAATGAAGCTTCTTGAACATTTTAAAAACTTTGTTTGCTTTACGTACAATAGTTTAGTTATATAATATAGACTTATAGAGAGAGACCTCCTAAAAATGTTAAAATGTATTACTGGCATGCCAAACCTTAAATTAGAGTGAATAAATGAAGACTCGGCACACCACTTCTGAAAGGTTGCCGACCCCTGGTCTAGTGTCAGGTGACAAGCAACAGGGGTTCTATCAATTTGTCTTTCCTTAAAAGTCCATTTCAAAGTCTAACAGATCTCATTACCAAAAGCTGTTACTTGATATTCACCCTAATTTTTCCTTTCCTCAGTCTTATCCGATCAGCTCTAGTTATAACCATTGAGACTACCCTAAAACAATTCTTTCCTTACTTGCTTTTTATACTCTACAAACACTTGTACATAGTTATCATGTACCTCTATTGTCTTAGAGTCATGCTATTCCTGTTTAGCTGTTTCATTCTTTCTTCATACATCAATCATTACAGTCTCAAGAATTTTTGTTAATCTTCTCTGGACTTCCTTCTAGTTTACCAGCATCTTGACCTACCTCCATATAACAGGAGTGGTCTTACCACTGGTGCAGAGAGAGAGAGACTATCATCTCCTTGATACATGATACTACTGCGTATATGCAACCCAATACACAGACTGGCTGTTTTGCTGTTATATTGCATTGCTGTGCATTATCACCTTTAGATCTTTTTCTAGCATTACTGCTTTTCAGGGATCTGTCCCCCATTAAGCATATAATGGTTGGATAATTTTTTTCCAGGAGGATTAATTTTTCCAAGATGAATCTTGTTTCCTAACTTTCTATCCATACTTCTATGCTACTCAGTTTTGGGCACTTCTGTTCTCTCTAGGTCAATCTGCATTCTTTATTAGTCCTCAACAAAGACATCTCAAATTCTAGAATGCCTGATTTAAAGGATATTGTGCTCTATCACTGAAATAGTTAATGTATAGCTGTGGAACTCATTATTACATGAATACATTTATATAATTTTGCATCTATACGGTGTCTATCTAGCAGTTTTCTAGGTGTTTCATAACACTCAGAAATAAACACCAAAATATTAAAATGTGCACAAAAGCCTTTGGAAAAGAAAAAAATCAAGACCCTTGTTCTTGAAAGGAGGAAAAGACTAATATTGTGATATTTGTGCAGGATATCAAGAACCTCAGAGCAGCAGACGCAAAAATAAAGGCAGAAACTTTATATGCCAACATACCTTAAAGATGTGCACCTACTAATGTGAGCTGGTACACAGAATGTCAGTGTGATAGATGTGGATATGCAATAATGTTATGAACACTGGTCAGTGAGGGGAATTACTGTACACTGAAGTTATAAAACTTTCCTGTATGAATGCACTGATTTAGCTTAATAGGGGGCTGTGGGAAGAAAAAGCAAGAAGGCAGTACACAATGGTTCCAGATAAGCAATCTTGCAGCAAACATCAGGGGCAATTATGATGAGACAAGGGCACACTTATGAGACAAGGGCATACTTCAAGTCTCTAGGTTGAAATGACACAGCTGTTTTGCCAGGCTAGGAATCAAATGGCCTACAAACAGTTAAAAAGTTATTTGATTCCTGTGAAAGGGCCGTTGAGTTGCCAAGGCTCTCGAGAGAGTGTCAGTGAATTCTACAGGGAGACAAATTGACAGAGAGAGGCTCTACGGAAGAGTCCCCAGTTAGAATATGGTTAAACACCTGGTAAGCTAGATGTGTGTAGTGTGTCCTATTGTTTTTAAGATGGTCTTCTCTTAACTACTTTTGTTCTAAATAAATGATGCTTTGCTTTAAGGTGGCTTTTGGGTCACTGCTTACCACTGTCACTGTCTCAGAGGGAACAGAATTGCAGGGAGTTGACATAAGTCAGACATGTGGAGGGAAACCATGGTTGTGCAACCATCACATGATCCCACCACAAGAGAGAGGTGATGGCTCGAGGCCTGGGACTTAGGGAGGGGGTATGCAAGAAGAAATCAGGAGGGGTCAGAGATGCAGTTGCCTGGTAACTGTGACAGTCAAAAGCTCAGTAAGATATGGTGGGATCCAGTCCAGAAGGGCTTTACATTTTCGTTTCCTTGTGGTAACTATTCCAGCTTTAATTCAGAACACTTGAGCATAGGAGCATGGGAAGCAAAAGGGACTATAACTAATCTGGCTAGCAACAGGGTGAGGTCAGAGAGAATGATGCTTGTCCAATAATGTAAGGAACCTGGACAACAAAATGGAGGAATTAGAACACCCAGTACAGGACGTGACACCAGATATTGAAAGAATAGAAACATGATGGAATAGCAGTCGTGACTGTTATTCAGGTATTGAAGGGTATGTGCTGTTCAGGAGAGAAAGAAGTAAAAGTGAGGGTGGTGGAGTTGCACTGTGTATCAATAACGTGGTAGACTGTAAAGAAATAAGAAGTGATTGCATGGGTAAAACAGAATTGTTTTGGATCAAAATAACTTTGGTGAAGGATTGTAGTAGTTCTATAGCAGATTCTTAGGGCTTAGTTTGCATATGGATAGAGATCTCTTTATTATTATTAGAGCTATAAATATTACTGGAAATTGTGTCATTACAGGAGACTAACTTCCCAAGTAAATGGGATGACCTGGGTAAATATAGGCCTGTCAGCCTGATATTGATCCTGGGTAAGATAAAGGAGCAGTTGATGCAGGACTCAATTAATAAAAAATGGTAATTAATGCAAATCAACCTGGGTTTATGGAAAACAGATCTTGTCAAACTAGCTTGATAATCTTTTTGACGAGATTACACAATTGGTTGCTAAAGGTAAGTGTTAATGTAATATACTTAGACTTCTATAACACGTTTGACTTGGCATCGCATAACATTTTGATTAAAATACAAGAATAATATAAAATTAACATGGCACAGATTAAATGTATAAAAGCTGGAATATTATACAGGAGGAACTGAATGACCTGGAGGACTGGAGTTATAGAAGTAAGATGAAATTTTATAGTACAAAGTGCAAGGTCATGCACTTAGGAATTAATAAGAATTTCAGCTATGTGCTGGGGACTCATCAGTTGGAAATAGAGGAGGAGAAAGTCCTGGGTATATTAGTTTATCACAGGATGACTATGAGCCAGCAATATGATGCCAGCATGAAAGAGGCAAATGTGATCCTAGGATGTATCAGGTGAGATATTTCCAGTAGAGATAGGAAAGTATTAATGTTATTGAGAAAGGCACTTGTAAGATCTCATTTGGAACACTATGTATAATTTTGGTCAACCATGTTCAAGAAAGTGAATTCAAACTGGAACAGGTGCAGAGAAGGGCTACTAGGATGATCAGGTGAATGAAACCCCATCTTATGAGAGGAGACTAAAAGCTCTTGGCTAGCAAGATGAAGGCTGAGAGGGAATATGATTGCTCTCTATAAATAAATCAGGGGCGTAAACACCAGGGAGGGTATTTAATCTCAAGAACAATGTTGGCACAAGAACAAACAGTACATGACTAGTACATGTAGGCGGGAAATTAGAAGTTTTCTAACCATCAGAGCAGTAACGTTCAGGTACAGCCTTTCAACAGAAGTAATGGGAGAAAACAACCTAACTAAATAGAAGATAAAACCTGACAAGCTTATGAATGGAATGTGGTTGCCTGTGACAGCAAGGGACTGGAGTCAGGGTATGTCTATACTGCAATTAAAAAACCTTCCCCCTCATGGGGTCCTAGAGCCCAAGCCCAAATATTTACACCACAATTAAACAGCCCTGTAGCCTAAGTCAGCTGATGTGGGCCAGCTGCGGGTGTTATACTGTAGTATTGACATACTGTCGATGACCCAGAAGTCCCATGATCATATTCACAGAAACTATCTCAGAAGAAGATTTTAATGGTATCTGTTGAACAATAGTGAAACAAAAGATCAACCACAGAAAAAAAAAAATTGACTTACTAGTGTCCACTATTTGCAGATGAAACTGGAACAGCATTGGAACCATATTTAAATTTTCAAACTCTTTTTCTAAAGTACTAGTATATGCCTTTATGGATGCAAAATCCGTTTCCAACTTCAACTGCTGATTCTAAAATTGCACAAAAGGTGTTTTAGCTTAAGAACATAACACAGTCATCTCGCAGTACATAAAAAAAAATGAGAAAATAAATTTCATTTTTATTCCCAGATTTGAGCATTTGGCCCACAGAACCCATTTGCCAAATGGAACTAATCAGATAAATTCAGCATGGTAATGAAAAAGTTATTTGACTTTTGGTTCTATTCCCAAGTGTTATTCTGGCAATTTCATCATTTCTCATTTGTACAAAAGTGGAATCTGATAGGGGGAGGACAAATTATTTTTTCACTACAAAGGGGTTGAGATTTGCAAATGCAAGAACATGCATATGAATGAGAGAAACCAGACATCACACTGAGCCAGTTGATTAAAACTGAAGTACAAATTATTCGAAATTCAAGAAGTTGAGTAGTAATGAACATAGTGGTAAAAATGAGAGACAACTGGGTAGGAAGCGATAGAAAAAGAGCAGCAAAGAAAGACCTGAGAATTAAAGTGGATCATGAAAGGAAAGGCCAAAGAGAGACCTGGTGTAAATGAGGAACTCCTTGCTTCAGTGGAGTTGACCTGCTGACAACAGGTCTGAATCCGGCTAAATTTAATGCTGGTCACAAACAATCAAATGCCATATTGGGCCTCAACACTCAAATTGACATGGACACACAAAGCCTCATTCTCAAGTGTCCCACTGAAATCAACAGGACTCCATGTGGGGGTAAAAGTCCATATGCCTGTCCACAGGATCAGGCCCTTGGAATGCATTAACAGGAGTATTACCTGCAAGACAAATGGAGTGGTTATTCTGCTGTACTTGGGCCTCACCAGTTCAGTTCTGGACATTACATACCTCAAAGAATTCAGAGATGAATAACAAGAGTGATATAAAATAACAAAGGGACAGAGCCTCAGCTAGTTTAAACTGCTGTCGCTTCACTGAATTGAATGGAACTGTGCCAATTTACACCAGATCTCAAATGTTTTCAGAGTACAGAAAGACTCACCAGAAAATTTATATAAGTAGAGTAGGATTACAAAAGGAACAGAAACCTTAATGTCTGTGTGCACGCTTGATGTTCAGACATCGGATTATTTACCTTTAGATCCTCCAACTGCTTTTTTAAACTTTCCTGTTCTTCATATGCCTTTGTCAAACTTCTTTTTAGTTCACAAAGTTCAAACTCTCTAACTGTTAAAAAATAATTTTCAATTCAGTTTGTAATATTTTCTACATACCTTTGAAAAGAAACAGAACTGAAATTACAGCTAACCCTACCTACACCAAAGTTGCCCACTAAGGGTCAATTTCAAAGTTAGAGGTCGCTACATAGCAAAGATATATGACAGCAAAGGTGAACTACTATACAGTCACAGCATGCCAGATGACTATCAAGGTATTGAAATAAAGATAAAATATGGTTACTCATCTTTTTGTAACTTGTTCTTCGAGATGTGTTCCATTACGCTGTAGTGTGTGTGCATTGCATACACCGGTGCATGAGAGTTTTACCTAGTTGTATGCATAGGGGCGGCCCCACCCACTCTGTTCCTTGTGCTCCAAAGTGAGGGTATAAAGGGGCAAAGTTGCTCCTCCCCTACTTCAGTTCCTTTGCACCAGAACCAATGGTAGACTCTGATGCGTCAGGGAAGGAGGGCGAGTTGTGTAATTGACGTATGCAACACATCTCAAAGAACAGTTACAAGAAGGCAACTGTTTGTTCTTCGAGTGCCTGCATGTATCCATACTGTAGGTCACTGCCAAGCTGTTACCCTAGGGGTGGGGCTCGGAGTCTCAGCGTAACAGGGACTGTAGGACTGCCTTCCCTATATCTGTATCCTCCTGGGATACAGCAGACATTGCATAATGCCTGGTGAACGTCTGAGTCTAACACTGTATCACTGCTCTACAGTGATCCATAATTGGGATGTTAGCCACAAATGCTGCTGAGGTCAAACATGCTTGGTCGAACGCATCGTAAGTTTGTCAGGAGGCATTACTCCTTTGACAGCATAACACTTTGTAATGCAGTTGGTGATCCATTATGAGAGACTCTCAGTTGTAACCAGATGACCTCTCAGACGTTCTGCATAAGAAATGCAGAGCAGGGCAGACGCCCAAAAGGGTTTTGTCCTATCCAGGAAAACAGCCAATGCTCTGCAGAAACTCTACTTGTCCTTATGCAGAGGATTATGGGTGGTGATAGAAAGGAACTGGAGGGTATATCTCAATTTCACCATGCTTAGCACCCTCTTGTCTGAGGTGATGGCCTGTCAGGCATGTAGGAAAAAGGACAACCTGCCCCAGAAAGATGGGGACAGACCAATGAGATCCAGGTCAAATAGCATGCCATCTGAGACATAAGAGTAAAAATGACTAATTTGGGGCCTGTGGCTGCCAAGCTGAAGAGTGCAAGGAAGTAGAAGGCATCATTTTTCTGCTCTGTGACCTTGGTCAACCTAACAAAAAAGTATAGTATTACTGTTTGGGTTGGTATTGAAGACGATATCTTGTCTCCTCTGTCATCACCATATAGAGGCCCAAGGATTTCAACACTATTTGAGTCCACTAGTGTATGCAAAGCCTTATCTGTTTTAGATGAGAACAGAGCACATCCCTTGAAAGGAAAGTCATCAATTGTTTGTTGCATCTCCCCAGGAATCCTGGAGGACTGCAGCCAGGATGATCTGTGCACAGTCACCACTGTTGCCATGGCCCTAGCTGTAAAATCTGCTGCATTTAAAGAAGCCGTAGAACTGATCGAGAAATGAGGCGTCCAACTGCAATGAGTGACTGGAGTCTTTCGGTAGTCTGCCAGCAACCTGAGATATTGCCTCCCATTTTGAAAAATTACACTGTGACAACACAGTGTCATGGCTGGTAATGCGAAATTATAAACTTGCTGTAGAATACATTTTTCTACCAAGCTTTTTGGCATCTTTGTCCGTGAGGGTAGCCTCATCTCTGCCCTGATGGCTCCTCTCACTCACCACAGTCACAACACGTGAATCTGGTGAGGGATATAAACAGAACTGTTTGAACCCCTGGAATAGAACCTGATATTTATGTTCTGTTCTTTTGACTACAACTGGAATGGAGGCAGGGATTTACCAGATGGTTTTGGACGGCTGCATAATGGCCTAACTTATGGGCAGGACAACCTTCCTGGTGCGGTGGCATGGAGAATATCAATCAAACAGTCTGAATGCCCAGGGAGGCTGCCATCTTCTTGAGGAGCTCCTGATGTATCTTACAGTCATCCAGTACCTGGGAGGATCTTTCTGGTACCAGGACCTCATCAGGTGATGAGCAGGATGCCTGCATGACTGGCAAGGGTGAAAGCTTCCAAGGTTGCTCTTTTGGCCTAAAATCGGTTATACTGTTCTGGAATGGGCTGAAAGAAGTCTTGAGCTTGAGGTCCAAAGGCTCACTGATATGAACCGTGACTGGTCTCCCAGTACTGGCAGGAGAAGGCCCCCTCCTGGAAGACCTACTTGTATTGGGAAGTGGTGAAGTAGATCTGGAACCTGGAGGCATCCCCCTGGGCATCCAGTAGAGGCACTGAGGGCACTGTAGAGGACTGGACCCTAGGCACATCTGTCCCAAGCATCCCAATCCCTGGCTAAGGTCCTCTCAGAACCCTGTCAGTGAGTGCAGGAATGGGAATGTGAGGAAGCTCTAGACTCTCAGTATCAGGATACCTAAGAGTCTACCTTGGAGTCTGATGAGGAATCAGAGTATTCCAGGAACCAGGAGGGGTCCACGGTGACCAAGGTCTGGATCCATGTCAAGGACGCAATACTGGAGGAAGAATGGATGGCTTCCTAGCCACCAGTAAAGTGTGGCATGGAGGAGCTGGTATCAGCCCAGAAGATGTAAAGAGTTGGTACCAGGCCCAAAGGTGATGGAGCCTGACTAGAGTGTTCCAGTGCCAATGGGGAACTGCACCTGGCCTAGATGAGGGTCCTCAGCCTGAAGCAAAGGTGAAGGCAGTACTGACAGCCACAGCATAGCCTCTGGCATAGTTGGAACAGATGTAGGCTGCTGACCTGCAGGAATCAGGGATAACCACTCTGTTGCAGCCAACAAGGTAGCAGTCTCAACAGTCACTGGGAAGGGACTGAATTGACAGCTTAGGTCTGTTTGTATGAGCCAATACTAGGAAGCAGCGAGGCAAAGGTACAGGACTGACCTTCTGTAGAGGAGTTCCACACTCCAGACTCTGAAGAACTGGATACCGATTTCTTCTGAGGCTGTTCTGAGGTAATGGGTCTCGAATAATATTGTCCTAGTGATGGGGATCACCTCTGGCTCCAGTTTGATGACATTTAGTATAAAAAAAAGACTTCTCTCTGCAACTTACTTTACAGAATATACAACTTACATTTCAGAAGTCTGAAGATAAACGCCTGCAAAAAACAAAAATCAGATGACGCAAAGTTCTTCTGGGAGGTCAGGCCCCCAAACTGAAACAGATCTGTAGAGTCAATTTCTTCTTCTGACTCATCTTTTTCCTCCTTTTCTTCTTGCAGTTTCTGATGTTTAGAGAACTCGGAAGTTTCTTTTTCAAAGTCTCCTGGACAAAAAAATAAAATAAATAAAACAATTAAACAGGTTCCAAAAATTAACTAATTCTTCTTAAATCAAAGACGTTGCTGTATTCCACATTTGTGGAATAACCAAGATTTGCCTGACTGTAGTTGAAGTTTTTATATGAAGTAAAACTTTTAGATGGTACAGTGGTGAGCACTAAACAGTCACCACATACCAACGGTTACCATGCAACAGCATTTTACATTTCCTTACACACAGAA
The DNA here is from genome assembly GCF_027887155.1 of Malaclemys terrapin pileata. Taxonomy (NCBI): domain Eukaryota; kingdom Metazoa; phylum Chordata; order Testudines; family Emydidae; genus Malaclemys; species Malaclemys terrapin. The sequence continues at coordinate 25,551,417 of NC_071509.1, forward strand.
CAGGGAAAAATAGTGAACTATCCTAAATACAATGTTCTGGTAGCTGTTGATATTTTATTGGTGATGTATTCCCCTCGCTCCCTTTATTGGTGATTATACTTTTTTTTTTATACATAGAAATAACCTGATATTATATAACATTTATTAGACTAGCAAAACTTTGATGTGTAAAAGGGACCTTATGAAGTCAAATTGAGCCAGTAATTTACATTTTGTTAAATCATGGAAAAAAGAGAAGATTCCAACATAAAGCTTCTGCAGAATAGCTGGCCTTTCAGCACGTTATCATCAGACAACCCACCTAAACTATCTAATAGACTGGATTTCAGACCCCATACTCAAGAGCATGGCTGTACATGCTGCAGTCAGGTCTCCATCCGAAGAAGTGGGCTGTAGTCCACGAAAGCTTATGCTCTAACAAATCTGTTAGTCTCTAAGGTGCCACAAGTACTCCTGTTCTTTTTTCTGAAATCAGTGAGCTTTATAGGCACTGAAGTTCAAAACACACTTTCAGAGGTCATCTTCTAGTATAAACTCGCAAGTATCAGTTAAATATATTTATCAATTGGTAGTAGAAATTGTTTTGTATAATAATTATAATTGGTCTGTTTTGGAAATACTGCTATACATGTATTTTAATAGTACAATATTGTTGATTTTGTACAAATATATGTATATGGACTTAGAATAGAATATCAGGGCTGGAAGGGACCTCAGGAGGTCATCTAGTCCAACCCCCTGCTCAAAGCAGGACCAATCTCCAGACAGATTATTGCCCCAGATCCCTAAATGGTCCCTTAAGGATTGAACTCACAAGCCTGGGTTTAGCAGGCCAATGCTAAACCACTGAGCTATCCCTCCCAACCACTAATGTGTACGTATGTCACTACTTATTCTTCCCTAGAGGGTTTTGTGATTTTTTTTGTAATTACTGTAGAACCAATAGCATTATTATCAGAGTTAAGGTTTTGTTGCGATGCCATATGCATTTCCTTTTCTCAATAAGAATAATGCATTCTTTATGTGGGCTCCTTAAGATTTACAATGTGAAGCAAACGAACAAATAAAAGCAAATACATTAATAAGGAAATGCCTGGGTTTTGAAAGTGATATGATAGGCAAGTGTCCTGTTCACACTTAGCACCCTTATCCTTTTAAAATGTGGTTTTGGTTTTTTGGAACTGCCTACTCATTTTTTTTAATCTTTTATTTTATTTTCCCAATTTTTTAAAGGTGGAAAGACTAGGTCATATCAAACAGAAGGAGTGGATAGTACTTGCCAAGCTATCAATTGTAGGAAACCAAAATCCCAGTTCTCCGACTAGTACTGAAATCGTAAGAAAACTGTGTCAGAGAAAATGAAACAGATCACTTGGTACGTTTGAAAGGGTGGTGAAAATCCTGGATGAGTAAAGCACGCTCCATCACAAGCAAAAATCAGAGTCTCCGTGCTTTTGTCATTGAAATAACTCATCTATGACAAGGGCCATCACAGAATGGAGTTTTGTGCCTAGTTTTAGAAATAGCAATTTCTTGAACATTTTATTATTCCTTTCCTTGAAAGCTGCCTGATGCATAAGCTGAAGTTCCTATGAATTAGAATTTTGTGAGATCACTGGGCTGCTAGAGGGAAAACAGATGATACAAAATATTAACTCACAAAATTATTAAGAAAAATTAGTCTAAGTTTTTAATTTCTAAATACACTTAATTATTAAAAAAAAAATTCCAGTCAATAAAAAATGTGAAAGCATGATGATTTTTCTTTTTCAGTTACAAAGTATATATTTGAGAAAAATCAGTCTTATAATGGGACACCGATTATAATTATGAAAACGCTATGTGCTCTAACAGCCAGCTACTTAATACAGGTGTTTTTTCTTGTTATGAAAAGAACTGAAAACTGGTTACATGTCCGACAATACAGGTCATTGCTTTCATCTCTCTGTTTTGATGAAAGAGGCAGAATAGGGAGAATTAGAAGGATCTGTCAATATCTTCTAAATAATGAGTAATTAAGAAACATTACCTACTGCAAGCAAAAAAATCAAAACAAAAAAACCCCGAAACTGCCTTTGCTCCTAATACAAACCAAATCCCATCAAGGCATGGGTCACAGGCATGGGTCACAAAGAGATTTCATAAGACAATGAGAATTATGTAGGTTTTTTTTTTTGGTTTTGGGGGCAAATCCTGACTCCATGGACACAGGTCAAACTCTCCATGGGGACAGTGATACTGGTTTAACTGGACTTCACCATGGGAGCTCCTTTGCCCTGTCACTCTGGGGATATTCGAGGCTGCAGTGGGTGAAAGTGGAGGCAGGAGAATCCACTGCTATTCAAGTCTTTTAGTCCATTTTCTGTGGACTTCCACCCCCAAAGCAGCTTTGTTGCCTGGGGTGCAGGATTCCATCCACTTTTTCTCACAGGAGATCATCAGTACTGAGGTAAGTTACTTGGGCTGTGCAGAGGATTTTTGCCTAAGTGGTTTTATTTCTTCCTTTAAGGAAGTGCTGAAATGTGCAATAATGTCAAAGGAGAGCACTATTATTGTCTTCTGGTTTACTGGTCAAGCCCCTAAGCTGATAACAAATAAATGTGCTGTAATGAGGGTTAGAAGTCACTAAAACAGAAGGTGGGTCACTATAAAACACATAAACCAGGTGTAAAGTGCCACCCTGGGAAAAAGATGCTTACAGTTATCCAGATGTATGGTGCAGTATTAGTGCTGAGGCATGTACAGTGAATGAAATAAGAAAAATTAGGCTGCCACAATAAAGAAATGCAGCCAAGACAGCTTGTTTTAAGTGTGACAGAATAACATGCACAAGTAAAACAACTGAATAAGATAGTCCATGTAAAGAGTCACTTTGATCCTGTGGAGAGAGATTGGCACTATGAGTATGGAGAAATAGTTTCTACTCCCAGCTCTTCAGCTAGCTTGGTAGCCTGCCTCAGGTCACACACTTATTAGCAGTACATTTGAAAAATAATTGAGTATATTCAATAGAGCAATTACTTTCCATAAATTTTTGTCACAGCTTTATGTTCAAGTGAATGCAGATTTCAAGTTGCCACAATTCCAAGTAAAAGAATTTGGTTTTGCTTTTTTTAAATCAGACAAAGGATTATATGCAACACTGATTCATGCACTGAGCATCGTCCATCCTGTGCACTGAATGGGGAAGAATCCTAATGGGAAAAGTAATATGTGATCATTTAGTTAAAGATTTATCATAGGGCGTCTGTTTTTCAGGGTTTAATAATTTTATTTTGGGGAGTTTATTTTTAGCAATTATTAAGTTTTATGAAGATGTCCAAAAATTGCGGTTTTTTGGGGCTCTCTCTTTGCATATACTGTATTGAATAATGTAAATTATATACGTTACTTACTACACTAGAATATACTAGTATGAGTAATCCCTTTGTAAACGTTCCATAGCGCCCTTTAATGTAGCACTATTTCAAACAGCACTACATTAAAGTGCACTAAGGAACATTTAGGCTATGTCTAGACTGCACATCACTTGCGGTAGCGTGTTGTGAATGTGTTGCTACCCGCTGTACTGAAACGCAGGCTGTGTCCACACTGTGGCATGTAGCTACACATCAGTGAAAGGCTCTGGTGGGGAAAGGCTCCAGCAGTGGGGGAGGCACTGCTAAAATAGCAGTGATGACGACAGAAGCAATGCTTGGGTAAGAGAGTGTCGTGTAGGGAACATAGCCACAGGGTTCAGGCATGCCTTCCCTTGCTTATGTAGTGCCTCACCATCTATACAGCTATTTATACCTGTGCCAGGGGAGCATGTAGTGGATGTACTCTACACACTGCCAAAAGAAGTGTGCAGTGTAGATGTACCTTCAGTGTGCACCAAGAGGGTCTACACAGCACAATTAATGCATAACACATTAGTGCACTTTAGAAATTGCATCCCTGTAATAAACAATTATTATTTATTGTTTATACAATACATAAATACAGAGACAAGTCATTACAGTAGAACCTCAGAGTTACTAACACTTTGGGAATGGAGGTTGTTCATAACTCTGAACAAAACATTATGGTGGTTCTTTCAAAAATTTACAACTGAACATTGACTTAATACAGCTTTGAAACTTTACTATGCATAAGAAAAATGCTGCTTTCCCTTTATTTTTTTAGTAGTTTATGTTTAACACAGTATTGTATTTGCTTTTTTTTTTTTTTTGGTCTCTGCCGCCTGACTGTGTACTTCTGGTTCCCAATGAGGTGTCTGGTTGACTAGTCAGTTTGCAACTCTTGTGTTCATAACTCTGAGGTTCTACTTTAGACAAAAATAGCCATTTCTGCTGTTCATTGGATAAACACCAATTTAATTTTATTTTTTTATATTGGAAGTGTTAAAATCAAAATTCAGAAGCCCTAATCATAAGGCATGCACACAAGGAGGTAAAAATAGGGTTGCAAAGACAATCTTAATTCTGGCCTTTCCTAAATTTTGAGTACTTGACTTTGTGACGTTAACATTCTTTTAGAATAGTTTTTGTGTGAGTACAACACTGTATGTCATTATTAAAATAAACTAGCTGACATTAACTAGTTAAAACTTATAAACTTATCAACTTCCTCCCTCCCACCCTCACCTCAAATACAGTTTCAATGTACTTACATCTATTGTTGACAAAGCAAGAGCTTCATTCTCAGATCTACTTCCTATAGATATTGTTCCTGAAGGAAAAACCAAGTTCTGTTATTTTAACTGTAATACAGAGAACAAGTTAAGCAACTTTGGGGGAAAAAAACACAAAACTTTCAACTAATAACTGGTCTAGTGATCTGCAGGTTTTGCCACAATATATTAGTGGGAATCTTAAGGGGACCATCTGTTATATTTTATAATGTGATAAAAAATTCTTAATGTTTTTTTTTCCCCAAAGGAAAAATACTTGTTTCCTTCAATGGGGTTAGATTTTTAAGCATATTAAAATGAAAAAGCACACCAAACTAGCATAAGATCTACACAAAAGTGTATTTTTTTTAAAAGACACTTCTCTGAATCGTCATAAACAGCTACTTGCCCTCTCTATCATTTTCTTCCTCCAGAGGGTTTGAAAGGAAGTGTCCAAGATTCTCTCTCAACTCCCTAGCAAAATCTTAAACATAGCATGACATTCCTTTAACAAAGTTTTTTTTTTTTTTTTTAATTGCTTAGGTCACATCACTGCTGAAATAGTGTACTGAACTGCTCCCAGCAGAAAGAAACTTGCTGTGTTAACTACAAAGATAGCTACCAAAATTACTGTACAATGCAATACAAGCAGTAATGAAAATAAAGTGCCAGTCTCTTTCAAGAGCTCTTTGCACAGGCAATAGAAACTTAAAGTATGGTAATTCTATTTAGCAATGGGTATTTACTGCTATAATACCCACAATTCTAATCTGAATTACAGAATACAGGATCAAGAAGTTACAGCCGTATGGAATGGAAATCCATCAACCTCATGAAAAAACTCGTACAGATACGGCTGTTACTCTGAAACTTGTCATTATGCAAGGGTCAAGAAGTTGTAAACTTGAATTACAGGATCTGCTGTAAGCACTGCAATGCATAATTGAAAAAGAATAGGCACAAACTGGGCAATTTAGGGTGTAAAAAAAGACAATCTCTGACAATTCAGCCTCTGTCCCCTCTCTTGTAAGAAGAAGTGCACTGTTTTAGCAATCCAATATTTATTTCCTTTCTTCACTTTATTCCATGGAGTGTCAGTTTCTAAAAGTACATTCAGGCTTAAAGGGCAAGCAAGGAGGCAGACAGTAAGCCTAAACATGATGACAAATAATAATAATTGAAAGGCAAATCAGATAAAATGTAGACATTAAAGCACCTTTTTATTAATCTACAATATCACACATACTTGTGTAAACAATCATTGCCAAATATTTCTTCAACTGAGACCTTCAACACATCCACAATATAGCTCTGCTTTTCTTCAATTTTAAAGCTTAATTATGATACTATAATTAATAGCCTGACAAAATTAAACTCTAGTAACAGTGAAATGTTTTCAAAACTGGGGTCTCCAAGAACTCTTTTCCTAGCAATTTTAGTTAGGGTATGAATGGGATAGTCCTTCATTTCTTTAAAATAATTGACATGGTTGTTCTCTAACTTACCACACAGGGTCCTCACTTTGTGAACTGCTCTTCTCTCTAAGAAAGCTTGATAGGCTTCAGAGTCTTGATAGGCTTTCAATTCTTTCATATATCTTTGCTTATCCTTTTCTGCTTCTTTAATATATTTCTGCAAGAGATACAATACTTGCTATAATATACCTTTTCTAGTTCGCTGCCTCTTTTAATGCTATAAGATGATAATGAAAAGGCTTACTTGCTTTCCTGCTTGAGAAAGTTGAGACCATTGAGCAGCCAGCATCTTGGTTATTTCAGTAAAAGGCAAATCTGGATGTTTGGCCTTCATTTTAATTCTCCGCTCATTCAGGAATATTACATACCTAATACCAACAGTGGGCAAAATATCAGCAATTAACAATACATAAACTAGTAAGATTCATTTGTGCTTACATATATATTGAAATATATATGTGAAACATTGCCTGGTAGTTAATCCTTTATAAAGTTAGGGAACTGCTAGTTATAAATCTCACACATGGCTAAGTGAACCTTCCCTCAAATCATTTTAAAGAAAAATTCCCATGTGGGTACACAAATCTGCATTAACCTATAGATTGCAAGGACACATGACTGCTCAACCTACAATACATTCCCTTTAGCCATTTCGCTGTATCCCTGCACTTTTCTATTGGTGGGATTAATAAAAGGTGTCCATCAAAGTGCAGTTTGAGGATTTCTAACATTTCCAAGCTATAAATATTTTATTGACTTCAGAGGCCGTTCCTAAAGCCTTTAGTATTCTCTAAATCTCTACAGTTCAGAGCCCCAAGTTGCTTTAATATACTGCATACAAGAGAGCATATTAAGAGAACAGTAAATTATCTGAATAACATAATGCTACTATAACACACCTACCCTGTTGTAGGGGCACGAGGAGCTGAACATTCCTTTGGAGGTTTCCTTTTCTTCCCTTAGGCCAGTCACCTTTTCTTTTCTGGGGAGGGAGGGGAGGTAAAATACTTGGGTCTACACTGCCTTTCATTTGCAAGTCTCAAAGCAAAGTCTCACTTCGTGAACAGATAGGACTCCCATTTAGTGAACTATTATATATGCAGAGCAGTTACATGGGAACCTTCACGATACCATCTTCACATTACTACTATTTAAAATTGTATGAAGTATTACGGTTAATTAGAATGTTACACATGCCCCTATATGAAGTCTCTTATGCTTAAAGTACAGCTTGATTCCCTTCCATTAGTAGTCACTTAACAACATATACTAGTGGCTGTTACTAAATTATACGACGTTTGTCCAGTCCTGTATTGTTACTCTGAACACATACCTTTGGCTCACTGGAGCCTTGTTTCTTTATGTCCAGATGTCCTGTTAATACGTGTTGTAATGCGTGAGATGGCAGATTACGAGGATGCACATGAAGTATCTGACTGCCTGAAGGTATTCCTCTGACTCTGCCTGGAGAAAAAGGGGCTGTGGCGTCAAAGTAAAAAAAAAAAAACAACAACAACAAAAAAACCAGCCTTCAGATATTGATATTTTGAAAAAAATACTACTGTCTCCTGTACTTTAATTAGGCTATCCACAACTCAATCATGGGTTTGAGAAATTTGTGGGTTGTTTTTATTTGTAAGGGTGCCTCTGGCAAGCATGGACTAAAAATGCCCTAACTTTCTGACTGATCTTCTATAATGGTCTATTAAATCCTGTTCTCATAGGATGTAGGTGCACTGCTGCAATCACTGTAAAGAGGATAGAACAATGCTGGCAGTCACATGGTATTTCATCAAGATATAACCTTTTATGTAAGATGAATTTCACTGTTAATCATGTTTTATGCTGTTATAATCTATTCTTAAATGTTTGCACTATAAATGGAAATAAAAAACATGAACATGACACTGAACAGTGCTTAATATGATGCTTCTTCCAAATATTAGGGCTGTCAAGCGATAAAAAAAATTAATCACAATTAAATGTGTGATTAAAAAAATTAATCGCAATTAATCGCATTGCTAAATAATAAAATACCATCTATTTAAATATTTTGGATGTTTTCTACATTTTCAAATATATTGATTTCAATTTCAACACAGAATACGAAGTGTACAGTGCTCACTTTATATTTATGTTTGATTACAAATATTTGCACTGTAGGAAACAAAAGAAACAGTATTTTTCAATTCACCTAACACAAGTACTGTTGTGCAATCTCTTTATCACGAAAGTTGAACTTACAAATGTAGAATTACGTACAAATCCACTATCACTGACAAAGGATACTAATAGGGTACTTGTCTGACCTCTGACCAATTCCATTACTCCCCCTGCCACCTGCAGTGGAGGTGACCCAACCCAAGGGCTCCTTCTGGGGTAAGAGAAGTTCTCTTGCTGGAGAGTGGAAGCCAAAATAGCAAGTGGGTTGAATGTTGGAGAGGAGACCACAGTAGTCTATTATTCACCTCCCAGCTCCCCTTAATCCCCCAAAAGTACTGCTCCTGGTGAGGGACAGTGGGCCTGAAGCCTTCCCTCCCTCATTTCAACGTGGACTAAGTTTCCAATGGTAGATCCAGTAATTAGGGAATAGGGAAGAGCAGCTTTTTTTGGGGGGGGTGCTCTCTCCTATTTTTATGGGCAGCTTGATTCTTCCCTCCACCCCATGCAGCTTTAAATAAGACTGATTCTACTAGACTCCCCACACTACTCATAAGACAAGGTGAGTCCTACAGGAGGCAACCTCCCAACCTTCCCCGAAATGACACACACCTTGATTGACTGCCAGGGCAACAGCAGGTTTAAAAAAAAAATCTTTTTAATAAAATAGCTCCTTTCATTGTGCATATTGGCTTAAATCTTCAGGCAATACACCACAAAACTGAACTATTTCTATTCTTGGGCATTATTTTACTGCTATGGCCTTTGGAGACTATCCATATTTGTATTATACACTGATTGTAAGTAAACCCAACTATCTAGCAATGTTATACTGTATTTCTAGAACATCTCCATGTTAGATGTAACTAACTAAAAATCCTATGTTTATCACATACTTTCAAAATATGCATTCCCTTTATTTTTACTATGATCTATGCAACATGGGCATTACAGCAAATAATCAAGACTCCAAAACATCTTATTTTAGACAATGACTCTGAGGAGCTCAGCTATTCAATTTATTGATGCAGACAAGGTCTCTTTTCAGTCTCCACTGGGCACCAGATGCAGTTTCAAAAGCCATAAAGTTTATAAAATGCATCACTGAAAGGCTGTTTATCAACAGTAAACCTAAACCACCCTGCAGTGTTAGTACTGCAGATAAAATATTGTAATCGTGAAAGTGAGTTGCCTTATACAAAGTCAGAAGCAATAGACATAGATAAACTAAATTGTACTTTTATTCTCAATTGTATCACAAGCATTTAAGACAGACAAGTAGTGTAAACAATGTATCAAAAGTCACACAGTACCTTCTGTTTGTTGTTCCAACTCCATAGCTAGTTTTATCTATCCTCTATATGACAATGCATCTCTATTGGCATTTGCAGCAATACACAGAATTCTGTGGGGAAAAGACGCTTCTTATGCATTATAGCTTTAATACACAATTACTGTTACTGTACAAAAGCTGCCTGTTAGTGTGGAATTTTATAAAAATGCTCGCACTCCCCTTGAAGTCAGTAGAAACAAAACTAAGACAAAGCAGAGTGCTTTTAAAAATTTCACACATCAATTATTAGCCTGCTTGGACACTAAGAACTCACCTACGTTATAAATCTTTTTTGTACTGGTGTGTTTGGATGTAGCTGCTCAGTGGTTTGAGCATTGGCCTACTAACCCCAGGGTTGTGAGTTCAATCCTTGAGGGGGCCACTTAGGGATCTGGGGCAAAATCAGTACTTGGTCCTGCTAGTGAAAGCAGGGGGCTGGACTTGATGACCTTTCGGGGTACCTTCCAGCTCTATGAGATAGGTATATCTCCATATATTATTATTATTATTAGTGTAGACAAGCTCTGACCACAGAAATATATATCAATATAGTGTATATTCAGAGATAGATACAGAGACAAGGGGCACAAGCCAAATTCTCCTCTCATTTAATCCCGTGCAACTCCCACTGGCTTCAACAGAGTTTTTATGAGTGCAACAGAAGACAATTTGACCCCAAACCCTTCATTCCAAGCCTGATCTTGCCACGTGTTAAACATGCACATCTCCCACTGATGTCAGTACTTCCTAGATCAAGATCTCACTGATGTTTTTTTAACTGCAATCTTTAGCAGCTACTGAATGCTAGTAGCAAAAAATAAAAAGAGTGCTTGATGTGACAAGAAAGAAGACCTGACGGTAAAAATGTGGATTTCAGCCATCAGAACAAGCACATCTGACTGTTTAAACATCTTCAGCGGCAGTACCTAAGATGGTCATTAAACATTGGGATTAGTTAGATTTTTTTCAGGACATTAATTTTGTCTTTCTTTCTTGGCATCCAGAATTTTTATTTTATTTTTAAAAGGAGGGTAATTTTCCAAATTGCCCATATAAAGAAGAGCTCTATGCCAGAGAGACCCCAGTCTTAGGACAAAGGTAGAGGTCCAGCCAACATAACAGTCCCTAAAAAGAGGGAATGGGGAAAAAACTGGTGTTTACTTTCTCCTATTTTAGAGACCCAGTTCAGCACCCTTTCTCTAGCAGAACTCTAAACAGCTGTGTGGTGCATTATGTATTAAAACAAGCTTGAGTGAGCCACAGATACAAGTCCTTGGGGATTTTCTTCTTAAGCAGCATAGTAGTCTCTATTTTTACCTCTGTAATCCCTGATCTCTTTTTATTACAGCTAATCATCTGAACATACAGATCTATGTTCAAGAGAGCCATGTATGTGGCATTAGAAATCAATCGTCATAGGATGCTTAAAAGCTGTATCTTTGACGCAGATATTGCTCTGCCTCAGCAATGGATTAATATAACTCTTCACTGGTTTCCCCTTCAGTTTACCGTGTATCATTTCCAAATGCTTTATTCCACCATTGGGCAGCCTGGCCACTAATTTTTTAATATAGGTTAACGTCACTATCAACTTTATGTGATTCAACAATGTAAGAAGACATGGTTTGTCAGACTTTGCTTAACTCAGCTGTTCTATGTATATATAGCACATGAGAATTTTTAGGCACTGTATTTGCAAAGCACTCTTCTTCAATTAAAAAATGTGATTCCCCAGATATTGCTATCAGAAGTTCACATATCACGGATAACCAGGTTGCTTCAGAACAACTCCCTCCAGGCACTGACCTCAAACAAAAACAACGTGTACTCTAAATCAAGCAAAAGTCAGGGTAAAAAAGACTGGTGACAACACAACTAAGCAGGACCTGAGGAAGGACCCAAATGTGAATGTGGAAAGCCTAGCCAAATCTTTGAACGGTGCCTGATGCAGTGCCCCCTGTCAACATCCTGTACTCCTGAAGAACTATACGAGCTAAGTGATAGCACCAAATCGTGGCCATGTTTTTGGAGCAACAAGGTATGATGATGATGGGAAAATTATATACATATATATTTATAAACACAGGGAAGGTAGAATTGTATAGCTCTGTTAATATTGACTTCAACCTACAATGATTAAAGCTACATTTGGGGAACATTTTAGTTCTTAACTGTATTTAGAGTGCTTTGATCATTTAGTACTTTGTAAATGTTCTTTATTTGAAATGAATACTCAGTAACATGCTATTTTTAATACAGCACATATATACTGACCTATGGCACATTAAGTCAGTGGACTGAGTGAAAAGGAAGTGCATCTTTATAGCTGTACATCCTAGATAGAGAGTATAATTTCACCCATAAAATAGTATTTTTACTATTAAAACAAAGATTTGGTTCCAACAAATTATGCATTCACTCCACCCACACAAAGCACAAGCATTTAGGCTCCAAGTGAAACGTGAGGTAGAAACACAGCCTCCAACGCAAAAGTGCACAGCTCTCACAGTTACTCCATTCTACGAGCTGCTGCCCCTCTGCACCAGTTGCATGGGGTGCTTGGTGCAGCTATGCCCCCAGCCTGCCCTAAGGTGACCTCCCACACCTGCCTAGGCAGAATTGGTACAGAGAATCTTCTCTTTGTGTTCAAAGGGCTTACAGGCACCCCATGTGCAAATACGCAGCTGGTCATTTGCCTGGGCAATCCCTATTCTATCCCTGGGTCAGCCAGCCCCAGCGGGGGTGTCACTCTGTGTTATTACTTTGTAATTAATAATTTTCTGACTATATTTTAAAAAAGTGAATACATAAAAATATACTGCAGGTTTCAGGACCCTCTAGCAACTACTAGTTGAGCTACTGTGAACCTCCCAGGCTGAAATAAAGGTCTTGCAATCAGCCTTCACAAAAAAAAAGTCATTCACATATGTGAATTACCCAAACAACCAACTCTTAAAGTGGATAATTATATTCTGCCTCCCTTAAGTTTCCCCCTCGGAATAATCTGTTCTTCTTTCCTGTCCTGAACAGTTATGATATTCATTGTCAAGCTGTGATAAGTTTTAAATATGGCAATATATTATATACATAATTGTTGCAGTGTTGTTGTGCACTATTAAACAGGTGGCTGAATTTCACTGGTGGCTGAAAACTATACAATATAAAACTGAAGTCTGTTTTTGGACCCGTGCATCTGACTTTCAATTAACAACAACAAAAAAATCAGTGAGCACCTTCTAAATTCACACATTGAGGATTTGGTCCATTTTTTATAAATCAGTTTGGAAACATCTTTGGGATCCTTCTTCATGAAGAACAGTATGTAAGTTTAAGTTGTAATTATTCAGAGCTGAACTTTTAAGAACTTCTTACAACTTGACTTTCACTAGAGAGTGAGGGACGGTAGATTTAAAAAAAATGTTTTTGTGACAGGTCAGTTTTCAATTGTAGCAGTTCATTTAGAGTCAGGACAACTCATAATGAAGACATTGCTATGCTGCGAGTGAGCTCCAGACTTACGTGCAGGTTCTTTAAGATCAGAGCATCAGTATTTTTAAAAAAATCACAAGAGAAGAATTAAAGAGTTTATTTCCTTACTATTGCAATACCTTTTCTTTAGGAATATGGATATAAGGAAATCAAAGTGCCTTTGTAATTCCAAACCATTTAGTTCTGAAGATAGTAAAAGACTTTTTAATTATTTTATTTCAAAAGTTGCTCTTTATAGTCCCCCCCAGCCCTGCTGCCATTGAACTAAATGGCAAAATTCCCATTGGCTTCAATGGAAGCAAGGCAGGGCCTAACATTTTCTTGCGTAGGTCTTATATAGCAGTGGTTCTCAAGCAGGGTACATCAACTCATTTAGATATTTGCCTAGTTTTACAATAGGCTGCATAAAAAGCATTAGTGAAGTCAGTACAAACTAAAATTTCGTAAAATGACTTGTTCATACTGCTCTATATACTATACACTGAAATGTAAGTACAAGATTTATATTCCAATTGATTTATTTTATAATTATATGGTAAAAATGAGAAAGGAAACAATTTTTCAGTAATAGTGTGCTGAGACACTTCTGAATTTTTAGGTCTGATTTTGTAAGCAAGTAGTTTTTAAGTGAGGTGTTTGTAGTCTCGAAAGGTTGAGAACCCCTGTTATATAGCACCCTTCATATACAAGGTGTTCTCTGTCACATGCTTCACAGAAGTATTGAAAAATTAGTTAAAATCTGGTAGCACAGTGCCTGTGGAGGCAGCAACAATGTATCAACCACTGATCTTGACAAAGCAGTATTAGTCCTATGCATTTTTGTGACTGAGTGCAGGAAGTGAACACCTAAGTCTGTTTTACTTTATTTTACTGAGCAACAGACTGCTGGCCAGGCTACTAGTTTTATATGAAGCAGCAGGAGATGTGTAACCTTTACTAAGACAGATATCAAAGATGAGCAAAAAGGACCTGATTTTAATATGGTAGCCATGTGCAGCATTGAAACTCGACATCTTATTTGAGTCAGAACAATAACTGTATTACACTATAATGCAAGTGCTGCAATGGAAGTACTAGTTGAGCCCAAGTTCTGATACAGAACATGATTATTACCCTATAGGTTCTCCCCCCTGGATCACAGCAGCACCCTCTCTCTTTGATGACATGAGCCAACACCTGGTACAAAAATTCTCATAAAGGACATTGGGACTAGCTCACGTTGAATCCTCTGTATACTTCACATTTATTTACATTTCCTATAAAACTAATATCTGGCATTTATGTAACATCTTGAAACAATGGGAAGTATATAAGACGAGTTATGCTAATCAGGCCCTTTATTTTCATAGACTTAAGGCCAGAAGGGACCACAGTAATCATCTAGACTGACCTTCTGTATAATATAGACCACAGGACTTCCTTGAATTCCTTCCTGTTTTGGATGTTTCTAAAAGAAATGCTAAAGTTCAATCCTGATTTAAAAATTGCCAAAAATTTAACATACGTTAAAGGAGGAGGGTTCCAAACCCTGGCCTCTAGCTTGAGTCTGAAGATCTACATTATAGTTAAAATCCCCATAGCCTGAGGCTTGTGAATCTAAATCAGATGACATGGACCAGCTGTGGGTATTTAATTGCAGTGCAGACATGCCCTCTGACTCTGGCACAGAGTACTGACTCTCAGGCTATTTTCTTGGAGTCCTTCCACAAGAGCCCAATTTGCTCCTTATTATTTCTCTCAAACTGAGTTCTCTCAGACCTGTTAAAAACATCACCCAGCTGATCAGGACCAGCTGCTGCTGATCAGGTAGGTTGTGGCTGAGCTCAGCTACTCTTAAAGGGCCATCCAATTTATGACAATCACATTATAACCACAGTGTATGTGCTGGGGGTTCATGTGACTTGACTCCTCACTCCTAAATCTTTTTCAGAGTTATTTCCCATGACATATTCTTTCATGCTCTAAACTTGGTCTCCATTCTTTGTTCCTAGATGGATGACCCTACCTGTGGCTGAACTGAAAAATTGTTTGCTTTCACCCATTTTACCAACTACTCCAGAGTGCTCTGTAGCAATGATCAGCAGAGGATGACAATTCTGGACAGCAGATATTCAAAAAGAAAAGCTGTGCTCAAAGCCAATTTACAGCAGGAGATAAAAGTCACAGTCTGTCTAGGTCACAACAGAGCAGGCAAAAGCCTAGACCTGGGAGCCTCCAGCAGATACTATATTTACCAGTAGCTTCTAAATATAACAGACTTTAGAAGGGATTAGAAACTACAACTGACTGGCCTTGAGGAAAAAATGCTAGCAATTGTATTAAATTGACAATTGTGCCAAATATCTGTGGATAATGATAGTGCGAAAAATAATAAAAGGAGACCTATAAATAGCATCTTCTTAGAATCGTAATATTTAAGAGTCTAGCTTTCTGAAAGCCATAAGCAGGCTTTCTTGAGCCAGCAGTATACCACCTATATACGATGTAAGTGGTGCTAATTAACAAAGATAACTGCTGTGCACACCACACCTACCTGTTTTATGGCAGTAAGCAGCTATGGTGAAAAAGAGGTGGGACACACCCTTTGCAGGAAGATGCCTATTGGACAAAGCACGCCAACAAAGGGAAATTACGGTGAAAAGTCTTATTCATTGAGCCTTATGTTTGAGTTTAGCGTTAAAGGCCCGCTTTATCTGCGATGCTGATTGTGCCGCGGGGTTTAAGCAGCGAGTAGTAATACAACGCCGGGCAGGTAGTGGGGCGCTATAGGAATGCCAACAGCATGGCCCACCCACACGCGATCAGGCCGTACTGCTTCCCGGGGAGCAGGAGATGCTCGGAGTGTCCCGTGAGCGCGCTGGCAGCCCCGCTCCCAGGGTGAGGGCAGCCTGGTTCTATGCCGACGAGCTGGCGCAGGCAGACTCCGCGCAGCAGGCGCTGTGCACCGCAGTGGGTGGGGAGGTTGCGCGAACCGTCTCCCAAGGGAGAACAAGGATTCCCTCCGCCGGGGCTGGGCCCCGGGCGCACCACTAAGCCCCTCGCCCGTAGTGCTCCCTACCCCGCCCTGCCGAGTCCCCGCCCTGGCGCAGCCAGGCACCTGCTCCGAGCCAGCGCTGCCCAAGCCCCTTCCCAGCGCTTGCAGTCCCGCCCTGGGGCGGCCGCCGCCCTCTCCTGCACCGCGGGGGTAACTCTGCGCCCCACGCGTCTTGCCCCATGAGCTAGGCCAGCCCCGGCGGGCCGCCGCAGCTCGCTCGCCCGCCCACTGCAGCAGCCGCTGCTCTCCCCACCCCGGCCTCGCCTCCTCACCCGCCCGCTGGAGCCGCCGCGGCCGTTCCCCCGGGCCCAGGCGGGCAAAGCCCAGCAGCCAGGCGGCCGGCGTTGTAGAGGGAGTCGGTGGGCTGCGAAGGGACTGGAGGGGCCGCGGCAGGGGCGGGCACCGGGGGGAGCGGCGCTCTCCGCCTCCCGGAGGCGGGTCGGCAGTGACAACTGGAGAGCATGGGCGGGGCCCGAGCCGGCCTCTAGGTACAGGCACTGGGCGGTGCGGCGCCGCCTGCTCCCCGGCTGCATCCAGACGGCGCTGTAGCCGCAGCGGCAGGTTCCTCCGGGGGCAGCGTCCCAGGGAGCGCGTAGGAATCCCGGCGGGTAGCTGGCTCCGCTGCGGCGCTGGTGAGCACCTTGGGGCGGGGTGAGTGAGCCGGGGAGGTAGGGGGCGAAGGATGCCGCTGCTGGGCGCGGAGCCTTTGATGGCGTGGGGCGAGTGGGTACCAAGTACCGCCCTGGAGGATGGGCACGACTGGGCTGTGTGCCAGGCTGCCCCTTTCTACCCCCTCGTCTGTAGCCCATTGCGAGTGGGGGCCCCCTTCCCCGCCCACCCTTCTACCCACTGCGAGCTGGACCCGGCGCCGGGACCCCCGGCCCTGCTGGGTGGGGTGCAGTAAGTTGCGCTGCCACCTCCAGCACCGCCGTGAACAGAGCTGGGGGGATCCACCCTGCTGCATTCATCTCCTGGGCTGCTGCTCACTGCGGAAAACTGCCTCCTAACTCCCCCAGCCTCCGCCACTCAGGAGGCTGTGGGGTGGCCGCCGGTGCTAGCCCTTCAGATGCTCATCCTGATGCAGGATGGTCTCACTGTACAGCGGAATGTGGTCTCCACCCCTCTGCAACTCTGGAGCAGCCATCAGGAGAGCTGGGGTGGGGCTGGGGAGCGGCTTGGTTAAAAGGGATTTCATCGCTCCTTAGGTGCCATTGTCCACCCGTTTAAAGTGGTGGTGGGGATCCCCCCCCCAACAAACTCTCTGGGTGAGATCTCATAAAGCCCCTCTGCTCCCCTCACTGCTCTGTTCTGGAGAGGGAGCTGGCATGAATGAGCCTAAGCTATTCCTCTAGCTCTATCCATCTCATACCTCAGAGTGGGGGTGGGACAATTGTACTATATATGTCAATATATCCATTCCTCTGTATTTTTAGGGTTTCTGTTTTGTTTATTTCCTTTTTTTTTATTGGTATTACTTGACACCAAATCTTGCTTTCCTTGATTTCAATGGGGACTGTTCATTTGAGAGAGGCCAACAGCATTTGGACCCAAAACTGCAAGCCCTACAAGCATGGAATTCCCCCTGAAGTAGATAAGAGGCCTGCACTTAGAGGATTTGCAGGATAAGGTCTTCATTTATGCAAGGTGTTCAAAGGATGATGGGGTTCCTAATAAGCATTATTTATATAATGTACTTACTTAAAAGCACACAATTGATTGTCTTCAATTTCCTTTTCTGTGTCAACATTTAAAAAACAAACCGTGCTGGAAATTTGGATGAGTAGTCTGAACATCTATTTTCAATGTAATTCCTGTTTGTTGGCCTGTCTATATATCTTTAATGACTGACTGACAGATTTGAGAACTGTTTTCTTTTCCCCCACACCACTTCACGTTGGCATCACAAGCAGCCTTCAGATTTTAGGCCTCTGCAACTGCATGGAGCTCAGTGGAGAAGAAGGGGTTAATTTTTGATTAAAAAGGGAAGTGAAGGAGGGTATAGTTCTCAACCAGCAAACATGCAATGTTTTTCTGATTATTATGCTGTTAAATATTTACAGTTTGTCACAGTTATCATCCAACCATAGATCATTAGTCCCTTAAATGATTCAGATCGATTCAAATGTAACTCGTTGCCTGCAAATAAAAAAATGCCATCAATGTAAAACAAACAACCCTCCCCCCCCCAACCCCCTTCCAGCCTCCTAATAAAACTGATTTTCAAAATGAGTAATTGTGTAAAATGCATCTAGTGAACTTTATGTCTGGGAAGAAAATTAATTCCACTTCCTTTCAGGATTCCTTCTCTTTTGTGACTTTCCCTCACAGAGATCATTATCACGTTCTTAGGCCTTGCTCCTGCAAATATGCATATATGGTATCTCATTTTACAAGATACTGAGACTACTGATCTACTGATACTATACACATGTATGTTTTCAGGAGTGGTGTTTCTGCTCTGACTTCCGTACATCTTAGGTGGCAGAGGCAGAAACTGCACTTCATGGTTTGCCCAAGTGGAGTGGTGCAGTTGAGGAGCTAAAGGGGACAAATGTATGCAGGGATGTTGGACACTGGCACTCTGCAAGGGGGCATATGGAGTATATAATACATATATTTATTGATTGCTACCCATGTTGATTATATAATTTAATGGGGCCTTGGCACAAAAAATCTTTAACTTTGAGGTAAGGTTGCTACACTGCACAGCTTTCCAATGCATACTCTAAAAACCAAGGAAATAAGCACAGTTATTCAATGCCCAACCTATGCTTTACTCATCAGTTTCCCTTCTTATCTTCTATTATCTCTATCTACCCACAACCCACATCATTCTGAACAACTAACAGCAGCCTTAATTCCAGCCATACATAACATACACCAGGGGTTCTCAAACTGGGGGTCAGGACTCCTCAGGGGGTCTCGAGGTTATTACATGGGGGGGTTGCGAGCTGTCAGCCTCCACCCCAAACCTCGCTTTGCCTCCATCATGTATAATGGTGTTAAATATATTAAAAAAGTTTTTAATTTATTAGGGGGTGACACTCAAAGGCTTGCTATGTGAAAGGGGTCACCAGTACAAAAGTTTGAGAACCACTGACATACACCAACAGACACAAATATGCAGATTTCAACTGTAATTTTTAATGTAAAAATTAATACCAAATATAGGACAATCATTAACATACATCACCCACTCATAGGTTTTTCTGTATTGTTTAGGAAAACTTATATCTCACAGTCCTTATTACCTAACTCACTCTCCCACCCCAGTAAAACAATCTCAGAGCTATGCATGAAGTAAGTTAGGGAAGTGATACCAACCCAATATTTTTCCAAGGTAGAGCTGATTTTTTGTAGGAGAAATTTTTTCTTTGGAAAATGACCTCTTTTCAGAAATGAAATGAAAAATTTAGCAAAAAAAAAAAAAAGGTGCTCTCTTTTTCAATTTTTTTTAAATTTTCACATTACACTTTTTATTTTGAAAAACTATTCTGAAAACCTAGTTCCTGATAAATGGAGAATTTCTTTAATGGTTTCAGCTAAAAATGCCATGGGGAAAAAATGAAGAATACATTCTGAATTCTGAAAAACAGAAACAACATAATATTTTGTGTTTATGTGAATGTGTGTATTTTGGAGTTTTTAACCCACTGTATTCCAGGGACAGTTATGTCCTCAGTCGCTGGAGGCTTTGTGTGAATTGTGGTGAATTTTGGAAACTTTTTTAGCATGAATATCTTAATTCAAGACTTTTGAAGGCTTCAGTAGCTCAGTTCCTCATCTAAAGTCCTATATCATCTCCCTTTACTCTATTGGGACCTACGGTTTAAGTGAAGGGGAAGCACACAGAGTTCTTTTACACCTGTTGCTGTGTTCAGGGATAGTTCTGAAAATCCATTCTCTTAATTTTCTGGAGCATGGGGTTCACTTTTCCCTTTACGAGATGAGATGGGAAAATTGTGGCACAGAACTCTTCTTATGCCTGGGTCCCCTATCTCTCCCCCAATCTAGAGGCAATGTATTTCTCTCCACAACCTTCTCGGAATTTGACATACTCTTTCATTAATATGGTATGTGTGTAGTTTTTATATATATATATTTTGGGAGGCACCTGCCTGCAGGTGAATTTGGAGTGTGGAGCGGCTGGGAGAAGGCACTTTGTGAAATCAGGACTACAGAGTGAAAGATTATCTTGCCTGCTGTTTGATGCTTGGTTTTGCTACTTTTGGGCATATCACTATATAGTTACAGTGCATTTTGTTAATTGTTCACAATGTCTCCATAATATGATAAAAGAGACTTTGTGGAGGGGAATTTGTTTGAAATTAAGGGAAAAAAACACAGTTGGGCCTCATGGCAACCCCTAATTTATCTACCTCCCCATCCTTTGGCTTTGTGGAGGGATTTTGTTAAATATATGTAGATGTTTTTTTAAATGCTCTACTATATTTACTTCGGTTTCTCCTGATTCTGAGGTCAGGAGCCTGGAAAGATTAGCAAAGGACACGTGACCTAAAGGAATATGTAAGAGGCCTTTAGAAACTATGAATAAACAAATTACTAGTTTGGTGAGCTTCATTTCCTCCAGGTAGTATAGTTCAGTGTCTTGGTTTGTTAATTCAGTCTAATGGTAGGGAATGGTTGAAAATGAAGGAAGTTCTCTGGCCTTACAGGCTTATTTTTTATTTTTATTTTTTTGGAGGTGCTGGGGTGACTGTTGTGAAATGCTAGCAGCAAAGATAATTTGATCTTTTTTCTTATTAAGATCTGGTACTATCGATTTAATTTTTTTTCTGGAGGTGAAACTGATAAATTAATCAATGTAAAGGTTAAAAAAGACGAGCTATCTGCTTGGTCATCTCTGTGTGAACCTCTTTCAGGTGTTGCTAACTGCAGCCCCAGTTAACTGCACAGATGCAGGCTCTGTTAGGGCAGCTCATTGCAGGATCAACTCAGCAACTCTCTTGTTTGCTTTGTCAAGTTTTCTCCTGTCTCACTCTTTTTTTTACTTTCTTTCAGACTGTTTTAGCAATCTTTTGCCTAAGCTACGGTTTCCCAAGTTGAAACTCATGTATGTGTCATATTTACTCATGTATGTGTCATAATTCAAAGTGCCATTTTAATTCAGCCATAATCCCCCTTTACCTCTTCAGTATCTTGGAGCCACTCTAAAAAGGTATTGGCTGTCAAATATTTCCAGTCACCCTTGTTTTATTTTAACTGTCTCCTCTTTGTTCTGTACGGAAGTGTCATTGGCAGTGTGACACTGTTGCATGTTGTAGTTTCACTTTTGCTTTAGTTTGAATGTTCAGAATGTGCTGAAGAGGAAATACATTGTCTTCTGGGAATATCCTCTACGGGATGCACACACGTTACTTCTGTTAAAGCTAATGGGAATTACATGTATACATTTTGAGTTTAACCTACTCCCCTCCTTGCTTTGATTTAGCTATTCAGGTAAGAACGAGGAACATTTTTTTCTCTCTGTGAAATTTTGTTCTAATTTCTTGTCATCATCTTGTTTTAAAACAAAGCGACCTAGGTGGCAGCTTGCTGGCCCTGGAGACTGAAGTCCTTTCCTTTATCCATATAACGGGAGCAAGAACAGGCAGCTATGGTGCAATCTTCTTTACACTTTTCTGCCAGTGTTGCCTTAGCTGTGTTCTGTAGTGACCACATGTAGATTGAGGGGCGTTTCATTCTGTTCATTCATTTTGTTGAGAGTTCCCAAGATGGTGACAATTGCAATGATTTTTTTTATGTGGATTCCTATTGTGAGGTCACAATAACACTTCATATATGCTGTCAGATGCTATTTAAATCCCTACCTATCTGGGCTGGATTTGAACTGATGGGCTGAAGGTGCAAGGTTCCCTATTCCATTTCCAATCCCCTATACCATCTTGTCCCTCTCCTCACTATCTCCTTTTTCTTTTCCAACTGACAATTGCAGGGGAGTGGGAAATAATCTCCCTTGCACCTTGAATCTAAGCAGATAAATATAGGTGTGTATGGGGGGGTCTATTATTTTTCTGATACTGTGATTTTATATTTGGCTTTGGTCATTAGTTCTGAATAGCCCTGAAATTCAGAATACTTTCTTCATTTAACCCTTTCTGCCCTCCCTGTGTGTGAAACTGCACTTCAAAGTCCATCCCATAGAGTGGAGAGAACTATCTGTGATGGTGATATTGCTGCAGGTTGGCTTCCTTAAACTGATTGATGAGGTGTTGGAAGATGATGCTGTGAGTATGAATCAAACCCTCCTCTAGAGGTGAAGAGCATCACTCTTCCAGTGCTTCCAGCCTGCACAAATGCAGCCTAACAGATGCATATTGGAAAACATAATCCCAACTACACATATAAAATGATGGGGTCTAAATTAGCTGTTACCACTCAAGAAACAGATCTTGGAGTCACTGTGGATAGTTCTCGGTAAACATCCACTCAATGTGCAGCGGCAGTCAAAAAGGCAGACAGAATGTTGTGAATAATTAAGAAAGGGATAGAATAAGGCAGATAATATCATTTTGCCTCTGTATAAATCCATGGTACGCCCACAACTTGAATACTGCGTGCAGATGTGATCTCCCCATCTCAAAAAAGATATATTGGAATTGAAAAGGTTCAGAAAAGGGCAACAAAAATGGTTAGGGGTATGGAACGGCTTCTGTATGAGGAGAGATTAATAAGACTGGGACTTTTCAGCTTGGAAAAGAGATGACTAAGGGTGGATATGATTGAGGTCTATAAAATCATGTCTGGTGTGGAGAAAGTAAATAAGGAAATGTTATTTACTCCTTCTGATAACACAAGAACTAGGGGTCAGCAAATGAAATTAATAGGCAGCAGGTTTAAAACAAACAAAAGGAAGGATTTTTTTACACAACGCATAGTCAACCTGTGGAACTCCTTAACAGAGGATGTTGTGAAGGCCAAGGCTTATGTTTCAAAAAAGAACTAGATAAATTCATGGAGGATAAGTCCATCAATGGCAATTAGCCACGATGAGCAGGGATGGTGTCCCTAGCTTCTGTTTGCCAGAAGCTGGGAATGAGCAACAGGGTATGGGTCACTTGATGATTACCTGTTCATTCCCTTTGGGGCACCTGGCATTAGCCACTGTCGGAAGACAGGATATTGGGCTAGATGGACCTTTGGTCTGACCCAGTATGGCTATTCTAATGTTCTTAACTGCATCTTGACATTTCCATTGGAACAGATCCTGTCTTCATCTTTCATTAACAGCTGGGTGGCACTGGCTTGATGTAGGCTTTGTTATAACCATTTTCTTCTTGACTGGATTCCATCCAAATACATTGCAGATCTTTCTTTCTTAAAGAAGAATCCATTCACATGCAATCTCTCTCCCATTTCTTGACTTTTTTATTTAAATCAGAAGTGCATTCTGTCCTACTTGTACGTATTAGCTCTCATGAGAATTGTTTTAAGAAAGATGAGTGCAAACTGAATTTCACTACGGGAAACTAAGAGCATTCAGTGGACCAGTATGTATGATAGACTTAGAGAAGCTCATTCGCTGCATCTATTCAACATAATCCCTTAACTTTTGCTTGGTACTTTGGCTACTACTGTATCAGAGTTTATAATGTCTGGGGTTCTTTCAGAGTAAAGAGTAAACTTTATTTTTTATTTTTTTCTTACATTAAATAGTGTAAACGTTGTCCAGTGTTTTAGTCCTCCAGATTTTGACCTACATATTTATTATTTATTATTAATAATTCATTTATATGAATGTGTTTTGTCTTTCTCCACTTAAAACACATTTTATTTGTCACTTTTTGCTAGTGAGGAAATATTTTTGTAGGTTTTATTTTTATATTCTTTTTGTCTGTTAAGAATATGACATTCAGGGCTGTCATGAAGAATGTTAACAGCTTTGGGAACTTCAGTTTTACACTGGAATGTCAGAATTGGGGAGGGGGCGAGGGGGGATTGTTCTAACTGGACTTCTGTAGTCCTGACTCTCTTGGTGCAGGTGGTATGTGACTGGCTGAGAGGTGAATGTGCCAAACTGAGTGGAATTTTGAAGAATCTGGCTCTTAGACAGTAATGACTTACAATGTTTTTTTCCCTGTAGTAAGTTACCTTATAGTTGTAGGGCAGTGGTTCTCAAAATTTTGTACTGGTGACCCCTTTCACATAGCAAGCCTCTGAGTGTCCCCCCTCCTTATAAATTAAAAACACTTTTAAATATATTTAACACTATTATAAATGCTGGAGGCAAAGTGGGATTTGGGGTGGAGGCTGACAGTTCATGACCCTCCATGTAATAACCTTGCAACCCCCCGTGGGGTCCCGATCCCCAGTTTGAGAACCCCCTATGGTATTATGCATGTAACTTTGTCTTTTTCCTTGACTCCTTATGCAGTCCCATTTTTTATTTTTGTGGAATTTCTGCATGGCAGCATTTCTCAATTGTTATTTGTTATGGCATCATACTAAATAGAAAGCTTTGACAGCCTCTGGTTTTTGTAGTAAGCTTGTAGGATTTCTCACTCGCTCAGTAGCATGCTACCTGAGGACTGTGTGGCCAATAGTCTTGCCTTTAGATTAGTAACAACGAAAAATTTCCTGGTATAACTATAGCAAGAAAATAATCTTCTTCTCTAGCTATTCCGGAATAACTCCCTCTTTGGACACTCTGCTCCTAAATAAAAACATCTTTAATCCAGAATTTCAGAATAGTGTGCCCACATGAGGGAGTTATTCCAGAATAGCTATAGTGGAACAGCTATCCCACTATAGCTATGCCAGTTAATGTCCTTGCGTTAACAAGCCTGAAGAGGTTCTGTCGGAAATGGATATGTTGGTGAGTGTGAGAGAAACACAGACTGGATGAGTGGTAAAAGAATGTGAGTGAAAAAGTAGGAAGGAGTGGGTGTCTGAGTGTAGGTAGCCTTGTTGATGAGATGGGAAATTTTTGGCACATAACTCTTCCTATTCCTGGGTCCCCTTCCCTGCATAGACACGTCCTAGGATAAGAATCTAGCTCCAATTTCTATTACTTATCCATGCTGAAGGTAATTTTCAATTGGTGAAATTTACCCTGGGCAGAGGACCTTATGTCCCACTCCAGCCTTTAAAGGGCAAATACTATTAAGGCCCTGATCCAAAGCCCACTAAAATTAATTGGAGCCTAAGGGTCCCAAGGCTTTCATCCAACTTGAGCCTAAGGGGTGAGTAAAGTGGTGCACAGAGCCTTCTTCCCAGAGTACATTTTATCCAATATGTTAAAACGTTAGATTGTGGAATACTTCTAACAGGGCTGCTAGCTATATCAACGTATATATCAGTCCGAATAACTGCTGTGTGCCCAACTCACCAAAGGAAAAAGGAAACGGGGAGGCCAAAAGAAACGCTTTAAAGACACTCTCAAGATAAACATCAAAAGATGTGGCATCGACACCACACACTGGGAGACAGCAGCTCAGGACAGGGATAACTGGTGAAGACTTGTCAGAGAGGGAACGTCCACTTTTGAGGAAAATTGCCTTGCCCTGGTCACAGAAAAACGCCAGAAAAAAAAGGAAAGACAACTGTCACGCAGCAATCGCGGCCCAACCCTGTCTTCCAACACCCCTGCAATGTCTGCCAACGAGCCTGTGGCTCAAGGATCGGACTCTTCGGCCACCAAAGGACCCATAAAATAAAGATGATCTCTTCTGTGAAAGAGATCATCCTCGACCTCGAGGGATTGTCGATGATATATCCGTCATCAATGCTGGTATTAGAGGGGCCCTGTCAAGTTAAAATTTGCATGTTGTTTAAACAAACACAACCTGCACTTTGTATTTCTAACAACTGCTTAGATTGTTAAAAGTGAACAAATTTAAAGAATTCAAGTCTTCACTTATGCATTTCATTCTCTGATTCTCCAGTGCTAGAACAGTGTCACAGACAATGTTTAGATCCAAACAAATAGTTTGCTTTGAATTAAAAAATGAAAATTGTGATAACGTTTCTAACAATATTTGGCTGTTCAAGGCCCTTATTCTGCAGTTTGTTGTGGCTGGATTTTTTTCATTTGTATGGAGCCCCATTGATTTTAGTCCTGTCCTATACAATGAATTGCAGGATCAGGACCTGAATCTTTACTTTTAATAAATGGATAAACTCAAATTACAGGATTGTGTTTCAACACTCTGTTCCTCTCTTGAATCAGGCTGACGGGAATAGTAAGCTATGTGCAGATACATTATTTCATTCTCTGATGTCAGAAGAGTTTGATTTGCTTGGAATAATCACTGTAGAAGTATGTCAAGGAGACAAACCTGTCAGTCTGTTCCCCGTAATACAGAAAGCTCAGTTCTGAAAACGTGCTCGTTTCATGTATTGGCATGGCAGGAAGAAAAACAAATTGTTTTGTCAGCTTCCATATGAGACATTGGTCTAGCAGGAGAATGCCTTGTGCCTCATGTAGATACTATAGGTATGTACAGTAGGAGCTCTTTCTTGTCTTTGCATTTTATAGCCATCACTTATAAAGCTCTCATTTTGAGAAAAAGAACTTGCTCAGATGCTTTCCCCCTCGCCCCCAGGGTAATCTGCTTTTATTTTCACAGTAGCTTTAGTAAAAAAAAAATTTCCTCCTACATAACCTGCTTTTTCATTCACTGCAGTTCACTTCCTCTTCACTCATGATAAATATCAGCCTCCTGTGTCAAATGCAGTTAAGCCTTTTCCAGTATGTAGTGCATTCGGAGTTTTCTCTGTTATATAATGTACACTTTCTCCACTTCTCCTCCAATGAGATTGTTCTTATAAGACTGAGTTAGTGACATAGATGTTTGAGGGTAGGGTGGGGAATCATAATGATTATAAGAATTTATGTGATGGGATTATTATAATCTTATATGGATTTATATTTGTATTCAGATTATACTACATGGCCATAACTTCATATTTATTTAAATGTCTAGCTTTTATTACTGTTAACAAACATGCTTTTTTTGTCTTTCTGAATTCAATATAATCTTTGTATATGAGGATATCAGGTTGTATATTATATAATTAACAGATACCATGCAATGTCTTTGTTTAATAGAATTTCTCTAAGTGTGGTTACAGCTAGAAAAGCGACCCTAAAAACTGTATCACTTTTCTCAGGGTGTCTGCTCTGTGTGTGTCCAAGTAATAACAGTTTTCTTTAATAACAAACCTCTAATGTGTAGACTAGCAAGGCTTTCAGCTGTGCTCTTAGCATCAGGCCTCCATCACCCTTCTACCTTTCATTCCATGGGAAAACGCTCCATGGATAGACCCCTTCTGGGTTCTAAATGTATTGTGGTTCTTCTGTCCAGGAACCTGGGGTGCAGAGGCCATGTAGGGGGATTAGAACATCTGTGCACGCTGTGGATCTATGTAGCAGCACCCAGGAAGTGGGTCTCATACATCCCTGGCAGTGTGGTTCCATTGTCTTGGTTTGGGTGAGAAGAGATATGGCACATGCCAGTGCAAGCTAAAGTCTGCAGTAATGGCCATGTTGGTACCTATAAAGGTGGGGAGGAGTCTGTCCTCCACACCTATGGAGATGCTGCGTACAAAATGCCAAGTGAATGGCTCTTGCCAGGCGACTGAGAATTTGGTCCTTGTTGAATTATTTTCACTGGCTGGGTATAGGAGACAGAATTTATTTGTGTGTGACCGCTCTCCTCTACTCCCACATGAATTTGCATTGTTGGTACTTAAAAAATCATCTCCTCACTTGCCAACTGACCAACTCTGATATAAAAGTTGGAAACAAAATAGACATGGAACTTGATGTCTTTTGTTTTTAGTTATTTTTGTGACTAACCAAACTGTTAGTTAATCTAGCTCATATTTCAGAAAAATGAAAATAATATAGTGTTGCCACATTTAATGGAGAAAAGAGTGTAGTAGTTAAAGTAAGAGATAAACCAAGTTGATGAGTTTAGGGTAATTAAAATACTAATCCTTCAAGCTCTGTGCTGCTTGGTCATTCGTAACCACTGGAAAGCTATTCATGGGTTCTTTAACAAAAGAGATGTTGGATTTAGTTTTACCCTTGCTTTGTATGTTGCTGTTACACATTCCCTTGTACACTCCCTGTCACTTTCCAGGTGCTTATGATATGCCTGAAATATAATTCAGGAAATCTTGGTATGGTAATCTTAACAAAAACAGTCTTTGTGCTGAGACACATCCCAGACTATTGTCCTGATAGAAGTGATTGGACTGCGTATTCATGATTAAGAAGCACTACCTTGATTGATTGATTGACCACGTGGTAGAAGAGATAATGGGATTCACAGGCTGCCTGATTCCCATCACAGAACAAATCTCTGATTTGTTTGTATGTAATAGTTAAACAAGCTTAGGGCTCAGGCTGCCAGTCACCAAATACATTCTTTTCCTTCCCTCCTCCATACCCTTTTTGCCCTAATTATTTTTTCAAAATGAAGTCATTTATTTCTTCAGTCACTACTCTTTCTGTTAAAAAATCTTAGTAAAATAAATGTAAAATATCTATCCTCTGAAGCAGTTTTGTATTTGGTTTGCAGAGGGATACATTGGTGGAAGAATTTTTCACTGAATGATAGCCTTAGCTTTGCTGAGAAATAATTACCATCTGAAGCCAAGATTCCATGTTTATGGTCTGCTGGCCTTGTTTGGCTTTTAGAATTCCATGTCTCCGTTTCATCCCTGTCGTAGCTGATGTTCTCCTTTTCTTGAAATCTGCTGACCTGATGCAGCAGCAGAGACTTGAATCAGAAGACCCAAGAGAAGATTTGGAAATTTAAAACCCTGGGTCTCTGAACATACCATTTTTCTGACTGCTTTCTGTGAAGCACATCTCCAGTATAAAATAGTGGTGGTGCAAAGTAGCAATTTATCACTAGAAACAGTGTTGAGAAAAATAGCCACTGTTACTGAGAAACTTCTAAGGTAAAGGAAGATGGTCCATATAACACATACCCTTCAAGTCTGTTGAATCATGTCCTATTTAGAGTGCAGCACATAAAGTACTTAAAAAATTGATATAATATCTTAAGAACATAAGAACAGCCATACTGGGTCAGACCAATGGTCCAGCTAGTCCAGTCTTCCGACAGTGGCCAATGCCAGGTGCTTCAGAGTGAATGAACAGAACAGGCAATCATTGAGTGATCCATCCCCTGTCATCCACTTCCAGCTTTGGGCAATCTTGGCTGTAACCAAACACAGAAACATTAGATATGGATCTTCATGTACTAAACTGATAAACCAATCATCATGTCACATTCTTAATTTTTTTTTGTTAGAGGTGTTCTTCCTTTTCCCATCCCAAGCTATGATATCACTATCTCCTGCATTCTGCCTTTTCTTTCCAATCCCACAAACTGTGTGTCTTCAAGGGGTCTGTGGCAAGTGGCATGGATCTGAAATGCATGTTTATGAGCGTTTTACTCTCATTTTCCTCCCACTACCCTTTTATTACCTTTTTTACATATGCCTCTTGTGGCTACAGCTGTCCTTCTGCACAAAGGAGTGAACTGAGCTCCCTTTAGTGTTTCATTAATGTCAGTCCTGATCATCTGGCCGATGTTGTTGAATAACACAAGGCTGACCTTCTCCCTCAGGTGATCTGTAATGCCCTGTGCATCTGCCATGTTAGTGGGTGAATGACAGAGCCTGAAACTGGAAAGAATGTTTTTCCACTGGGGCTTCCTTTAGGAAACTAAGCTGTTCATATGAAAGAATGTTCGTGTTCTAAGGTTTTAAGGCCAGAAGGAACCATTACAATAATTAATCTGATTTTCTACAAAACACAGGCTGTAGAACTTCACGCAGTAATTCCTCCATCAAGTCCAATAACTTGTAATTGAACATGTAGAAAGGTACCCACTCTCAATTGAAAGACCCCAAGTGGTGGAGAATCTACTACTTCGCTTGGTAAACTAATTCAGATGGTTAATTATTCTCATTGTTAAACGGTTCAGAAAGTCTCTTCTTTTAGTTGGGATCGGCAGTGTGGCCTCCTGGATAGAGCACTGGACTAGTACTCTTGGCACCTTGGTTCTGTTCCTGGTCCTGCTTTGTTGGGTGACCTTGGGCAATTCATGTCACCTCCCTGTGCCTTGATTTCCCCATCTGTATAATGGGGAAAATGATCCTGACCTCCTTTGTAAAGTGCTTTGGGCTTCACTGATGAAAAGTGCTATGGATAAGCGATGTGGTATTATTAGTAGCAGTAGTCTGGCTAATTTACTGCAAAGAAAAATAAACCTCCCATGTTGCAAATGTGAGTTAATGGAGAAAGAAATTATCATGCATGTATTGAATATATTGATGATCAAAATCTTTAACTGGAGAGCTCTTTACATTGTGCAGCAATTTTTGACAAATAAATTGTTCTCACTGTTGTTTAGAAAGAAGAAAAAACAGTGGTCTTGCTGCCTGGCATATTTGGTGTAGGCTGTGGTAACTCATTAGAAGATTCTAAAGTATGCAGGATTACATAGATGGGACCCTATCTTGTCAAGTTAAATATGGAGCACTGTGATTCTACTGTTAAACTAATATGTGGACAATCCAAAGACACCCTACTCTAGCTGGACAAACAAATTATCTGACTTGTTTACCTTTATGGCAATTTAAAAACATAGCAATTTTTAAAAAAAGTGAAGTGCAGAGAAAATTGCTCCTGGCTCCCTGTAATTGGGCCTTGTAGGTTATGATTATACACATTAGTCTTTATTCATTATGTTTTTTCCAATTTGTGTGAATTCAAAGTTAAACATTATTTATTTATTTTGTAATTTAAATATTCATTAGCTATTCAGATACAGTGCAACTATTTGACCACAGATATATGGTCACTCCAGACTTGTCACTCTGGACACTTCTCTTCATTTCAGTATACCTACTAATAAAAATACAATCGGCATGATCAAGCAGCAGATCTGACAATTAATTTCTCATGATCTTTCATTGATATAGTCAGCATCCCTTGCTATGTCTTAGGGTCTGATTCTGAGAGTTGCTGCTAACAAGTGCATAGATAAGACTAATTATGAAAATTCATCAGTACAAATACGTTATTTTGTTCCATTTTATTTCCATTATGTAGCACCCCATGAGACAAAAGAAAAGAAGTTTCTGACTCACGGAATTTATATGGGCACGATCCTGAGAGTTGCTGAGCTCCCATTGAAATCATGTGTCCGATCCTTCACTCTTTGTAGTTGACAAAAGCAGGATTGGACCCATAGATGGTAAGTTGACAGATATCTGACCTGCATATTTCATACAGTAACACGCACACCTAAATGCTATATAAATAATGTGGAACAAAATAGCTTGTTAATTATTTATATTGGCAGATATTTATAATCAGTGTTATCTATGCACTTATCGGTTTTATGTTTCAAGTTAGAATATCTTTTTACAGTGTAGGAGACTAATGATACTAATTACAGTCAGAGCACAATCCAGACAGGTAGTAAACAAGTTCTTCATCTCCGAAAGCTGTTCAGTCTTGACCTACAGCCAAAAAAAAGTTAATAGCTGTTCGTTTAACTGCAGTATGCATCATTGTCAAATGAGAAGTTAATACATTTGGTGTACATCAGAACAATGGTTCATCCAGCCCAGTATCCCTTCTTCCTATGGTGGCCAGTGCCAGATATTTCAGAGGGAATGAACAGAAAAGGGCAGTTTGTCGAGCGATCCAACTCCTGTGGTCCAGTCCCAGCTTCTGGCAGTCAGAGGCTTAGGGAAACCTAGAGTATGGTTGCATCCCTGGCCATCTTGGCTAATAGCTATTAATGGATTTATCCCCATGAACTTATCTAAATCTTTTTTGAACCTAGTTATACTTTTGGCCTTTGCAACATCCCCTGGCAACAAGTTCCACAGGTTGACTATGCATTGTGTGAAGAAGTAATTCCTTATGTTTGTTTTAAACTTGCTGCTTATTAATTTCATTGGGAGACCCTTGGGTCATGTGTTTATGTGAAGGGGTAAATAACACTTTCTTAATAACTTTCTCCATACCATCCATGATTTTATAGACCTCTGTCATACCCGCGCCCCCTTAGTTAACTTTTTTCTAAACTGAACAGTCTCAGTCTTTTTAATCTCTCCTAATTTGGAAGTTGTTTCATGCCCCTAATCAATTTTCATCACCTTCTCTGCATCTTTTCCAATTCTAATATATCTTTTCTGAGATGGAGCAACTAGAACTGCATGCAGTATTCAAGATGTGGGTGTACCATGGATTTATATAGTGGCATTATGTTTTATTATCAATCCCTTCCCTTAAGATTTCTGACATTCTGTTAGCTTTTTTGACTGCCACTGTAGCAGATGTTTTCAGAGAACTACCCACAGTGACTTCAAGATCTCTTTCTTGAGTAGTAACAGCTAATTTAGACCCCATCATTTTGTATATATAGTTGGGTTTTTGTTTTCCAATGTGCATTACTTTCATTTATCAATATTGAATTTCATCTGTCATTTTATTGTCCAGTCACCCAGTTTTGTGAGATCCCTTTGTAATTCTTGACAGTCAGCTTTGGATTTAACGAACTTGTGTAATTTTGTAGTGTCTGCAAATTTGCCGCCTCACTGTTTACCCCTTTTTCCAGATAATTTATGAATATGTTGATCAGCACAGGTCCCCATACAGATCCTTGAGGGACCTCCACTATTTACCTCTCTCCATTCTGAAAACTGACCATTTATTCCTACCCTTTGTTTCCTGTCTTTTAATCAGTTACTGATCCATGAGAGGACCTTTTCTCTTATTCCATGACTGCCTACTTTGTTGAAACAACAAGGAGTCTGATGGCACCTTAAAGACTAACAGATTTATTTGGGCATAAGCTTTCGTGGGTAAAAACCTCACTTGTTCATATGAAGAAGTGAGGTTTTTACCCACGAAAGCTTATGCCCAAATAAATCTGTTAGTCTTTAAGGTGCCACCAGACTCCTTGTTGTTTTTGTAGATACAGACTAAGACGGCTACCCCCTGATACTTTGTTGAAGAGCCTTTGGTGGGGGATCTTGATACAGATTTACTGAAAGTCCAAGTATAAACTATCCACTGGATCTATAGTCTATATGTTTTTGACCCTGTCAAAGAATTCTTATACATTGTTGAGGCATGATTTCCCTTTACAAAAGCTGTATTGACTTGATCCCAACATATCGTGTGCATCCATGTGTCTGATAATTCTATTCTATACTGTAGTTTCAATCAGTATGCCTGGTACTGAAGTTAAGCTTACCAGCCTGTAATTGCTGGGAGTCTTTTTTTTTAAATCAGCATTACTTTAGCTGTCCGCCAGTCATCTGGTATAGAGGCTGGATTTAAGTGATAAGGTACATATCATACCACAGTTAGTAATTATACAATTTCATATTTGAGTTCTTTCAGAACTCTTGGTTGAATACCATCTGGTCCTGGTAACTTATTACTGTTTAATTTATCAATTTGTTCCAAAACCTCCTTTATTGACACCTGTAATTGGGCCTTGTAGGTTATGATTATACACATTAGTCAGATAAACTTAGTGCACTCTTGTCAATGTCTTTGTTTTTAGAAGGTTTCAGTTTGGCATGAGGTTGTGGGGAATCTTCTTCTACATAACTAGCTGAAGAAGAAAAACATGTGGCTGCAGACAGTAGAAGAGTCTTGGTGGATCCTGGGGCCGGACTGGGAGCCCATTGAGGTGAAATCAAAGACTCCCTTTAACTTCATTAGGTTTGGACTGGGGTAGTCTAATAGATATAATCCTTTCTTTAGTTAAACAGCATCTCTTTTAATAGAGGTTTAAAGAGTTCAACTTAGTTCAGTTACATCAGGAATCCGATTTCCCTGATATAGTGTCAGTTTCCAGCAGAGAATGCATGAAGACCACAAGCATCAAAGATTTGAAATTCCTCTCTGTTTCACCTTTGGTAATAGTGGTGTCATCCTAGTTACTAGTGGATATTTGTCCATATCTAAAAATCAACACACCATTAATCATGACTGAAAGCCTCAGCTCAAGACTAGAATAGCAGAGATGATGTATAGTGAGGTCAGAATTCATAATGCATGGCGAAGCTTGTGTGGAGAAGCTTGCACACTGCCTAGCTCCATCCAGAGCAATCAGACCATAAAGTCAATCAAGCACTAGATTAATCCAAAATCTTAAATTAACTGATAAAGCAATTATTTACTAATTTTAAAAAAAGTTAGGTTTTAAATTTATGGAATACGATGACCTAGAATTGTGGAAACCCTATTTACTATGTGTACAACAAAATATTTGCTCATTGGTATACTTTCATTAGAAACACATCACATTTTTGTGACAGTCCTTGGGAGACTATAGTAAAATTATTCCTAGAGCACTCATTAGGATAGTACAAACTATGTAATGCAAAATCGTGTAGCAGTTCTCAATTCCTTAAAGGTTAAGTAAAGAGATTAAAATCTATCAATGTGGCTCTTTCTTTCAAGGGAACAGGCATCTGATTCTATTTCACATATTATGAAATGTTTTCAATTCTCAAAATTGTGTGTAAAAGTGCTATTATTGTAATACCCGTTGAATGGCAAGACACTCAGTCTTTTCTAAGCATTCTAATAGTTTGAGGACTTGTCCTAGTTTTCTTTCATTCACCATCTGTCAGCTTTCCTTAAGCCATGCTGTCTAATAATTAAGGGTACGGTTGGCACTGGATAGAATTTATTAACCTTGGCTTTATCTGTAGCTTGGCTAAAGTTAGATTTTTTTTGTCCTTGATTAGCTTGCTATGTAGAGCTTGTGTTTACAAAAAAACAGGATATAAAATTGCATTGCACTAATACTATGCTGGGTGTTAAGATGAGAGTCTAAATTCAGTTATCATGCTTCACAACTACCTGCAGATGTTTCAGAAACGTATCTAAGTTGTTCCTTTAAAAATAAATATGTAGGTTTTTTTAATGTACTTGCAGGTTTCGTTTTTACATGGTTAAATTCCTGCTGGACATGATATAATCAGGAAACGCACAAAAAAGTTAGGTTGATCAAAGGCTTTGAGGCTACATAGATCCAGACCCTCTTTGGAATTAGGTATACGTTTCCACATCATATATTTTATTCCAAATATTTAAAGCTAATAAACAGTGTATAATCTAAACCTTTGTTGTTAGCAGTTAGTCTCACTTTTGTATAAAGAAATTACATCTCTCCTAGTTCCTAAATTCTTCTTTCATACAATATTTTAATGCCACCTTGAAATTAACTAGTATCATTTTCCCTAGTCCATTTATAAGATTGTATATAATGATTAGGGCACTACAGTTGTTTAACACTGTAGTATTTCATGATTAGTCCTACACTCTCTGTTGAAGTTCTGAGGAGGATTGGTCCTATGGTTAAGGTACTGGATAGGGGCTTGAGAGACCTGGGTTCTGTTCCTTGCTCTGCCACGTTGTTCCTGTGTAATCCTGGGCGAGTCACTTAGGGCAAGAGTTGCCAAAGTGATTTTAGGGTGTTTCAATTTTTGGTTTCCCAACTTGTGATACTGTAACGAGAGCTTTATTTTTCAGAGGGATGAATGTTTAGCACTTACTTTAAAGGAGCATGCTTTTCAGACTCTTCTGCAGAGCACCCAAAAATAAAGGTACCTAAGGTACACAGATTGCCCATCTTAAAATAAAGCTGTCCAGAATAACTAGTCACTTTTGAAAATCTTGACTTTGTAATCTTTCTGTACCTCAATTTCCCATCTGTTAAAAGTGGGTAATACTTCCTTTCATAAAATGATAGGACTGGAAGGGACCTTGAGAGGTCATCTAGTCCAGTCATCTTTGTCTTGCCTATTTAGATAGTCCCTGCCTTGAAGAAATAGTCTCATACTGTAGAAGGGAAAACCTCTCTTAGAAATGCTTAAAATGTTGATCTGACTTTTTGCTGCATGTTGGGTTGTGTCTCAGTTATTATGAGAAATGTATATTGAGTTGGAAGGTGTCTGAGTTCTTTCATCCTTGATTATTGCTAGATGCAGCTCTACATATAGGCATCAGTGTTGGAAGATACAAGTTGGACTAATGCTGTACATCATTGGTTCTAAACTAGGGATCTGGGGTCCCCTGGGGGGGCTGTGAGCAGGTTTTGGGGAGCTGCCAAGCAGGGGCAGCCTTAGATTCACTGTGGCCCAGGGTAGAAAGCTGAAGCCATGCCACATGGGGCTGAAGCCAGGGCCCTGAGCCCCACCACCCGCGGCTGAAGCTGAAGCCTGAGCACTGTAGCTTCGCAGGAGCCCCTGTGGCATGAGGCCCCAGGCAACTGCCCTGCTTGCTACCCCCTAACACCGGTCCTGGCTTTTATATGCAGAAAATCAATTATTGTGGCACAGACGGGCCGTGGAGTTTTTATAGCATGTTGAGGGGCCTCAGAAAGAA
The DNA here is from genome assembly GCF_027887155.1 of Malaclemys terrapin pileata. Taxonomy (NCBI): domain Eukaryota; kingdom Metazoa; phylum Chordata; order Testudines; family Emydidae; genus Malaclemys; species Malaclemys terrapin. The sequence continues at coordinate 25,587,969 of NC_071509.1, forward strand.
AAAGGTTGAGAACCCCTGCTGTATGTCATATTTTGAGATCGAGAATGCTTAGACATAACAGTATTGTTCAGATTAATGTAATACTCTTTTATTACCTTTTGAAATATCCTGACTTATTGCTCAGCATCACTATTTATATTAGGCCTACGAGTCCTTTTAAGCATTTAAATAGGAAATATGCTAACACCGTTACAATGAAAATGTTTAGCCACCATTTCCGACAAAGTGGGCATTCACCCACGAAAGCTTATGCTCCAATATATCTGTTAGTCTTAAAGGTGCCACAGGACTCTCTGTTGCTATTTAAAAACTGATTTACTAGTAGTTACCATACTTAATCTTTGAGTGAATCTTAGATGTCACTTTGTGGCAACTTGAGGCAAGTTTTGAGTTTTTAATGATTACCAATCCAGGTCTATCTTGTATTGAGTAAGATTGCCCCAGTCAAAAGAGCCCAATCATAATGCTACTATATAAATCCATGGTGCACCCACATCTTGAATACTGTGTCCACTTCTTATTTCCAAAAGGATATAGTGGAACTTGTTGTTGTTATGACCAAAAGTGTAATAGGGTATAAAAAACCCCTTGATGAGTTAATGGAGGATATGTCCCTCAGTGGTTGTTAGCTAAGATAGTCAGGGATGCAATCCCATGCTTGGGGTGACCCATAACCTCTGTCAGAAACTGGGGGTGGGGGAGATAGGTGTGGATCACAACAACTGTACTTTTCAGTACACTCACTGAAGTTCTGGTAGAGGCCACTGTCAGAGATAGGATAATGGGTTAGGTGGGCCATTAATTTGACCCAGTATGACCATTCTTATATTCTAGTGAGAGACTCCATTCCTGGTGATGTCCATGGGAGTTGGATTGGACTCATAATCCGTCTTTTTAAATATAGTTTTATTTTGTAGTGAATTTGGGTGCTTGTGAAAGATGCAGTTGTCCCTATAACACACTGCTACTGTTCCTCTTTCTTATTTTCAAGGGATCACTTCTAACCATGAGTAGTTCAATGATCATTCATGTCCTTGACTACTCTGAGATGCAGCAAGAATTCCATTTGTGATAATTGTATTGTGATGTAGACTAGTGGTTTTTAAACTGTGGGTTACAACTCAGTACTGGGTCGTGGCGGCTCTAGTCAGTGCTGCTGACTGGGCCTTTAAAAGTCCCATCGGCAGTGCTGCCCAACTAATGCAGGCTAGTCTCTACCTGTTCTGACACCGTGCTGGGCTCCGGAAGTGGCCAGCAGCAAGTCTGGCTCCTAAGCGGGAGGGGCCACGGGGCTCCATGTGCTGCCCCTTCCCCGAGCACTGGCTCTGCACTCCCACTGGCTGGGAACCGGCCAATGGGAGCTGGGGGGGGGCAGTGCCTGTGGGCAAGAGCTGCACAGAGCCACTTGCATGCCTCCGCTTAGGAGCCGGACCTGCAGCTGGTCGCTTCCGGGGCGCAGCGTGGTCCACGGTGCCAGGACAGGCAGAAACCCTGACTTAGCACCTTCACTGTGCCGCTGACTGGGAGCTGCCCGAGGTAAGCCCGTGCCCCAATCCCCTCCTCAGCCCTGAGTCCCCCCATACCCAGAGTCCCTTTCTGCATCCCAAACCCCGCATCCTACTGCCAATAATTTTTTTTTTTTTTTTTTTTTTACAACCACATTATCTTGCCACTTAAAGGGTGAGATCCTGCCGCTATACAAGTCAATGAGAGGTTTTTTTTTTTTCCTCTTCTCACCTCTGTTTGAAAGAAACTAAGTATATTCAGAGAGCCTGATTTTCAGTGGTGGTATGTGTGATGCTGGCAGACCAGATACCAGCTCATGCCAAGACCTGTAGGCCTTGTTGGAAACTGATGAATGCATAGCTGGAAACCGGTCAGGCTCACCTGTGTTAGCATTGTTACAATAGATGTTACATTGATAAGAATGTGTTTAGTCTGTATTAAATGACTGTAAGATGCTGCATGTATTAATCTTATAATATCTGTACTATGTGTTTGTGTTTGTTTGCTCTGTAACTATAAAAGTGTTGCTAAAACTGTAAAACCCCACAGTCAGGAGAGGAGCATTACCGAGTGTGAAATACTAGTTTACCACAAGAAGTGTCATCTTCTGCCCAACAAAAAAAGGTTGTTGTGGTACGTCAGTGGACAAATGACTTGTTGAGTGTTTTCCCCAGACCCCTGTAGAGGGAACAGGCACAAACGCTCATCACATCACATCTTGATCTCTGGCACAAGAGAGTAAAAATACCTGTCAAGAAGAAATTGTCATCGCTATGCTGCCTGGAATTTGAAAAAGGCAATATTTCTAAGCATAAACAAGGGACCCACAAACTGCTTAATTGTTAGCCTTAAAGCATATGTAGAACTTGTACATTACAGCAGCTTCTATTACTTTTTGGAGCCTAAGACTGTAACTCATTTGTGTGTGTGTGTGTGTGTGTGTGTGTGTGTGTGTGTGTATGTTTACCTTTGTTAACTTTGTAAATAACTCTCGTTTCCTTTTCTTAGTTAATAAATCTTTAGTTAGTTTATTATAGGATTGGCTACAAGCGTTACCTTTCGTGTGTGATCTGAGGTGCAGTTGACCTGGGAAAGTGCCTGGTCGTTTGGGACTGGGAGTAACCTGAATATTGTTGTGATAGATGCTCCTTTACACCAAAAATCACAAAGGCAGGCTTGTCAGGGTGGCAAGATAGACTGGAGTGCCCAAGGGGACTGTCTGTGACTCCATCATAAGGCTGTTATAGTGCTTGAGGAGTTCACACTTGATAGGTGAAATCTAATTATAGAACACACTATTTGGGGTTTGTGCCCTGTTTCTTAACAGTCTCCTCTGAGTTGGCAGTCATGCTCTTGAGCTACTCTAGACCAGTGGTTCTCAAAGCCGGTCCGCCGCTTGTTCAGGGTAAGCCACCTGGCAGGCCGGGCCGGTTTACTTGCCGCGTCCACAGGTTCGGCCGATCGCGGCTCCCACTGGCCATGGTTTGCTGCTCCACGTGAGTGGGGGCTGCGGGAAGTGGCGTGGGCTAAGGGATGTGCTGGCCGCCCTTCCCCCAGCCCTTATTGGCCGGGGCGGTGAACCGCAGCCAGTGGGAGCCGCGATCGGCTGAACCTGCGGACGGCAGGTAAACCGGCCCGCCAGGGGCTTTCCCTGAACAAGCGGTGGACCGGCTTTGAGAACTACTGTTCTAGACAGCTTGACAAAGGGGGATTTCCCTTCCCCTGGGATTTGTGCCTTTTATGAGCCCTTGATTCAACATATCAATCAGCAATTTCTGCAGCCTCAAAACCGTGGAAGGTATTTTTTGTCAGATGGAAAAAGTAGAATTATTTTTCCTCCTTGGCTTCTTTCACATACAGTAACCATAGATATCACTTGTAATAATAGTAAGCTAAAAAGAATCTGGTTTATTTTTTTTTTAAAGTTGGCTATATCCCTTTTGAAGATTAACTGCCAATATAATATGTAATTAAGCTCTCTTTGGAAGTTTCGCCCAGGATTTCAGGTTTTCTATCTCATCAGTCTCATCATTACCATGGCAAATCTCAAGGGGAAGTAGCTTCCTTGCAGATCAAGTGCTACCGGATGAATCTCTAGTTAAGTCTTAAAAACTGACTGACTGGATATTCAGATTATGTCCATCATTGGTGCTGTTATCATGCCACCATATTTTTGGGTGACCATGTGATTGCTGGCCATGTAGCGACATTCCTTGGTAAACATGCTTTGTAATTTGTTGGTCTTCCATCCTAATAAGGTGTCCATACCAAGAAAGCCGATGGAACCAAACCAGTGCTGATAGAGGTGGTTTCTGGGTTTGGCTACAAATATCATCATTGCTGATGTTGTCCTGCCACTTTCTCCTCTACTGTAAAATACAGTCCTATAAGAAGCATTCAGTTTTTGGTATTGCGTTAAAGGACTTTCCCAAAATGCTGTATTGTAGTTCTGAACTGATCTGCTAGAGACTTCTGCCACTAGATGTTATCTTTTATAATGCGTCTTCTCTTTGAATTAAACTATACAATATTTATCCCAGCCAAGATATTTTGTCATATCACAATATAGCTCCTATAGCTTTGAATTAGTTTCTAGGTTTAAAAAAGGTTATAATACAAGTATATTTTAATCAAAATATTTAATATTGGACTACTTAAAAGGAAAAAAGTGAGTTTGTGGGGTCATCCTATTCCAATCAACTTGCGCACAGCTAGTGAGTGAGAATGGGTTACCATGGAATGATGTATGCTACTTGTATGGTAATGACTACATTATTGATATAATTTTCCACTTGCAATACTGTAGTTCATTATTTCTAAGAGTTAGAAGCGGTTGGATGCGTGTGGTGATAATAAATGCTAAGACTCATGAAGTGCATCTCCCAGCCCTGAATACTTTATGAATATTTTTAGCATACCAATAAAATTGTTCATGCCTTTCTTTGCCTGAGAGAATTGCTGCTTCCATGGTACATCAGTAGTCTTAATGTGATTGGATGTAGGCTCTCTGATGATAAACCAGGATGCTTCTCAGGATTTCAGCAGGTTTATTTGTGATTACAGAAATTCTAAAACCTTTGCAGTTACCCTGTCATACTTTTAACCAGTTGAATCCCTGATCAGGTAGGAGAAAATATGGAAAGAGCAAAGCTAGAAACGTTTGGAAATAATTAACACCTTTAATCAATTATCCTCAGTAATTATGGTGTAAAAGTCAGACCTATATGCTGCTGTGTGGTGTTCATTTTGTTAGGGAAGCCCAGTGAAGTGCACTTCAGAACTTCTATTTTTTATTTGGATACTTAGTCATGTATTGGTATCTTTCTCTTGGAAACTACTTGCAAAATTTGTTAAGTGTTCAGTGCTAAGAAAGTTCTAGCCATCTTTAATAAATGGACTGTTCAAAGCAGAGAACAAATGCAGATCTTGATGGATGTTGTCTATGAAAATGAATTAAATTAAAAGATTTAGAAAAGCCTTTCTACTCATCACCATTAACATATTAAATGTTTTTTCTGTAGCCTGAACATCCAGAGATAATACCATAATGAGTCTTTGAAATGCCTGAAAGTAACACATAAACAGTACTCCTTGCTATTTGATTTTGCTGAGTCAGCAAAAGTAAATGACCGCGCATAGAATAAACTCAGGAGTAAAACTCAAGGGGTGACCCTGAAGTCTTTAGAATTTCTCTATGCATTTATATGATACTTAGCATCATAGTAGCAGTACCTGGCCCGCGCTGGGGAAGCTAATGATCCAACCAGTGGACCAAATACAGTGATGAATCCTGGTCATGTGCCAACTGAGGCATGTTGTGCATACACTAAGAAGAAGCACCTAACAAGGTTATCATTAGTACACTGGAAAGACCCATATATCAATTTCTTCCCTTTCCCCTGAACCATCCAGGGCATTTAGAAAAAAAGTAATTGTAGCTTTCCTTAGGCCTTTAAAGAACTGATTCCAGGTTACTGGTAGGAGGTGTTGCAAAATATATCCAAATATGTGGTGTAGGAGAATACGAGTTACTATGGAACAATAGAAGAAGAACAGGAGTACTTGTGGCACCTTAGAGACTAACAAATTTATTAGAGCATAAGCTTTCGTGGACTACAGCCCACTTCTTCGGATGCATATCCGAATGCATATGGAACAATAGTAAAGACAAATCTAGGCAAGCAATAAAAGAACCAAAGCATAATGCTTATACTGAGGTGGAGGAAGAAATGTGAGGATAGGGGGAGGAAAGGAAGCAGGATCAGAGAGCTGGAATTTTAAAGTGTTCCAGATTATATAGAAGGGGTCTCCTACTGTATCAATAATTGGGTTGGAGATATAGTAGTGGTGGCTATAGTGGGGATTTGAGAAGCAAGGGAAGTCCCAAACTGGCTTAAAAATTATGAAATTAGAAAAAAATGGGGTTCTTTTCATTTGGTTTCAGGGTGTTTAGGGCAAACTTAGGTCATATCTTCTAGTTTATCTCCCCAAGTATAAGGACTAGAACCTTTTCTTCCCCAAAGTGAAAGCTGAGATTCTCAGATAATCACTTATCTCCAGCAACTGGGGGTTTAACTAAGATGCCAAATATCCCAAAAGTTGAGTCACTGAGTCTCCCTGAAGCTTTTTTTTATTTCTGTTATCCAGAATGTCAAGTTTGGCTTATTGCCTGTATTTGTGAAGATACTGAGTGCTGTTTCAAGTATGAATGATCTGTTCAAATGCTACAATCTAAGCCATGCACTGCACCAGATTTTAGGTGAAGACAATAAGTGACTCTCCCAGTTTCTGTATCAGGTGTGTTGCCTGCAAAATTGCTCAGGAACAATTTGCATTACATTTTCAAATTTGATCTAAATTGAGAGAGAGACTATCGAGTGCTGTGATCATTCTGGAATGCCAACCCCAGTACTCTTAGAAATGATCTTTTGCACATGATCTTTGTATGAGACTGTGATGGGGTGGACTAGTCCCAGAGCACCCCTAGAGGAGGCCTCAGGTTCCTGCCACACCCAGTCCCAGAGAGGAACAGAAGAGAAGTCCTCCAAGTGGCCTAGAGTGGCTGCAGGAGAAACAGACAATCAGAGAGGCTGCAGGAATGGCCAATCAGGGGCCAGGAGGGGCATATAAAAAGGAGCAGTAGAGCCAGTCAGTTAATTGTTGCTTGGAGCTGGAAGGGAGAGGTTGGGGTTACTGGCTGGCGGAAAGAGCAGCAGGATCATGGACAGCTCAGTGTAGGCAGCGACTGGGGGAGCAAGAGAGAACCTGACTGGCTGCTGGGACTGAGTAAGGACTGAGCCCTGGGAGGGCTGCAGAAAGATAGTATCTCCATGGAGGAAGCCCTGGGGATATGGCCCCATACCAGGGATGAAACTACTTAAAGACTGAGACCAGGGAGAGAGAGAGAGACCCCAACAGAAGGGTACTGAGATAGCCCCTTTGTGGACTGTATATCCTGGAAGGGGTGTCTTCTGATTCACGTACAGACTGTGTGTGAGTCTCAGCCAGAGGGCTGAGTCACTGAAAAAATGCTTGGGAAACCACTGACTAGGGTCACCAGAACTGAAAGACTGCAGAGACATCTGACCAGAATGGGGTGCTTGCAAGAGGTAGGTGCAGTGCCATTACGGAGAGACACCTTTGTCCTTATGTTGTCAGCAATTATTCAATTCGTTTGGCATCCTCTATAAACTAGGGTTATTTATTGTATGAGATGAACAGCATCATAGATAGCTTGCTGATATGTGTCTATAAAAGTGGTTTGTATGTCTTACTTTGTTCAAGTCTAGAGGATGTTTATTTTTCACCATTCCCTCCCCAATCACAAATACGTAAATAAGATGAAATGCTAGTTCGTGGTGCCGCAAAGGAGGGGGAATGGGGCAGGGGTGTATGTGTGTTGTGTTATTGAGCAAAGATCTGCAGTTTAGAGTTTGAAGGTTAGCTTTTAGAGATCTGAATGAAGGAGGTGTATATGAAATGTGATGTTGACCACAAAGCAATAGGCTTCTTCTATGTCAAAGGGTGGGATTATCCTCTCTATCTGTACTGTCTGAAGTACATGTGACCAATGAAGTGTGTTCTGCTTTCCCCAGAGTATTTACAACTTGTGACTGGTTGCTCTTTAGATATCACAGTTCCAATTGCAACCCAGTTTTTAAATTGCCCACCATATATGAAGAACACCTGTAAGCACAGTATATGCAGTTGCAGCCTCTTGTTCTCCTGCAAAGAGCCAATAAGTGTGATCCACTTATTTAAGGAGAGTTTTATGTCTGTAAAACTCTTTGAAGATGAAAAATGTTATATTATTGCTATGTAGTAGGATTAGACTGGGTCATTGCCAAAGGTGCATAATGATGATTAAATTGCGATGCAATAACTACCTATTTTATGTCCTAAATAATGCCCCAGAAGGGGGACTATAGTCTTCTCCCAACTATCCACAATAATTTGCCGCTGTTTTCAGAAATAGAAAAAGCAATTAGCCATCCTAAATTTTAGACTCTGAGAAGTATTCCAAAAAAGTGTTGCATACTATGGAATACCAGATGAAACTGCATACAATAGTCCATAGCAAAGGCTGTGATGAGAGGAGATATAAGTATTATTGCGTGTAACTTCTTATGCATCACTCTGTGTTCAGGATATTTTTAAAAGTGGAGTTTTATAGCCAAATGAAACAGTGGTTTTTAAGTCTTAAAATGGGAACTCATCAGAGACGTTACATTTCTATTCTGCTTCCAAGCCCATTTAATGTTAATGGACGTTATCAAAGAATATCTGACTAAGAGGAATGGACTACTTATATAAGGATACAACTTAGAAAAAAAATGAAAAGAAGCAATATTGCAAAAATTGATGGTTACAAGAATCAAGCTTAGTGGTATTATTAAAGGTATAGGTAGATTCTGTTTTGCAAGTGGACATGTGATCTAGAGATTAAATCAGAGGACTGGGAGCTGGAAATTGTGAGGATTTTTTTCTGCATCTGCCGTCTAAGTGTATTTTAACTTCTGTGTGCCTCTGTTTTTTTATTTTTAAAATGGATAGAATACTTGTCCACCTAGAATGTAGTGACGCTAAAATGACATTTGTAAAGCCCTTTGGACTTCTGTAGCGACTGTCTTCTAAAAATCTCTAAGTTACACTTAATATTATGATTTTTGTAAAGTGCTTTTGGAGAGGACAAGGACCTTGTAAATTACGTAATAATATCAATAATCTCTTTATAAAAGCCTTCCCTTGATTTCTTCAGGATAGTGGATACATTTATTAACACTGCTGGGAAAATTGTGTGGCTTTCTAAATGTTCCATTAGGATTGACCGCAAAACTAAAATGTAAAAATGCAAGGGCCTTGGAATACCTTTCTCTCAGGCTTTTATGTATTGGCCTTGGTCTCTTTTGAGTGTAGTTGTCAACATATTGCATTTCTGACTACTTTGTCTTTTCTGTGTTCAAACCTTCCTGGTAAGCTAGTCTTGTCCTTTGTGCAGAGGGAAAATTCTAAAACACACAGTTGGATACAGTACTAGCTCTGTTTTGAGGGAGAACACTTGGACCCCAAGGGTTCACAGATAAGTTTGAAGTTAAGAAAACCCTGAACTAGGAAACAGATTCTTATGTCCTTTCCAATTTACTTTATTGGAAGAATGAATTACTTTGAGAAAAAGGTGGCTTTGTGATTAAGGCACTGTGAGATAACAACTGGTTCTGTGGATATGGGGAAAGTAGTGGATGGGATATACCTTGACTTTAGCAAAGCTTTTGATACGATCTCCCACAATATTCTTGCCATCAAGTTAAAGAAGTATTGGCTGGATGAATGGATGATAAGGTGGATAGAAAGCTGGCTAGATTGTCGGGCTCAACGGGTAATGATCAATGGCTCGATGTCTGATTCCGGCTGCCAACTAAACGGAGTGCCCCAAGGGTCGATCCTGGGGCAGGTTTTGTTCAACATCTTTATTAATGATCTGGATGATGGGATGGATTGCACCCTCTGCAAATTCGCAGATGACACTAAACTGGTGGGAGAGGTAGATATGCTGGAGGGTAGGGAGAGGATCCAGAGTGACCTAGACAAATTGGAGGATTGGGCCAAAAGAAATCTGATGAGGTTCAACAAGGACAAGTGCAGAGTCCTGCACTTAGGACGGAAGAATCCCATGCACTGCTACAGGCTGGGGACCGACTGGCTAAGCGGTAGTTCTTCAGAAAAGGACCTGAGGATTATAGTAGACGAGAAGCTCGACATAAGTGAACAGTGTGCCCTTGTTGCCAAGAAGGCTAATGGCATGCATTAGTAGGAGCATTGCCAGCAGATTGAGGGAAGTGATTATTCCCCTCTATTTGGCACTGGTTAGGCAACATCTGGAGTATTGCATCCAGTTTTGGACCCCCCCGCACTACAGAAAGGATGTGGACAAATTGGAGAGAGTCCAGTGGAGGGCAACGAAAAATGATTAGGGGGTTCGGGAACATAACTCATGAGGAGAGGCTGAGGGAACTGAGCTTATTTAGTCTGCAGAAGAGAAGAGTGAGGGGGGATTTGATAGCAGCCTTCAATTTACCTGAAGGGGGGTTCCAGAGAAGATGGAGCTAGGCTGTTCTCAGTGGTGGCAGATGACAGAACAAGGAGTAATGGTCTTAAGTGTCAGTGGGGTAGGTCTAGGTTGGATATTAGGAACAACTATTTCACTAGGAGGGTGGTGAAGCACTGGAATGGGTTACCTGGGGACATTGTGGAATCTCCATCCTTAGAGGTTTTTAAGGCCTGGCTTGACAAAGCCTTGGCCGGGATGTTTTAGTTGGGGTTGGTCCTGCTTTGAGCAGGGGGTTGGACTAGATGACCTCCTGAGGTCTCTTCCAACCCTAATCTTCTATGATTCACTGGACTGGCACTTGAGAGACCTGAGTTCATTTCCTGATTCTTTCATAGACTGCCGGTGTGACCTTAGGCAAGTCACTTAATCTCTGCCTCAGTTCCCCACCTGTAAAATGATATAATACTTCCTTTCGCCTATTATTTGGGAGAACATATGAGGGGTCAGGAAAGGAACAGGGAAAAGTCTGCTCAATGGCATGCTTCTCCCATCTCATTTTCCCTTTTTACTCTCTGAAGTCCTCTCTGTAGGTATTTCATGGCGTCAGGGCTCGTGATCTAGAAGATGACAGAGAAGCCAAGGCCAGTGGAGTAGATACTTTCTGACAGATCATTTTCCTCCTTCCTCCACAGTCCAAGGGAGAATATAGCACACATTACTACTGACCAAGTCAGCCTAAATGTGTGGCTTTCCCTTTTGTGTTTATGGAGCATATGCACAAGTGTAACTGCACATTTTACAGTTTTTTGTGTGGCTAGTTTATGGAGGTAGAGCTGTTAGATTTTCATCTTTTGTAGGTAGGGAAGAATGGGATTAAAGGATAGATTTAGAAACTATGGCACTATCAAGGATAGGCCAACATGTGTTTTGACCTCTCTTCCTTGAATTTCTCTTAAATGAAATTAAATAAATATATAAAATAATATTAAGTATGCATGTATATAATCAGAAGATTATGTAATCTGTTTTTTAATGAACACTTGATCTGGCTTCTGTCATCTCAGTGTGTTATAGAGGAAACAGAATATGAAATAGAAATGCTGATGAGCCTTATATTATATTATGTCTTTTAATGGTAATGGAAGGACACTGCCAGCAGGCAGTTCTAAAGCTGCTTATTTTATTGTCCCTTAGCATGCTTTATATTTGTGTTTTACATAACTTAATGTGGACTTACTGATTCCAATTATACATAATTAGTATAATTATAAAACAGATGTGATAGAAATTTACAGATAGATACTACCTGGCCAATGGGTAATGACAAAATCACAGGGGATTAAATTACAGGCGGTGCCAACAGGATTGTATTTATCCCAGAATATTAATATATGTGTGTGTGTGTGTGTGGTTTTTCTTTTTTCTTCTCAGAAGAAAGAGAAAAATATACATTTATTAACAAATATATTTGGTATTGCATGTTGTGAAAATATATATCCTCACGTTAATTTAACGTCCAATACCCTGCGAGCTGTGTCTGGATTCTAAAGTAAGTGTATGCATGTGCCCTTTATAAAAATATATAAAATGCATGCAGTGTTGCTGTAGCTATGTTGGTCCCAGGATATTAGAGAAACAAGGTAGGTAAGGTAATATCTTTTATTGGACCAACTTGTGTTGGTGAGAGAGACAAGCTTCTGAGTTTACACAGAGCTCTTCTTCAGGTCTGGGAAACTAATACAGACTGTCACTTTTAAATACAAGGTGGAACAGATTGCTTAGCATAAGTAGTTAATACATTTCAAGGGACCACAAGAATGTTGTGAGAATTAATCTTTTTGTAAAGCACTTGGATAGCTTTGGATCAAAAGTGCTGCAACTAATATCAGTCTGTGTAATCTTAAGTAAGCCTTAATCATTAAGACTACACAGACTGATATTAGTTTGCAAAGTTCTGGGGATTAAATATCAACTGCTTTTATTTCTTTTTCTCACCAACTCTGGCAACATGTGCTGCAAATCTCAAGTGATTTTTTTCTCCTATACTTATTGGTAGGGGTCTACTTAAATTGTGGAGAAATGACACACATTTCATGGGTTGGTCACCGCATAAATAGCACATTTTGTGGATGTGTTCATACCATGCTACTTCTGTGCTGCTGCTGGCGGCGGTGCTGCCTTCAGAACTGGGCACTGAGCCAGCAGCCGCTGCTCTTTGGCTGCCCAGCTCTGAAAGCAGTGCAGAAGTAAGGGTGCCAATACTCTGACCCCTCTTTTGGCTCAGGATCCCCAGTTTGAGAAATACTGTGTACTTTTGTATACTTTTACCCTATAGTTACTATAGTATAGGATAAAAGTATGCAAAAGACCAAACTTCATGGGTGAGACCAGATTTCATGGTCTATGACACGTTTTTTACGGCCATGAACAATAGCATCCTCCCAAAGCACCTGGGAAATAGTAAATGCCTCAGAGGGAGAGAAGCGGGGGCATTAACACATTGTTCTGGGGTTGCATTAGCTTTGAATCTTCCTAGCCTTTGGTTAAGAAATGTGTCAATTATATCAAGAAAACCCCCAGGCCATAAATAAAAGTACTTGGCGAACCAAATGGGATCCATATTAAGTGTACAGCTTTAAGAATTTTACTGTATAAATTACTGTCAGATTTCTTTTTCTTTTCCTTTTTTATACTGATTTTCAGTCTGACAGCTTGACATGATAATACAGGGTGAAGACTGTAACCAGTGTTTAGGCAGTTGTTTTGTCCCCTGCCCCCCAATTTTAACGTCCATTATTCATTTTTGAAAGAAGTAATAAGGTTTTTCCTGTTTTATTCAGTCAAAGAAAATCTGCATCAAGGTTCTGCCTGCAAATATAAATGGTATCAAAGTAAAGACGTCCTGCAAATAAAAAATTTAGGAGTGTCAAGTAGTCAAACATCTGTGAAAGTCTGTTCTTCTTGAATTCCATTGGGGATCCTTTATGAGATGCTGTTGCCATTACAGGTTACTTTCCCTGGTAGTTTCTTAGAGCAACTTGTTTATGTACACTTTGAACACTAGACCTTGAGCAGAAGTGCCCACAAACAACATTCAAGCAATTTGATCTTTCAGAAATTTTAGCCCAAACACTGATGTGCAGGAAGTAACTCTTCATCATGAACTGATTCTAGTTACTCTTTTCTCTGGGTTTCAAAATGTATTTTGTACACTCTAAAAGAAACCTAAAAGGTAGCAGACTGGCATGAGTGGCTTCATTGTGAGTCTTCTGTAGTGCTGAATAAAGGAATATAGTTAATTACCATTTTGGATCAGACTCATGGTCTATCTAGTCCAATATTCTGTCTTTGACAGGGGCCAGAACCAGATGATTCAGAAGAAGGTGCAAGAAATCCCACAGGAGCAGATGTGGGATAATCTGCCCCCATGAAGGTTTCATTCTAATCCCTGTTAGAGATTGTTCATAAACTCTGAAGCATGAGGTTTTATATTTTTTTCCAAAATTTTTGTTAGAATTATTAGAAATAACTTGTTTTCCATATAAATGTCCAATCTCTTTTTGAATCTTGCTAAATTCTTTGCTTTAGTGACGTCCTATGCCAGTGAATTTCACAGTCAAGTCACTCGTTATGCGAAGGAGTATTGTCTTTTATCAGTTTTGAATTTCTCTCTTAGAGGATACATGCCTATGTAAGACACAGATCTCGAAGATAGAGAAAGATGTTTAAGGAATTGCCACTATTTGAAAATTAGACCTGATTGTTTATCAGTGAAGCTCACTGAAAAAAATAAAAAGAAATGGAGAATAGTCCCCGTGTTGACACCAGAACTGACCTGTTCTCCTTTTCATAAATGAAAGGATACTTCAGGACTTGGTAAAATGACTAAAAAATTCTTGACTAGCCCTAAGCTTTATTTTTCAGCAACAATTTGTTTTTGACTAAACAGTTTTATTTTTTATTTTATGGAAAGTATCTACCTTCCTTGAAAACATTAGTGTTTTTTTTTTTTTAAATCAGAAAGCAAAAAATGTTTTTTTTCCAATGAAAAAGTTCAAACTTCTTGTGGGGGTGGAGGGGGAGACATTTTACAACCAGCTGTATGAATGATTTCTTCTCCTGCATTCCCCAACAAAATGCCTTCTTGCGTTATGAAAAATGTGTATAGATTCTTTTTCAAGCTGGGATAACAAAACCTGAAAGTTTGTGATTTGCCCAGGGTTACAGAGGAAGTTCATAACAGAGCCAGGAGCAAAACTCTGAACACTGAGATGATGGACCCATCTCATAGTCAGTAAATCAAAGTGGCTGTCATACATATTACTTCAAAATTCTAGTTTTAGTCCTTCTCTATAATTGGACCAGCAAAGTTTGCTTCCTTGAAAAGGTCTTTGAGATTCAAAGACTTAAAAAAAAGCTCTGTCTAACCCATATTTTCTGATGGACTAACTAAAGTACGGAGATGGTGGGTAGCAGTATGGGTCTGCTGGTCTGGGTAGTGGCTGCAGAACCAAAAGAACTGGCTTCTAGTCTTGGATCGGACACTGAAATTGACTGACATTGCTTTCTAGTGTTCAGAGTGCAGTTTGGCATGCTACCCATGCCTGTGCAAGCTAATCTATCTGTGTAGTGAAGTACACCTCTTGTCAGGTGCGTGCTGAAGGAGACACAGCTCTACAGGAGCCGCTAACACCTCTCGCATCTTTGCGCCTTTAGAAATATTTGAGTGACCCATTCATCTTATTTAAAATCTGTATATTCTTTTATCTGTGCAAAAGGAGCAAATTAAAGCTGTTTTTAAACACCCACTCACTGTAACAACACTATTTTACCTATTGTCTAACTTTAAAACCCATTCTTATCAAGCATGAATTGATTTTTTTTAAATGGGGGCGGGGACTAGGAACTTAATTCTGGCTAGCTGGGCAAAGCTTTAGGAGGCCTGTGCAAAATAGGCCATAGGAGGGCAATAAATCCATTTAAATTCAGCCATTTTGTGGGAAACCTTTGAATCCTAATTTTGCTTAGTGATGAAACATGCCTAATAAATTCAAGTAAGCTTACAAAATTCTACTCGCCGTTTGTTCTGGATGAGTAGATTTTTTTTTTCCAATAAGCAAAATATCATAAAGGTTTATTATATACCTCTAACTATTCTCCTCAATCCATCAGGGCAAAGAGAAACAAATAGACTTTTTTCTGCTGGTAAATTTTAATTTCAGTTCTAGAAGGCTGAACTCAAGTAAGGCTAGTATGCTCTAGTTCATAAATGTAAATGACATATCAAATTGGCTATAATATGCTTGTGATTATGTTTTTTTCCCCCCTTTTAATATATAAATATTTGTTCTTAAGTCAAATGGATGTGATGATTTTAGAGGGTAAAACATTCAAGCCAGCCAAATTTAATCCTTTTTAGCTTCTTATTGAAGAATAAATTCCAGGAGAGAATCCTATGTGTTTCCCCCATTATGCTCCACTATATCTCCTCTTCTATACTCTTCCTTTGTCTTGTCCTCCTCAGGCTAATTTACACCTATGTATATTTTTCTTTTTCCATTATCCCTACCATGCTTGGACCAGCTTTGCTGTTCCCATGTGCCAAGTACTCATTCTCTTTCTCCATATTCCTCCTTAAAATGAACGTCTTTGCAACCCTCCTTTTGTTGATCTCACTAATGGTGTCTGCATTACTTCTTGTGCCTGAATAGCTGTCCTATGTTTCACAGTATATAGTAACTATCAGAATTAGACTGTAATCTCCAGTGTAAATCAGGATTAATTTTGCTGAAGTTAGTGGAGTTATACTGGACTAGCACTGATGGAAGAAGGAGGAGAATCAGACTCGCTATCTTTTCATATATTTTTGCAAAGCACCATGTAGATTTGATAATACGATTATAAGAATTCCTCTTCTGCATTGGCTTAATGCTTACGTTGTTCATTTGTTTCTCCTATGGGAGTTCTCTGAGTGGGGGCTCAGTTGTGGTTATTTAGATGTTGTTAATCTTATTTAGGTAGATTCTCCTCCTTTAATTTAATCTAATTCAATCGTAAGGACAAGAATGTCTAAGGATCCACATTTGTGTAGTGGTCTCCAGTGAAAGCTGATGATATTTTTAAAAATCTGCCTTTAATTTTTGTTTAAAGTAAACCAAAGTAATACTGCAATACTTCCATTCAGTTCTGTCTGGGCTATTTACAAAAATAAAAACAATATGATCTGTTACTATCTGAAGCTAATGCTTTGAAGATAAAGCATGTTTGTTCATTCCCTTTGCTATTTGCTAGCTGCATCAGCATCTGATTGTCTTCTTAAGCACAATAGTCTCTTGCACTCTTTAACAACATTAATGCAAACCTGCTTAGTGAAGTAGGCCAGAACTGTGTAGCAGAGCTGTGATTGTGGTATGGCTCTGTTTTCCACCCCCTCGTGTATATGAAGAAAGGGAAAAGATGCATGTGTACGTTCAGGATACAATATGCATCATCTCTATGCAGAATCGTGTAGGTTCTGTTGATAGTTGGGAATAGGGCTTTTATTATTACAAAGGATATTGTCAGCAGTGGGGTGGAATATGAGAGGTATATAATGCTTTATTGATGGTTCAGCGAAAGTGTATGTTGAGATGGTATCCTGGGAGTAAGTGTAAAGACGTGAAAATCTGTGAAGTGGTTCTTAAGTTGTACATGTATGGTATTCTTTCTGGGGAGTTGGCTAAGTGTGTGAGTGTGCACCAAGATTTGGAACCTCCTGAATCTTGTAGTGAACATCAGAACGTAAGAATGGCCATGCTGGGTCAGATCAATGATCTGTCTAGCCTAGGATCATGTCTCTGACTGTGGCTAGTGCCAGTTGCTTCCGAGGGAGTGAACAGAACAGGGAAGTTATAGAGTGATGGATCCCCTGTTCTCCAACCACCAGAAGCTGGGACTGGATGTTTAGGGACACTTGGAGAATGAGGTAGCATCCCTGATTGGCTAATAGCTATTGATGGACCTATCCTCCATGAATGTTATCTAATTCTTTTTTAAACCCAATTATACTTTGGGCCTTCACAGTGTTCCATGGCAGTGAGTTCCACAGGTTCACTGTGCATGGTGTGAAGAGGTACTTCCTTTTGTTTGTTAAACCTTCAGCCTATTCATTTAATCAGGAGACCCCCTAGTTGCTGTGATCTGTGAAGGGGTGAATAACACTTTCTTATTAACTTCTCCACACCATTCATGATTTTATAGCTCTCTGGCCCCAGTCATCTCTTTTCTAAATTGAACAGTCCCAGTCTTTTTAATCTCTCCTCATATGGAAGCTGTTCCATCCCCCGATTGTTTTGTTGACCTATCTGCACCTTTTCCAATTCTAATATGTATTTTTTGAGATGGGGCAACCACATCTGCATGCAGCTTTCAAGATGTGGATGAACATAAGAACAGCCATACTGGGTCACACCAAAGGTCCATCTAGCCCAGGATCCTGTCTTCCGACAGTGGCCAATGCCAGGTGCCCCAGAGGGAATGAACAGAACAGGTAATCCTCAAGCGATCCATCCCCCTGTCGCCCATTCCCAGCTTCTGGCAAACAGAGGCTAGGGACACTATCCCTGTCCATCCCAGTTTAATATAGTGACATTATGATATTTTCTGTTTTTAGTGTCTGTCCCTTTCCTAATGGTGACTAACATTTTGTTAGCTCTTTTGACTGCCAATGCACATTGAGCTGATGTTTCAGAGAACTATCCACAATGACTCCAAGATCTCTTTCCTGAGTGGTAAAAGTGAATTTAGACCCCATCATTTGGTATGTACAGTTGGGATTATTTTTTCAAATGTGCGTTACTTTGCACTTATCGACACTGAATTTCATCTGCCCTTTTGTCATGCAGTCATTCAATTTAGTGTGATCTTTTTGTATCTATTAACAATCAACTTTGGACTGAAGTATCTTGAGTAATTTAGTATTATCTGCAAAGTTTGCCACCTCCCTGTTCACCCCCTTTTCCAGACAACCAATGTGAGTATGTGCATATTGAGGCATTGTTTGAAGAGGATAGAGGGCAGGTGGCATGGGCAGTCTTCCCTGCTCTCCTTTTCCCCCCCTTTAACATTGTGGCCTGCAATATGCAGGTGATCATGATGGTCCCTTGTGGCCTTAAAGATTGAGTGTTAGATGGAATCTAATGTGGGTGAGAGTGAATGGCTTGTAAAAGCAGGTAAAGAGTTTGTACATCTCACCCACTGTGGAGTTGGCAAAGTAAATCTATGTGCGTTGACAGGGCATATTGGGGCATTACTAAAAGAGGGCAGTGTTAATGTTGCATGGACAACCTCAAACGGTTCTGGTTTTCAGAAGTTTTGAGCTTTGCTCAACTCAGCATTCCGCATGGGGATGACATACCACCAATCAGCCTTAACTCTGTGTTAACATAGTTTTTTGCCATTGAATTTCCTACTTTTTTGAATAGGAAGAAAGATATATGTTGTTAGTAGTCATTTATGTAGTTGGACATATCATGCCCTGCAATTTCCATACTGAGCCAGCCAGTTTCCCCTTCCCCCATCAGCTGGGCCCTACCAGCCCTGCTTCACCGTACTTCCCCAGCCATGCCCCTGACTCATCGACTGCGTTCCCTCACCTCCAATCTGGCTTCCTTCCATCTACTGTACTAAGGTAATATAAGTAATAAATGGAGATATACCTCTCATATAGAACTGGAAGGGACCCTGAAAGGTCATCGAGTCCAGCCCCCTGCCTTCACTAGCAGGACCAAGTATTGATTTTGCCCCAGATCCCTCAGTGGCCCCCCTCAAGGATTGAGCTCACAACCCTGGGTTTAGCAGGCCAATGCTCAAACCACTGAGCTATCCCTCCTTCGGGAGGATGGGGTCCCCAGGCCCCACCCTCTAACCGCAAGCAGGGAATGCATCTCTCCTAAGTCTTCAGTCCCTGGTATATAAACGTTTCTATTGCTGTTATTTCCCCCCTCCTATAACCTGACTTACATGCAGTGCCTGGAGTGAAGGACAACTGTGTTACAGCGGATTGGGGGTCCTGGTTGTGTTTTAGTGGTTGGAGGGTGGAATTTCTTGCAGGGACAGTAAGAGAAATTACAGACAGGGTTTCTGTGCCAAGAGGACTCTGTTTTATGTTTGACAGAAAGATCCTCTGGCCCCTGTCCAATAGATGCATTCCATCTTCGAGAAACAGTGAGTTGTCAGAGCTTGTAATGTTCCTATGCCACACAGTACACGTTTTCTGGTCAGTCATGAACCGTCCCATTTCCTGATTAATGTTCTTCCAACACTATATTAATAGCTTTCATGTTGTCGCTGTAGCAATTATTCAAACACTCAGCCAAACTGGAGAAAACTATCACCGCTTCTGGACACACATCTCTGTTGTAGTCCAAATCTGCTCTCAAATGTTGCATGAGGTATACACTAGGAATATGGCCCAGATCATTTCTGCCTGAATGAATCACCACAATGTCAGATCACAACCTCTTAAGTCACCAGTTACATGCAACAGAAGGGGAAAAATGTGATGCCAGTGCAGGCCACCTCTTTGCACCCAAATCATCCTGTAGTCAGCAATCCCCATGTCATGGTGAGCGCCACACTCTCCCACAAACTTCTGCAATCTTGTGATTCAGAAGTTGCCCAGAATCCACATGCTAGCAATCTTGACAGTGCACATATTTCTTTTCCCTCAGTGGTCAAAGTACCTGCACTGTTATTACTAAACCTCTGCACTGTGTGTCTTTGGAAATGCATTTATCTGTCTCCAGATGAGGAAGTAGCTTGTCTCCCCCTCTCCCCAGCCCTCTACCAGGGGATAGTAAAATACAGATTTTTCTCAGACAACTAATCTAAGGCTTTTCTACAACCCACCCTCATTTGCCAACCCTTCTGCAGCTGCAACCCCTTTGTCCACCCTCTACCCCACCCCCCTAAAGTCCTCTGTCTCCATCTCCTTACCACTCTATATAAACAAAATTTTTGGTTAAACTGGCTATTGACTGTTCTGCTGTGTTCACAGTAAACCTGTATATAAAATAAAAACATGTTATAGGGTAACAGAGATGACTTGTAGAAAGCAACATGAGTTATTAAATCTTTATTGCACAGGTGTACAAAGATTTGGATTAGAAATTTCAGTGGCGGGATGTTCACTGGGGCAATGACATGGACACATTTCCTTAAATTGCCCAGGCAAGCATAAAGTGACTGCATAGAAACCTCTCTCTTTTTTTTTTTTCTTTATTGGTGTATGTGCATTTCAGTCCTTCCAGAATACACATCTATGTAAGTGAAGAAGTGAACATCATCTTAAATACATTGTCAGTTTGGGTCTGCCAAAGATTTAGTGGGTGCCATGCACAACCTTGGGTAAAACTCGACTGATTGAGACCATTTTGACCCACACCACATCAATAGTTTGATCTCTAGCGCTGTGCAAAATAACCTACCTAGAACTTTTTGAAAAAAGGCTATTTTTTGGGAGGCTTCTATCTCTGCAACCCCAAATGACCCCAAATATGGTTACTAACCCGACCCTTCACCCTCTTGAGGCACACCAAATTTCAGAGAAATCCAACAAAGCATGTTGATTTTAGATGACTTAGAATGGTTGACCTTTAAACGGAAGTTGTGATACAAACTTAACTTTAGTTATGCTAGCGCACCACTATATTTAAGATGAAGTTCCAGTCCAGTCATGTGACTGTAGCATTAGAGGGTAGTTTGTGACATGAGAAAAATATTTCACTTGTTCTGTTAACATCATGTAGTGGGATTCATCTGATAATTCTTACTCATACAAAAACAGAGAGTGAACTGATGTAAGGATTGCTGGGTTGGACACAATCTTTGGAATCTGAAAAAATTGGATAGTATTTTAATATTAATAGTTTAACACATTATTTCCACTGGTGTGCTTGCTTTCTGAAATATAATGGCAAGATAAGAGAAAGTAAGGGAATTATTGGGTTTCCTGGTTTCTGTATCATAGTTGTCAATTTGTTAAAAATATAAAAGGTTTGGAATTCAGGAAATACTTGCTGTTGCTATAATGGGTGATTTCCGCCCCTCCTCTTTTTTAAAAACACCTGCTCTATTAACCTAGTTACCTGCTCTATTAACCTATTTACCTGCCCATCAGTAAGCAACAATTTGATGAAAGTCCCCATAGCAATGGCATTCAACTAGATACCTCCCTCCTCACAGAATTACAGAGCTTTACTTGACTGCTTGCAACATGCATGCAACTCTGCAAAATAGACAGGAGCACTATTTGTTACATCAGAAATGAGATTAAAAATAATCGGCTTGCCAGTACTTGTCCAATTATGTGCTCAACAAAAATAGATATCCTACTGATAGAGGTAAACTCTTATCGGTTAGGGAAGATTCTATATAAAAGAAGGGCCCACTGCTTTGGGGACTCAATGCCTCCTGGAATTTGAGAGGGAGTCCCTTTTCTTACAGGATCAGGAGCTAAAAATTATATAAAATAGATCTGGGGGAGGATATTTGCAAAGACACACAGGAGAGTTAAGCACCTAGCTTCCATGAGTTGGGTGCCTAGATTCCCTCTGTGTCTCTGGAAATCTCCCCCCTTATAGATAATAAAAAATTAAGCCCTGCTTTTTTTATCCATGTTTTCAGATATAGGTTTGTATCCATTTTATATCCAATTAAGACCAATTTAGCCGGGCAAGAACTAGAAAAAAGTTCAGTGGACAGATCATAGATCTTAAACTGTACAGATTATTTTTAGTAAAAGGATTAAAGGGAAATAATTATGTTCATGTGTTTAATTTCCCACTCACAAACTGTAAAACAAAGAATAGTTTATTCGCTTCTTCCATTTGTGAAATTTGGACTTGTTTTTTTTCTCTCCAATACTGGAGGTATTGGCGCTAACGTAAAAGGCTCTTAAAATTAATATATTGTATGGCATTGGTATCTGTCGTGTTAATTGGCTTTTTTTTTTGTATTTGTATTGCACTACAGTGGAGTGTGTGTGTGTGTGTGTGTGTGTATATATATATATATATATATATATAATATAAAAATAATATTAACCATCTCTTCCCAACTGTGGCACCCACCGAATATTTTTAAAGGTACTCCTCCCAACCAATCAAACCAGCCACATACTCAAAGTGCAGTGCTGAATTTTGGTCCTACTAGCATCTTAAAATAGTCATTCTTATGCTGAGAGGCAATGAGCATCCTCAATTTCCACTGAAGTGAATGGGAGTTGATGTCACTGAATTTTGCGTGATTGAGCTCAAAGTGAATATACGTCATTAGAATTTGAGGCCAGAATATCATCTTGTGTCACCTCCTGTATATCATGGGTCACCAACAGCACCCTCACACTAAACCCAACAACCAGTTTGTAGGAGCTTGTATGTAAAAACAAATTCAAATTGTACAAATTTGTACAGCTCTGTTAAAAAAAATACACTCTGCAGTTTTCAGAGAGATGCCAGTTGACTTTGACCTTGGGGTCCTGCAACACGGCAAATATTTATAGTTTATCCATACTCTAGATCACTATTTTGGTGCAGTATAATATAAGGTGATGATAATTGTTGAATTTGTCCCTCACTAGGTTGATATACAGCATTTGAAGTTGTGGTTTTAATTGTATTTAAGATGCTGTATGAAATATTCCTCTGACAAGTTTGAATAATTGCTGAGGAGTCAGTAGAATTCTGTTCAATTATTTATTGGGTGATGAACTGAGGTTTAAAAAGGAGAGGTGTCTTTGCAATCCTGATTGACATTGTGCATATTGAGAAAATCCCTGGTAGCGCTAAGGAAAATAGGCACACCATGGTGTTTTGGGCTTTAATTGTTAAGGAAAGTATGGGTGTTGGGGGGAGGGAAGGGACGACTGTATAGTGAGATAGGGAGAAGCTATCTGAAGCCGTAATTTTAACATTACAGTGTGCATCTCTCTCCAGTGGGAAATCTGTTCTAAAATGCCCACACATTTTTAAGTATTCATGTGCTGTACAGAATATACTAATCTGCAAGGCTTTAGAACAACATGTCCCATTTCCTTCTGACCACATAAGTTACATCATATCAGGGACTGAGTTTTTCTTTTTCTTTTTCATTCATATTTGACTAAGTCCTGTTCAGTAAGGAAAAACACATCTGGTGCATGAATCAGGTCAAATCTGTATAGCTAAGTGTCTTGCCTCACTAGGTCTGTGCAAAGCCTGTGACATTTGCTTTTATAAAATACCTGTAATTTATTTTGAAAGTATGGGAAAATATGGTTCAGCAGTTTTTGTGTGTCTGTTTGTAAAATCTCTAATTTTTTCCTGAGTCTTTCTTTGAATGAGCCTATAACCAAAATGGATAGGAGGATGGAAAGTGAAACGTGACCTTTTAAATAACTCTGAGGTGAAGTGATTTTACTTGTTCCAGAGCAACTTTTCTTGGACTGAGTTACAAGTCTTTGAAAATTGCATAATGAAGATGTGTAGTAGATTTCCTCCCCCCACCCCCACTAGACTTGTAAAGGGCACAGCTAGGAAAGAATTTGCTGTGTGTGCATGTTCATGCTAGTTTAGCCACATAGTGAAAAAGTCTAATCTAACATATTGCCACAATTCATTAAGGAAACCTAGGGGTAGGAGAAGAGTCTCAAAGGCCGTAGAGTGGGTTGTGGAGGCTGCTGGAGGCATTGTAAATGTTCACAGGACGCAGTTCTGCTCTGAAGAGGCTTAGGAGATATGCAGTTGTGAGAGGCCTCTCTGTATCCCACTAATAAAATGAAATTTAGAAAAATGAAAATTTAGGCTAGATATCAGGGGAAACTTCCTCTCTGTGAGATCCATACTCTCATATGGGAAATAATGAAAGCCCCATCTTTGGAGACATTTAAAACTAGATAAGACAAGGTGCTAAAAATATACTTTATAAAGCAATCCTGCATGGCAGAGTAATGGATGAGGTATTCAAGGAGGTCTTTTCCATCTCTGTTATTCCATCTAAAATAGATATAAAGAATATTTTGCTATTTAAATGTGTATAACACACTTGGTGAGTACTCAAGCACATGTATACTTTAAATAAAAATATATCAGACTTATCAGTGTCAGCTATTCTCCCCATCCTGGAAAAACCTCAAGACTTCCCCACTTAACCACCAACTCAGTAAAAGCCTGGGTAAGTAGGTGGGCTTTATAAATACCCCGAGGATGAACATCTTGAGATTCTGTTGGACTAAAGAGAAGAAGTGAATTCCAGAAGCTAGGGCCTCCCATCAAGAATTCTCGCAAATGTAGAAATCTCTTACATCTTTCTTCTTCTTTTTTCCTGACTTTCCTGACCTCTCTGCAACAAAATCTTGGTTACATTTCTGGTCTTTGTTCAGTTGTATCTCATCATGATCCTTCAGTCTGAACTACTGCATAACACAAGCCATAGAATTCCACCAAGTGATTCCTGCATCAGGCCCGTAACTTCTGGTTGAGCTAATTACGTGTTTTAGAAAGTCCTCCAGTACTGATTTAAAGACATCAAGTAATGAATTTACCAGCAATGGAAAAATCTGATAGTTGCACATCATCAGCTAGAAACTAAAGGGAAAGGAAATCTAGCCTATTATTATGACCCTGGCAAAGGAAAGTATAATATGAATTTAAAACGCTCTCTATAAATAGCCATGTAAAGGCAGGGGAATGCTGGTAAAAGCTTTTTATCTCTGCGTGTTTCCTGTTTGTGATGCAACTACAAAACTTGTATAGTTCAGGGAAGTAAGAAGAGCTAATAAATAAAAAATAAAAAAAAAAAAAAAGCCAACCAAACAAAAAAATTGTCCTGTAGGAGAGGAAGTTGGAAAATCGAAATTAGACAGTTACTCTAGATGCGCCTGGTGAGGTCAGTTAGTTTAAAAGAGAACTATTGCTGAGCAATAAGTGCTGCATGCACAGGCTTCAAACATTTTAAAGTACTGTACTAAGCTAATGAAGTGTTTTGATCTTTATTATGTAGAAAAACTGCCAGCCAGCCAGCCACTTCAAAGAGCTAAAAAACCTACAATAAGTGAAAAGGTAATGAATAAATTAAATGTTCTTTTTTACACACTCTGACCAAAGAGATTTGCTTCTGTACAAATGACACATGCACATCATGATGCCTGGAGGAACTCTAATTATGGAAATGCTTTGGATTGTTTGCAAACAGGGAAATTGGGGAATCATATTGTATATTTTTAACAGAACTCAAGGCAGCATTAGAAATTGATACTTTTAATAGAGGAAGGTTAGTTTTAAATTGATTTAACATTAGACTTTGGGTTGACACTGCATAAAACAAAAACTCTGGTAGTCCAGTGAAATGAGCTGTTTGGAAGCAGAACTTAAAAAAACAAAAACAAAACCCACCAAATATCAGACCTTAGCTTGATGCTTCTTCAACACCAGGATATGTTCAAAACTTAGCTAAATATCTCAAGTAGAATAAATGGACTTTAGTCATTTCATTTCCTCCTCCCTTGCCGCTGTAGTTGTAAACGTAAATTGTTCAATATCTACGATACTTCATTCTGAAACAATCCATGATAGTAACAAGCCTCTAATTAGTGATGTGCTAGCAATATTTTAACAAAGAGGAGCCACAATTTCCCCCCCTTAGATTGTGATAAATCTATTGTGTTTGAGGGGGTGGGAATGGGGAGTGGGCAGGGTGTGAAGAAATGGGCTGTGTTATACAGGAAGTTGGACTGAATGATCACAGTGGTCCCTTCTAGCCTTGGAATCTCTGAATCGGTAAGTAGAGCATGTACTTGCAGAAGGGAGTGAGGTAATACAAAACATTTATTTGTATCCTCATTTGGAGAAGAATGTTTTCACATAACTGTCACTGAGGACAGAGGCCACAACTCTTGGCAAACAAAATTAGATTAAGTGCACTTGCTGGAAATGTTTGTTTATCCAGAACAAACAATATTTCTGGCATATTAGGAGGTATAACATAGTTCCTGATCCTGTAAGCACTTATGCATATGCTTAACATTAGGCACATGAATAATCCCATTGGTCCTGTCGGTTAAAAGTAAGCATGTGTAACTGGTTGGGGTGTGTGTGTGTGTGTGTGTGTGTGTGTGTGTGTAAATATATATACACCTCAGGGTAAGGGTCTGTGGTACAAAGGATATCTTTATACAAATATTTAATGCACCCAACACCATGTTAACTAGGTTTCCTACTATCTCTGGTATCTTTTACTGGGATTTTTTTTTTTTTAGATCTGACTACATTTGCTGTATTCCAAAGGGAAACAAATATATTCTTCAGAAATATTTTTATCAGTCCCAGTGAGGAATCCTCTCTGGCAGGAGGGACAAAGAGTCCTGTGGCACCGAATAGACTCACAGACGTATTGGAGCATGGGTGAATACGTCAGACGCATGTCTGGGGAGACGAAGCAGGGAAGACTAAGTAGTATGCAAAAATGCAGTGAGTGGTGAAATTTGTCCCAAACCTTTCCTCAAATTTAATGGTAGAATTTATCACCCAGGAGTCCTCTCCAGCATACTACTGACTCTGTTAGTAGCTTTGTTACAAGTCCCAGAGGAAAGCAATTACATTTAAGAGAAACCATGAGGATTTTAAAACAAAGCATATGTGATATGTTCTAAAATCAGTGTCTGTTATGATGCTTGTAATAAGCTGGCAATGTTTGCTAGATGTACTACACCCTGTTAGCAGGTGTTGATCCTGTTGGGGAAAAATTGAAAGTGGGTTTGTTTGACTTACATCTTACTTGTGTAGACAGCTTGTTGTTCTATCTAGATATAGGAGAGGTAGAGTAGTTCTCAGGCACAGTGCACGGGGGGCGGGCAGGCTCCAAAGGAAGGCTTCCTAGGGCAGTGGTTCTCAGCCTTTCCAGACTATTGTACCCCTTTCAGGAATCTGATTTGTCTTGCGTACTCCAAGTTTCACCTCACTTAAATACTACTTGCTTACAAAATCAGACCTAAAAATACAAAAGTGTCTCAGCACACTCTTACTGAAAAATTCCTTCCTTTCTCATTTTGTTTGTATGAAATTTTAGTTTGTACTGTCTTCGCTAGTGCTTTTTGTGTAGCCTGTTATATTACTAGGCAAATATCTAGATGAGTTGATGTGCCCCTTAAAAGATCTCTGTGTACCCCCATGGGTACGCATACCCCTGCTTGAGAATCACTGTCCTAGGGGTAACTGAGATTGTGGAGAAGGCTTAGCCAGGAGTAAATTAACCATGGGGCAGTCAACCCTAAGAAGGCGGCTTAGGCTAAGGTTTCATGCAATATTATTTTGGAATTACCTTTCTGTGAATAAGCCAGAGACCAGGATCATTCTTTGACTCAGTGCATATATTGCTATTTAGAGTGTATAGAGGGGGACTCCACCAATTTACAGAGTTGCTTCAGTTCCTGTCCCCCCACCCCGCCCTCCGATAATGCAGTTTGCTTTTAGTATTCACATCCCTCCTGTTAAATTAAGGGCTACAAGAAATAGCATATAACTCTGGGCTACTCTATTTTAGTTTTTTTATTCTCAAAAAGTGCAGTATATAGGCTTTTACAAAGCTTCTTAATCTGTTGTATATTTTACATTATATATTTGGTGTATTGTCCGTTTCTTTGAATAACTTCCATGCCTTAACAAAACCTAGTGTTTTACTAATAAAGGTCTTCAACTTCAAAGCTGTTGAGCAATTGCAAATTCCTTTAGAGTTGCTGGAAGGATCTGGTGCTCATCACCTTTCCAAGTACAAGACCAAAAGGACTAAAATGCTTGATCTGATTAAGTGAAATTAATCATGAAATATTTATGGTCAGGTCTTATGTCTATATTTTATTAGTCTGGTTTGTGTCAAACATTAATTTTCTATCATAAAATATTTAGAATGGGTGGTTTTGTGTTCTGAGGTGTTCTTTATTTACTGGAGTATTCTGCTACAGTTCATGCAGGACTGGACCAAGTCTTTTAGATTTCTCATTTTACATTTCTATTCACAGTAAGTTGTGTTTCAGATTAATATCTTGACAGTACAATTTGTAAAACAGAATATTGGTAATTTTTTGGGGGGGTTGTGGCTGGGCTAATTTTGCAGTGTTCCCTAAGGTAGACATTACCAAAAAGCTTGGCTTAACATTTATAGCCAGTGGTTATGTTACGACTGCTAGTGATTGAAAAATAACAGTAAAAGAAACTAGGTGCTGGAATGCTGTCCTCATCTTGTTTCGGGCAGCATAGTTCTAAATTCTCTCATCAAGATGAACTCTGTTTCTTGGACTAATGCCATAAGCCTTAATAAGCACCAAAACACGTACTTGTTAGATGGCTGGAAAATGGCTAAGTAGGGTTCAAAATGAAAGTTGTCAAGACCACATATGAAACTTAGTGTGTGTTTTCATAGGTGGGATATCGTTCTTTCCCCAACGCTTAAGGCATTTCTATGGGAGTCTAAAAGAATGGATAATATAATTTCCTGAAAGCGCTGGGTAGTAGGGAGAAACTGAGCTCTGATCTTCTCATTGGTATATGAAGGACAGCCAAGATTACATGTTTTCCCTCTGTTCCCAGTTGATGGATATTTAATCTACTGTTTTTCTTTCACTGCTTCTTTGCAAAGCTGCTTGACTTCATTTCACCAATGCTCAATGAGAGGGAAGTGAAGTACAGTGGCTTGGCAGGAGAGAAATTGATTTGAGTCAGCTGGTTTGATTTCACGGAGCACCTCCCAAGTACTGATATTCAACACCAAGGTGCTCTCTTCAGCATTGAGTGTCTGAGTTCCCTATGCTTCCCGTTCTGTCTGGCTTTTGTCAGAGTAACTAAAGAATGAAGAGCTTGTGCCCCAATCAAGGAGTAGAAAAGAGTAATTTGTACCAGGCTTGCAGTTCCATCACCTGGCCCTGCAATGAAGGATGGCATGTGGCCAAGAAATTTAGACTGGTAAAAAGTATTATGCTATTGCCTGGTTTGGTTTGCATAGGTGTTCTCCCCCTTTTTTAAAGGAAACATTGGAAAAAAGTGTAAGGATACATATGACGATCAAGACCACATCTATATGCCACTTACAGCTGTTTTCATGTATTAGGTTAGCAAATATTTGTATTGTCTTCTCATCTATAGTCTTTATACAGCTCTTTGAACTGAGAGAGAGTGGTTCTTGATTTTTCTGGAGTTCTGCTTGTTTATGTGTTGACATATTTCCATGCTACATATGTTTTAAAAGATCAAGAATGTAAAGATCAAAATAATGTTCTTTTCACATGTCCATCATTTCAAGGAGTAAATCCAAATTCTGAAGTAAAAATTAGCATCTAGTATATGGTAGAAATGTAACTACCTCACTGAGTTTCTTCTGTAGTTCCTAATTATAGCATTATAAGTTATTAGGCAGTTAATTTTTAAAAGCAGCATTTTGTATTTAAATAGGCGAAATTAAGTTCATTTTTGAGAGACGTTCTTGGGTCTTGGAGTTGTACTCTTTGCTGAATTGCTTATGTGAGGATCCAGAATTAAACTTCTTAGATTGTTGTGTGTCTGAAATGTGTTCTGTAGTATTGCTTATATGAAAACAGATAGTTAAAGCTTTCCAATAGGCAGCTAGTCTGTTTGGAACATAGAATGACCTGCATATCTCACTGTCCTTGCATGTCACTTCCTGTGCTCGCCTCCTTTTCTGTGAATTATGAGTAAAAGAGTGTTTTGTTTTGATGATTTTAACTCTTTCAGTGGGAGAATAGCTTTAACTGTCAAATTTCTTTTGGTCTTGATGGCTTCTATAAGTGGTGTTTGTTATGCTGATCTTATTTTATTCTATCCTGGTCTGGTGGTGAAAAGACTGTTGTAAGAATAAGGTAGAAAGTTCACTACAAGTGAAGTATGATTTTGTTCAGAAATCAATGAAGGAGCATATTGGACATATATACTTGTTATAGAGCTTTTTGGGCAAATGCATTTTTACCAGAATAAATATTTGGGCCAAGACTTTTGAAACTGGGTGCATAAATCCTTAAGTAGTTCGCCTGAGCCCAAGTGTTTTTATTAGGGTAGATTGTGCACAAATTAATGGAAAATGCTCAGTAGTACCTTGACGTGGATTGAAGGTAGACATGATGACTCATCATTAAGATAAAGATGGGAATGCCAGTTCTTCTACAAATGGGTGTGGTTCTTCTAGGTCATTCATAAATCTGGCTTCATATTGTACTGTACTTTTAATTCTAACCTAAGTTCCTGTGTTATTCCTCTTTTAGATCCTAATTCCCTTAGTTCATAGTGCAATGTTCCACTATTGGAAAGAGATTGCATTGGGGTTATCTGCCTCAGTTGGAGGAAAAAATCTCTTACTACTTGACAAAATATACTTTGCACTTCTTTTGTCCACAGAGAGGGCACTGCAAGGGACCAGAGAACAGAGGGAGTTTAGGTAGGACTTAAAGAGAGGGGGTCACTTGGGCTGAAAAGGAGAAGGATGTCAAGTTTTTTTGAATGAGATGGGAAGGTATTGCATTGCTCAGTGGATGGCTGTTAGGCTGTGAAGATCTTAATCTCAGTCACTGGTTTCTGCTCTGAGATTTGGGTAATGACTACAGCTATGACTAGTGGATGAATTTGGTTTCACTGGCAGTTCTGAAACATCAAAACCAAAAAATTTCAGGTCAACTTGAAACTTTTTTTTTTTTTAAATATATTTTCAGCTAATTGAAAAATTGGAAGAAACTTTTGTTTCATTTGATTTCAGGCATCTTTAACCATTTTTTAAAATAAAAGAAAATGAAGAGCTAGAGTTGTAAGAGGACTTAGGTGCCTGTCACAAAACGTAAGAGATGACCTCTAGCTACGTCCAGATTTGAATATTTGGTTTATGCTTTATATGAGTCGATGGTCTCATTCCAATGCCCAACAGATAGGCATCCACTTAATGGAAGCAACCTTTACAATTTTTCACTAGTAAGCCTCCTTAGCTACCTTAACAAGGAAACAAAGGTCCACAGATAACTAAATACTCTCATCACTCAGGCAACTGTCAGTACTACACAAACAATTCTGAAACACCATGTTACAATATGCTTTGGCCAAAACCATCATGATAAATAACATGTTGGTTCTTTTAGTGTAGAAGGGGCCTAAACATGGTCCCTTGGAGATCACTGTAGAGGCACTTTATCAAAGTAGTGTGGGACATGTTGCATTGCCATTAGCTATATTTCACCGGTTCTGTGAATAAACAAAAGTTCATCTTACATGCAGTTGTTAAGCTAGTATCTTTCACAAGCACTAAATTTATTTAGAGAAGTCTAAAAGGGTGGAAGCAGGAGAGAGAGAGAGTAGGATTGTGCCTTTTGGGGACAAAGTCCCCTTCTTTGACTAAAATGGGTTCTAATGTCCAATGCTGTGTGAGAGCTACTGCTATGCACTTAAATATTGCAAGTGTAGTGATTGCTAAGGCAAAGTCCATTAGCTCATTGCCCTTTGAAAGTGTCTTGGGATTCCTGATGTATGAAAAGTGCTAGGAACAATCGAAATATCTTCTCTTGGCATGCGAGAGGTTGGTAGCTTAGAGGGAAGGGGCGTGTGTGTGTGTATATATGTGTGTGTGTGTATATATATATATCAGAAAATGGCTACCTTTTGTACTTTGTGACAGCTACAAGTGTGACTGCATCTTCAAACTAATGCTTAAAAAACAAACAAAAAGAAAAGTTAAGATCTTGCATAAACTAAGGGGAAGTACTCAGGATAATTAAGTCACTTCTCAAACAGCTCTTTGAGAAAAGTTGTGCATCTGTATGTTGTGAATTTACCAAAAATATTATTTGGGGTAAATGCTGTTTAGGACTCTATCAGTAAGAGAGTTAGGCTTTGCCAGGAAATGCACCTATCTGCTATTTCTGTATTTTTACTTATCTGTCAACTTTAAATTTTCTTTTTAATAATTCACACCCTTCTGTCACCTGTAGACAGATAGCAGATAGGTATCAACTTCATGGAAACCACCTTCAAAACTGTGGTATACATCTATTGTGCATGGTATCTGATTTTTAGTTTGTCGAATCCATTCCAATATGGTCTTTGTTTAACTAGTGCTTAATTATTATTGTTGTTTTTATTTATCATTTGCGAGCACCCAAAGGGCACAGTCAGGATTGTAGTTCCATTGTGACGGGCACTGTACAAACAAAGGCAATGAAACAGTCTCTTCTCTGGACTTCTTATGCCAAGTTCCCTAATTGAGTGCTTTTATTTCCATCTTTATAGACTTCATGCTGCCTGTTCAAGACACTACAGTCTTGTCCTAGACATTGCATTATGGGACATTATTGGTAAACAATTAGTACGTTGATATGTTCTGGATTGTTGGTGTTTTCCCCCCTGCCCAACCCTTCCCCCCCAACCCTGCTTAAATGAAATTTTCAGCTCTGCAGTGACCATGACCACTCCAGTTCATTGTACTGAAGAGGCAGTCTTCTCTGCCCAAGCAAATGTGTCATATAGCACTTCAGTAGCTTGAGTGGTATGCTTGGGGTTCAAGTGGACCAATGCAGTGACAAGGTACATAATATTCCCAGTTTTTGAGTCTTAATTGTAATGTTTAACATTAATAGTTATTATACTTTGCATTTCTATCTCCTTACATCTGTGGCTCTCAAAGTAGTTAACAAAAGAGGAGTCAGTATTATGCCTATTTTACAGATGGGGAAAGTGAGGCAAAGAGAGGTGGTAAAAGTGCCCAAGTTCATGCAGCGAAAGAGCCAGGAATAAGAATCTAGATCACCTGACACACACAGTTCCTTGCTCTAACCTCTAGATATTCCACCTCTAAAGTGGTTTATAGACCAACAAGAAAATAAACTCCACTATACTCTTTATTCAAATCACTCCTAAAAACTCACTTTTTTTCTCTATACTCCCCAAAATGAATTCATAATAACACTAATAAGTCTATCCTCTGGGTTTCCCAGAGAGTCCTGTCATCAATTTGTTGTATTTATATTGTAACTGCTTTGGGGCTGGGACTGTTTCTGGTCTTATAGCTCTACAGCAGTGGTTCTCAACCACGGGTATGCGTACTCCTGGGTGTATGCAGAGATCTTCCAGGATGTACATCAACTCATCTAGATATTTACCCTAGTTTTATGACAGGCTACATAAAAGGCACTAGTGAGATCAGTACAAACTAAAATTTCTTTCAGTCAGTGCCCTGTTTATACTGTTCTATATACTATACACTGAAATGGAAGTACAATATTTATATTCCAGTTGATTTATTTTATAATTGTATGGTAAAAATGAGAAAGTAAGCAGTTTTTCAGTAATAGTGTGCTGTGACACTTTTGTATTTTATGTCTGATTTTTATAAGCAAGTGGTTTTCAAGTGAGGAGAAACTTGGAGGTACATAAGACAAATCAGACTCCTGAAAGGGGTACAGTAGTCTGGAAAGGTTGAGAACCACTATTCTATGGAACTGAGCACACGTACTCTCTCACACATGGTGGTGTGAAATGGTTAAATAATGTGAAATTCTATGGGCTCAAGATGATTTTTGTTACAAATGAGAATACATTTTCGAGCCTTGGTAATCCTTTTTATTGGTTTATGGACCTACAAATCCTAGAGGATATTTCACTAATCCACATAATATCCTGAGTGCTGGATTTCATATTTGGATCTCTGAATTAGCTGGAAGGTATTAAAGTGTACACATAGCCAAAAAGAAGTTCTCTGGCTACACAGCTGAGGCTCATAAGCATATGCTCATCCAGGAAAGAATTGCCCTGCAAATGACATTCACTAAGGCTCCATCCATGCTAAGAGAACAACCATGTCAGTAAACTCTGCCACACCGACAACAAAATGGTCATTTGTAGCATAGACAAGAATTTAGTTGTGTTTCTTAACCGGGCTGAAGTCCCATGTGCGTTACAAATGGTAATTGGGTTGTAGCTAGGTCAGCAAACAAGTGTTGTAACCCGTTTTCCCACCTTGGTTGTATTTGTGTTTTGGATAAGCCCTAAATTAGCTTAAGGGCCATCTCTTTCTTTTTCTTTTCTAAATATGTGGCATGCTTAAACAAACACTGTTTGCTCTTGCTATTGGTCGACCCATGCTCTCTTTTTTGGTGTCGACCATGACAAAACCAGTAGATGCTGATTTGCTGGTCTGTGTGCATGTCTATGACTTAGGTTTTTAAAATTTGAGGATATAAAATACTATAGATCAACTGACTACGGTGCTTTATGATTGCTATAATTATTTGTATTATTAGCCCTTCAAATGCTTAACTGTATTTTAAAATTCTGAGATGTGGTCTTGATCTCCTGGAAGCTCTTTGTTAAAACTCTGCAACCAAACTGATGGAGGGTTTGGGTGATTAGTGGTGCTCACCCTTTTTGGATAGTTATTTCTATCAGGAATGGTTGGATTTATCCTTGGGGTCATAAAATACTTCTAAATAGCAATTTTAAGGGCAGGTGGTGGTTTTTGTTTTTTGTTTTTGTTTTTCTGGTCTTTGGAATCGATCATATTGCCCCAGGTGAAAAAGTCCTCAACCTGGACTTCCCACAACAGATTTCACCAGTTCATAGCATTGTGCTATCAATATATTTTTCAGAAACAAATTATGAACATATCCAGAAAAGTGCAGCTTCATGTGTTTAAGTGATATCTCCTTCCTCTTTGATTGCAGCAGTGCAAAAGCATTATTGTATAAACATGAAAACAAATGGATATTTTACACTACCCCTCAGCCTGCCTCCCTACATCCCATGGGGTAAGAGGATAATTTTATTTGTAGGAGCCTTTTATCAAAATATTGCCAGTACATCAGTGGACAGAATTCTGCTTCGAGTTTGCTGTAGGTAAAAATTTCAAAAGCATCTGAGTGACTTGGAAACCTTAGTTTAATTGAAAATCAATGGGAATTAGGCAGCCAAGTCTCTGACATGCTTTTGAACATGTTATCCTGTGTTCCTTAACTGTATTTTTATTGAGATAGCCACTTAAACTATATGATTTCATGTCTACTTTTCCTTGAGTTAAGTATGCAAAGATTAAAGTTTTATGGTTCTTTTCCTATTGGTGTATTGCTAAATAGTAACCAAATGACTGTTGCATTTTAGGCTGTTCTAGTTTTATGACTACAGAGGTTTACAGGGTTTAGAGAAGAAGTGAACAAGAAGTGGTATGATAGTTTTTAAAAAAATTTTTTTCTTTAGCACACATTAATTCATACAACTTTCACTGTGTGAAAGGGCATTCAATACGAACCAGCTGAAATGCCTCTGAGAAAATTAGCCTCTTTACATTGTGGTTTTTATTTTATTAGCAACAGGTGCACTTCTGCTGACAGTTGCTCTTTTCCTGTCTTTACTGCTCTATTGGCCTTAATAAATATGGATATTTTAGTGCAGTAGCACATTTGCATACGTCTCTCTCTCTTTTTTTTTTTTTTTTTTTTTTTTTTTAAGGCTTTGCTGACCCAAACAGTGGTCTATTTCAGCTGAAGTCTCATTCACTAGGAAGTGATTGTCCAAATTCTCAGTAAAGAAGGCACAGTATAAAATCTCTGCACTCAGAGTTTACTAAATGCAAAACAAACACCTCAAAACCCTGTCTATGGAACATGAAGGTTAAATGCTAAAGTCATGAAATACAAAGGAAAACTTGAAGGCTTTCATAGTAACATTAACTTGCCCACATTGTAAATAAATGCAGTATATTCAGTACAGTGACTATTGTAAACCCTTATTTTTATGTTTCCTCATGTCTTTTGTTAATGATATTTTTATCTCATTTTTTGTGTCTTTGTTTTGCACTGAATTGCCTTTCTTTAAAGAAAAGAGGGAGGTTGAAGGAGAAGAAATGGTCCCAATTCATCTAATTCATACTTCACTGAGATAAACAGGG
This sequence comes from Malaclemys terrapin pileata, assembly GCF_027887155.1. Classification (NCBI taxonomy): domain Eukaryota; kingdom Metazoa; phylum Chordata; order Testudines; family Emydidae; genus Malaclemys; species Malaclemys terrapin. The sequence continues at coordinate 25,623,958 of NC_071509.1, forward strand.
GAAGAGTGAGTTCACACTTCTGGTGCTCTTTGGTTGGAATAATGGAGCAGCAGCACACCTGCAAAAGCAAGAGGTCAGGGACACAGTAAAAGAAGATGATGAAAATTTTGGACTTGATTTTGCATGAGTATGGAAGTGAGAGAACAGCACTGAGCCCCAAATACCACTGCTGAGCTTGGAGTTTATGATCTAGTAAAGTGGAATAAGGTGTGAGGTATGTTGCTGCTGGTTAATGTGCCATTAGGAATATTATGCTCAGCATATGTCACGAGGCACTGAAAGCTGTGAGAGAGGTTATTTTATGGGACATGTCAGAAGTATGTTTATATTTGTGTCTGCTCTTCCTGTCTGTGTCCAGTCTCATAATCTGTAGGTGGATTTCTTGTGCATATTCTCCGGGGTAGCAGCAGGAATATTCTGAATGAATGAAAATGGGTAGTCTGGGTGTCATTTGCACGCACAGTATCCTGACCAGGCTTTATCTCCTCATCCTCACGCCTGGTACCAACATATAATAGAATCCAATAGGATAACCCCTTTTTTATTGAGTCCAGGGAGTGTTAGCTTGCTAGTTTAATGCTGAGTTCTTTTCAGGTCAGCTTTAAATTTGAACAATATTTCTCAAACCAGGACACTTGCTTATTTGTAATCAACCAACAATTTATTAATTCACCCAGAATCACATTAATATATAATCAACAGTTTGCCACTCAAACGTAGACACAACCAATACAGTTGTGCAAGCCATTATCACAGTCTACAGTTTGAGGGAAATCACCAAGATTTCTTTTTACATTTACTTATGATCAACAATTCTCAATTCCTTAGTACTTAACACATTTATCACACTTGTCTTTAAGGCACTTTGAAGAGTGTGGTTACTTCTCATTGAATAAATTGATCCACCAAGGACAAGTTTAGAGTATTAAAAGCAATTGCTTAAGACCATTCTTTTCCATTTCTTTTAGTTCAATTTGCTTGGACTTACAAAGGAGTTAAAATCTAAAATATGGTTACACCCACATCTTGAATACTGTGTGCAGTTCTAGTCACCCCCTCTCAAAAAATATTAGAATTGCAAAAAGTACAGAGGAGGGCAACAAAAATGATTAGGAGATTAAAAAGATTGGGAGATAAATTATTCACAGTATGTTTGATTTACAAGGAAAGAATGTCTGGTTACAATTTGGGGTTAAAACATATGGCTTGGATTTCTTAGGGTAACAGTTTGCCCACTTTGACCTTCAGTCTTACTAGCCACATTTCTAGTTTAACTTGCAGCTTCCCTCTCCATCTCTTATCTTATCCACTCAATGTGAAATGGGCATAGGAACTTTGCATAGGAAAGCAGGGTGTGAATCTTGCTTGGTAACTTGGAGTTCTTTTTAGCTATGTTGGGAGGGAGAAAGAGGCTTTATCCATATGCATATTATGAGAGATTCTTGCTGAGGTGATTAGCAATACTCTGTTAGCCATTTTTGTTTCTATTGGGGAGGTGAATGCCGCACCATGGCTGATTTGTGGGTCCTTAAACAAAGTGTTTAATATTATATGAACAATTTTCTTGTTGTCTTTGTAAGTGGATCCTATTTTGGGATAAACAGGGGTGTATAACTTTTCTAATTTTTTTTTGAGGGTTAGAAGGAATCATTAGTTATTAACCAGTCAAGGCATATCTGTTCCATATAGCCCTTTCAGATGTAAAGATTTTCTCATGGTGGAGAAAAACCAATGATATTTGAAAAATAAATAAAAATAAATCACATTTTTGTGTTTAAATTAGAGCTTTTATTTAAATACAGCTTTATATTTTAAAAATAAACCTATTTAAAATTACATTTGAAATTTTATTATATGGAGATATACCTATCTCATAGAGCTGGAAGGGACCCCAAAAGGTCATTGAGTCCAGCCGCTTGCCTTTACTACCAGGACCAAGTACTGATTTTGCCCCAGATCCATAAGTGGCCCCCTCAAGGATTGAAATTACAACCCTGGGTTTAGCAGGCCAGTGCTCAAACCACTGAGCTAACCCTCCCCTATTAGTCCCAATCACAATGATGGAGAAGCGAAGCTGGGACCCAGTGAGTAAAGCTGAGTGAAGCTGGGACCCAGAGTTCAAGCCCCGCATTGCTTTGTAATGTAGACATAGCCCCACTGATCTTGTACTTTGAGCCGTCAAAAGTATGCCACAATCTTGCAGACCAACTTTCTTTGTCCTCTGGACAGAAGAGTTTGCAGGACAGTCAACTTTTCCCACACTGCGTCATGAACCAAGGGCTAGAGTGGCCATATTTTGGGAGGGCTCTAGGAAGCCTGGGATGTGGTTGCTTGGACTTGAGTCTGTGTACTCCAGCTTGGGCACTGAAGCCTGGGCGTAGGCCCAGATAAGAAAATCCTTAATTTAGGATTGACAATTAGTGTAGATGCTCAAGGGTCCACTAACCCTAGGCTTACACTGCAGTCTAGACATACCCTCATATTGTTGAAGCAAGCAGCTCCAGCTCCTGGCAGGCCAGTCTGGGATGCTGTGTATTTTGATGTAGCAACAGCAGCATGGCTTTGTTAAGATGGATGCCTGTTGTGTAGTGGATGCCTAGCACACTCTTGGGTACTAAAAAAGAAGTCCCAGCTGATGCCTTTTGACTATGCTCAGAAGTGAAGGGTTTTATATCGATCACTTGTAACATTCCCCCCTTTCTCCTTTTCCCTCCTCCTCACTTGCAAAGGGCCAAATTCACACATGCAATTTGAAGGCTTCATTGTTGTTTTTTTGGCACTTTTAAATTATTGGGGAACAAAACATTTTCAAAAAGCTGACTAGTTAGTTTTCTGTATGAGCCAATAACTAAAGACTGGCTGAAGGGATTTTCTTCAAACTTTCCAGAAATACACTATTGGCTGAAATAAAGCATAGACAATTTCAACTCCAAAGAAGATTTTCAATAGGATCAATAGGATTTAGGCAACTAACCTGCTTAGGCACCTACTGAGATTTTCAAAAGTGCCTATCTGCTTCTCTAGATGCCTAAATACCTTTGAAAGTCTGGTCCTTGGAGTATACTACTGGTAGGTGCATTTCATTAACAGCATTAGCCAATTATATCAACTGTTGTACTAACAAGTGGTACTGCTAGGCATGAAAAGAACCCCAGCAGCATGAGGGAAGGCTGGATAACTCTGTTTTTCTCACAGCTTAATGGCTTTTCATAAATATATATATATATAATGGAATAAATAATGTTGGAGTTGACAGAGAATTTCAGTTTTTAATAAGCAGAATGTTCACACATTACTGTGTCTGTAAAGGAATTACAGCTTACTATGTCCTTGCTGAAATGCCAGGAGGAGGATGGCAAAGACCCCTGGGTGATTGTTTGCAAAAGAGGAAAATATCTGAATATCACGGGAATTGATTTTTTCCTGTTACTGTGACTCTAATTGGAAGTGGTGCTTTGTTCATGTAAAACAAGCAAGAAGTTCTCCATTGAAAGATAATAATGTCTTTGTATCAAACAGTTCCTGTTCCAGACTGTTACGCTTGACTGTGTGTAACCGGACTGGCCAAGACTTCTGGGAGAAAAAACTTCTATCATCTCCTACCACAGTTCACCCTTTGTAGTTTCTGACTGGGGATGTCTGTTTCTGTGAGTAGGTGGGGAAAACAGGCTAACTAGATTTTGATTTTTAAATATCTGGACATACTCAGCCTATCTTTGCCCTCCTTTATATTTGCTGAGATACAAAAAATAGAGTGCATCATTTTTATGGTCATTATGAATCCCTCATTCAGTGAGCAGCATTTTGGTGCATTCAACTGTTTAACTGAATTCTCAGAAATGTCAAGATGTGTCATTTTGCCTATAGAAATAGATATATTTAGATGCCAGGAAAAAATACCTTTACAAGAGATTAGTGCAAATTGAGCAGGAAAGGAATAGTTTAATTTGCATAAAGTTCAGACAATGTCTCTTTAACCTACAAAAATACTGATTAAGGTTTCTAGAAGTATAAAATGCATGTTTTTCTCCAGTGAGAGTCTATCTTAACTGTAATACTGCAGTCCAGGCAAATGAGATTCAGGTGACCTGGATTTGCTTCACAGGTCTACTATTGACTCAGTGTGTCCTTGGGTAAGACAGTGAACTTTTCTGTTTTCTCCCATTTATAAAATGGGGATAAGAAAAATTACCAGACTTTGTAAAGAGCTTAGAGATCCTCGGATGATTGGTGCAGGAGTTGATGGTGATTTATTCTGTTGGATATTTTATAGTGCCCTGCATGTTGGTTAAGGAGGATGATAGAGATATGTGTGCGGTGGATGTTGGAAGGGAGGTAACTGAGAATGAGAAGGGAAACTGAGATGGAGTGTGGATGGGGTGCTGAATGACTTGGCTTTTAGGTTATTCATTGGTGGGCTATGCAGTCTAGCAACCTCAAATTGAAGTTATTGATAGAGCTGTTTTTTAAAAAATGGGGTGAAATTCACATCAACTTCATTGATAATTTTCCTGATTTTCTTTTTGAAATTTTGTTGAAATTTCAACCAGTTCTAGTAAATAAGGTTTTTTGTTTGTTTGAGAATACATAAGGTACAGAATCATGTTGTAGTATAGGCATTATGATGAATTACATTTCCAATGACCCTTAGATTGTAGGTAGAAGGCAATTGAGATGATCAGTCTCAGCCAGGATTTATTCTCATATTCCAAACCTTTGATCAGTGTCAGATATTTGCCATTCTTCTTTTTAAATTAAACAGGCAAGTAAATGTTAAATTACACTGGCTTATGACTAGAACCAGCAGTTTTAATCCAAGACTAGTGAAAGGTTTAGTGTCCAATACCTCATGACCTTTCAGGAACTTTATATCACTGAAAAGGAGAGTTTCCTGGCTTTCAAGCTGGCCACATAACATTTGCTTGCAGCCCTAAAAGGACCCCAGATACAGCATCTGACTTGGATTTTGCAGGAGTTTTAAATATGTTAGCTTTCATTTTTAAATATGTTAGCTTTCTTCCTCTGGGCCCCACAGAGTGAAACTATGGTAACGATAAGGCATTTGGCTTTAAAGTTGGAGGGATACAAGAAAAATTGCAATAAAAGTTTTTAAAAACGAATAAACATTACTGAAATATAAAATATGTGGTATGAAAGGAGTACATGGTGGCATAATGTGGCACAGTATGAAGTTGTGGGCACTGAATTGAGGTGACTTCAAGAAGAACTGGAGCTACGTGTTTGAATAATCACGTATGATGGGTTTTCAGGATAAGAGTCTGCCAATTGTAGGCTCTTCAGGGCAGGGATCTGACTTTTTATGAAGTGTCATGCACACCTACCTACTGTATCTTCATAAATGATAAAAATGTTGACCTGTGTTTATTCACGGTATATTGTTGTGACATTTGGGTGCCATAGCAAAAAAGAAACTGCTGTAAAGTACTCTTGTCAATAAAACAAACAAAACAATAGATCAGTCATGATGCTTAAAGGCCTAAATAAACACACATACCTTTCAAAGTGTCCAAACAACAGTTATAGCTAGGCTCTGAAGACCACCAGGGGAATTGAGTGAGTGGACGTCTGAAGTTGGTGCCTTCAGCTTACCACCATGTAAAGAACGTGAGGGCTGCAGACATCAGACACAATTGCCATATCAGTAAAGTAGTGTTTCTCAACATATTTATCACTGTGGGCTGCATATACGGTCCACAAAGTGTTACCTGCGCTGCAGGTTGAGAACCACAGTGCCCCTCATCTAGTCCCTCCCCCCCAACCCTCTATGCCCAGCACCTCCCGCCCAGAGATCCTTCCACAGAGTGGGGCCAGGAGTGAAGAGCTGTGTGTGGGGCAGGGATCTCAACCCTCGAGCCTGCTGGGCGGGGCCAGGTGGTGGCAGCCAGTAGGGTTGCCCGGTGTCTGGTTTTTGACCAGGCCCGGTCAAAAAGAGACCCTTGTGGCTCTGGTCAGCACCGCTGATGGCTGTTAAAAGTCTGGTTGGCAGTGCAGTGGGGCTAAGGCAGGCTTCCTGCCTGCCCTGGCTCTGCGCAGCTCCCGTCCCACACCTCAACCACTTACTCCCACCCTGAGCCCCCTCCCACACTCCAAACCCCTCATCCTCAGTCCCAGCCCAGAGCCCACACCCCCAGCTGGAGCCGTCATCCCTCCCGCACCCCAACCTCCTGCCCAGCCCAGTGACAGTGAGTGAGGGTGGGGAAGAGCGAGCAATGGAGGGAGGGGGGCTGGAGTGGTGTATGTATGTGTGGGGTGAGGGGCTCAGAGAAGGGGTGAGGTAGGGGGTGAGGCAAGATTGTTCAGTTTTGTGCAATTAGAAAGTTGGCAATCCTAGCAGCCGGTGGCAGCTGGGAGCCTGGAGCCTGCCGTGTGGCAGGTCAGACAGCCCCACCTCCCATGGCCTTTAGCACACAGCTGAGCAGGACCGCAGCTGTGTGCTAATTGGGCCACGGGTTGAGAATCACTGCAGTAAAGCATACATTTGGGAAAAACCTTTGTCCTTCAAGTTTCTAAAACACAAGCCGCTACCACTTGAACTAAAGAATAACTTCTTTCATTGGTAGCAATAGGGAGTCCTTTATCCTTTCTGTGAGCCACCGTCAGGTGGGTCTTCACTAGATCTGCTAAATCGGCCGCCGATGCATCGATTGCCACAGCGTCAATCCTCCGGTAAGTGTAGACAAGCTCTTAAACTTTGGTTGGCAGAGGGGAAGGACTCTAGCGAAAGAATTATCAGAGGGAATCAGGGATTCCCTTCTTTAAACATTGTATATGTTAATTCATTGTTCCTTATTTCTATACTAAAGTGAGGAAGTGCAAAAATTAACATTGGTACAAGATTCTGTTCAACATTGCATGGATTTTGATTGCTGGTTTAAACAGATGATAGGTTTATCCTTTAATACAGGTTGCAGAATATTGAACAATGCAATAAACTGATGTTATTTTTAAGCTTGGCATTTCCTGACCCTTTTTGTGTTTACATTTGTAACACAAATGTACATTAAATTAACATAGGTTTGTTTCTGCATTAGATATTGTCTCACAGCTTATTGTTCGTTATTTGGACAAAGGTGGTCAATCCATAGCAGCATTTAACATGCTTTGGCAATGTTTGGGGTCAGTGAAGGACAAGGAGGAGGTGTAACCATGGCCCTGTACTGCTCAGGTGCAGAGAAGGAAGCAGAGTGAAGCATCATCTAGGTCAGATTCATCGTGTCCATTGAGGTGTGTTACGGATATCTTCCATTATTTACAGACAGTTTATTTGGTACTGAAGTAAGGCTCACTGACCTGTAATTCCCAGAAATTAAGGTTTTACAGGGGTTAGCAGTCACAACTCTGTGATTGCATGGAGAGAAGACTGTTCTCTATGGGTATTTTAAACCATGTCCATCACCTTGGTGTTTGAAGTGGATTGTCAAACTATGACATAGCATTGCATTGGGGAAGAAGCTACTGATGGAATTTATTGAATTTCACATGGCTAACAAGGTGTGAAAATTGGTATTTTTCCTTTTTTTAAAATAAGAATGAAGGCAGTTATGGTGATTCTATGACCGCTTTAAGTAGCATATTCATTTCTAGTAGTGTAAGCATTGTGTAAGCAACATCTGTTTTTAAGAAAAAAATGGAAGGCAAATCATTGGCATGGAGGTTTGGGAGGTATACATTTTTCACTTGTCTTTTTTTGGATTTTCCCACATGAAACTTTTTATGAAATACAGCCTAGGTTATTAAGCCAACTGGCTAACAAACTAGCACTTCAGCACATGTTTATATCTCATAGACTTCTTACACGTGACTCAATAGGACTTAAAATATGTGTTTAACTTCAAGCACATGGTTAAGAGCTTTGCTGATCCACTTCATACAGTTATTTTAGGAGCTTGTGGGCTTTTTCTCTTAAGTTTTTTGAGCAATCAAAATATACTTAGGTACTTGATAGAAACAAGTTAAGACACGGTTCCTGTTCTGAAGAGATTACAACCTATATCTGACATGGTAATATAAGTGAGGGGTAGTAAACAGAGAGCCAAGACAAAAATGTGGGAGGAAGGAGAGAAGACAGACCAGGCTGATAGTAATAAGATTTCACATTTCCTCATTAAGGGATGTTACTCATCTTGGTCACTTATTTTTTTAAATATTACCTTTCCTTCTCAATTACTTGTTATAGACAAAATGGTAGAAATTAGTTTCCAAGGCTAAGTAAGGGGAATGACTTGATGAGACTGCATAAGGAGCAGAAGTAGAGGAAGCCATGGAGACAGGATTGGGAGTAGAAGCAGTACTGATACCATTTCTTGTATCTGACTGGAAAAACTTAAATGAATGGAGTGATCTTCCAAACACCTACTTTGCTTGCATATTAAAACCGACTGGGAACATTCATGTTTAAACACTGGAATAAATTGCCTAGGGAGGTTGTGGAATCTCCATCTCTGGAGATATTTAAGAGTAGGTTAGATAAATGTCTATCAGGGATGGTCTAGACAGTATTTGGTCCTGCCATTCGGGCAGGGGACTGGACTCGATGATCTCTCGAGGTCCTTTCCAGTCCTAGAATCTATGAATCTATGTTTGTTCTACTCATTTGGTGGAACTGCTGAAGAAGTCTTTATATTCAAGAACTTGGTGATAATTGTAATCTTGTTAAGCTTTAGTCAGGTCCAGATGTAAAGCTGAGGGGAAGACGAGGTGACAAAGAAGAAAAGGAAGTGGTAAGAGCTTCCAAAATCACTGCCCGTACCTCCGTAAAGACAGGTCAGAGCATTGGGCCTCACTAAACCCTGACAGTAAGACCAACAGAGTAGAAAACTAGGTTTGTTTACTGTTTAACAAAAAAAAAATCCCATAAAATGTGTTGGCAGTTTAAACTGTGGTATCGTAATAGCTGAGTGATATTTTAGTAAAGCTGCAATTCTGTACTTTATAACCTCTAGGCTGATCAAATGGATTTTGGTTTAATAGCTTAGCTATATTGCCAGTGGAATGCCTAATATTTAGTGACATATTTATTTGTCTTTAAAATGAAGAAATACAGCTCTGTATCTTAGAGACTAACAAATGTATTTGGCATAAGCTTCTGTGAGCGAAAACCCACTTCATCAGATACATGGAGTGGAAAATACAGTAGGCGTGTGTGTGTGTGTGTGTGTGTATGTATGTGTGTGTGTGTATATATATATATATATATATATATATATATATACACACACACACACACAGAGTACATGAAAAGATGGGAGTTGCCCAAGTGGGGAGGCAGTGCTAACGAGACAATTAAATTAAAGTGGAAATGGGCTATTCTCAACTGTAGAATACCAAGGGAGGAAAAATCACTTTTGTAGTGGTAATGAGGCCAATGTAATCAGGGTGGCCCATTTCAAACAGTTGACAAGAAGGTGTGAGTAACATAAGGGGGAAATTAGTTTTTGTAGTGACTCATCCACTCCCAGTCTTTATTCAGGCCTAATTTGATGGTGTCCAGTTTGCAAATTAATTCCAGTTCTGCAGTTTCTCATTGGAGTCTGGTTTTGAAGGTTTTTTTTTTGAAGAATTGCCACTTTTAAGTCTGTTGTTGAGTGTTCAGGGAGACTGAAGTGTTCTCCAACTGGTTTTTGAATGTTATGATTCTTGCCGTTTATTATATCCTGATTATAAATGGAATAAATGGACACAAATCAGAGGTCAAGAATTATAACAAAAACTAATTTCCTCTACTAATATCATAATGCCGCTGAATAAAGCCATAGTACACCCACACTTGGAATACTGCATACAGTTCTGGTCACTCCATCTGAAAAAAATCTATATTAGAATTGGAAAAAATATAGAGAAGAGCAACAAAAATGATTAGGCACATGGAATAATTTCCATTTGGGCTGGGACTGTTCAGCTTAGAAAAGAGACGACTAAAGAGGGATATGACAGAGGTCTCTCAAATCATGAATCGTGTGGAGGAAGTGAATAAGGAAGTGTTATTTATTTCTTCTCTTAACACAAGAACCAGGTATCACCTAAGGAAATTAATAGGCAGCAGGTTTAATACAAACCTAAGGAAGTACTTCTTCACACAATGTACAGTCAGCTGTGGGACTTGTCAGTGGATTTTGTGACGTCAAAAGCATGAAAGAAGAACTATACATTCATGGAGGAAAGGTCCCTCAAGGTCTATTAGCCATGACAGTCACAGATGCAATCCCATGCTCTAGGTTTCCTGAAACCTAGGACTGCCAGAAGCTTGGACTGGATAACAAGTGATGGATCACTCGATAATTGTCCTGTTCTGGTTGTTCCCTCTGAAGCACCTGTCACTAGCCTCTGTTAAAAGACAGGATACAGGACTAGATGGACCATTGGTCTGATCCATATGGCCATTTTTATGTTCTCAAGTGTTGTTTGTTTAAGCCTTGGTTCATTTGCTAATGTTTGTATAAGCCTCTGGAAATGCGAAGTGCTCTGTAAGAGCTAAGTAAGTGTTTTCATTTTAAATGGTTGAGAATCCTATTCGTGTTGTTGTAAATATTGCACAGATGAATGATTCCTGGCTGATTTCCCTATCATCTTTGTTCTTCCTGCTTCTCACCATGATACTTCTGCCAGTGCAGCTTTGTACTTCTACTTTTGCTTAGGCTTTTTCTGTTGTGGTGTTTTCTATAGCCACCCATTTTTCTATTGCCTTTCAGCAGCCACTCTTCAGCTGTTACCTTTAGTGGATCTATGGCGAAGGGTTCCACATTTTGAGTGATAGTTGGTATATTAGATGAAGATTGAATGTTGGGGAGAGAGAAAAGCAATAGCTGTGTAATTTGTGTCACTACAATATGTAGTGCATCTCTTGCTTGTTTGTTCTGTACAGCATATTTACCAAGTATTCATTAAGGGCCATGTATCTGCCATTTTTATGCATGCTGAGTATTACTTTACTTTTGCCTTAAAGCAACAAACATCTCCTATTCCAGAAATCCACAGCTGGGGGCAGGAATGAGAAAGATACAGAGTATTGCCTAACAATCTGACAAATATTTTACTGATAATACAAAGTACATGAATATGAGAGAGAGGCTTAGAATAGCAACTAAACTACATCTTAACACATTTTGAAAGGATGTGTGGCTCTTTTATAATGGAACATATGGTGATAAATCAAGAAGGAAAGAAAACTGTGTATTAGAATGACTAATATTGGAACAAATGGCTACATATTTTTCCATTATAAAGCAGCGGTTGTTATTGTAGTACGCACTACAATAGGTATATCTCAGTGGTTTGAGCATTGGCCTGCTAAACCGAGGGTTGTGAGTTCAATCCTTGAGGGGGCCACTTAGGGATCTGGGGCAAAAATCAGTACTTGGTCCTGCTAGTGAAGGCAGGAGGCTGGACTCGATGACCTTTCAAGGTCCCTTCCAGTTCTAGGAGATGGGATATCTCCATTAATTTTAGCACTACATAGGACACAGCAGCTTTATATCCCCACTTTCCCATAGTGATTGCCTCACCTTCAGGATACGTAACATTCTCTCCCCCAGTGCTAGGAGGTAGTCTCTATGACTGGGTACCATTACCATCTGCTTTTTCACTTAAAGCAAAAGCCTTAGTTCTGAGCCAGGTGTAAACTGAATGAGGGAAGCCTTCCAAATTCTGCAGAATGACTGTGGTGATGCCATTGTTACAGAGGGAGGACCTGGGTACTGTTGCTTTTAGGGTGGCTAGGGAAGTCTCTGCCTGTGTTTGTAGCCCCAACCAACATTACTTAACTGCCCTAGCAGATGGCTCCTGTCACTCCAACTTGGCAATAACATATTTTTGTGTTTCACTGCTCATCTTACTGGTATTATAAATTGCCTTTGTGGGTAGTTTGGGAGATGCAAACTACTGAGAACAAGGTTTCTAGTGGACTGGACTGTCGATGGTCAGAAACCTAGCCAAAACACCCAGAACTCTGAGTGGGATGGTCATGGGTGAGGAAATGGAATCCAAAATTCTGCTGCTCTGTTAGATGGGAGTGCAATATTAGCCTTCTCCTCGCTCCTTCTGCTTTCGGAACACTGTGCTACCTGAAATGATGTCATAATGTATGCGATCAGGAAAGTGGCACATAAACTGCAGCTGGAGTTTGTGTATATTTCAGTTTGTAAACAAGTTTTGTGAATTTATCTTGGATTGTTTTCTGGCCTTTTTTAATAACAATTTTATTGAGGAAGTTTTAACAGACATACCAGTAGTAATGTAAACATCAGAAAGAAAATGTTATTGCTACCTCTGAACTTACTCTTTTGTTTAGAGAAATATCATGCTGTAATGTAATCGTCCAATCTCTTTTTAGCAGGATGTTACTTTATTGCAGTGAGCCTTTTTACACCACCCAGGATGCGTTGTTTCTGGTGACTTGATTAAATTGAGTGAAACTGCTAATTGTCCTCATTTATAAAACCGGGTGTGTCTATCAAATGTTAATATTTAAAATATGGATTTTGCTGGTCAATTACTTTGTCTAAGTATTGAATAAATGGTAGCCAAATACCTAAATATTTCTTTGTCCTCTGCCTGTTTTGATGGATATGGAATTGATGGGTTAAGTTTTCTATAATAACCTCATATATGTTTTAGAAACATTTTTCTAATTTGGGACTATTTGTTTTTTTTCCCAGTGAGAGGTTATCTGTAGCTTAGCAGCTACTAGGATACCTCTATTTCTTTGAGTATGACCATTTCTGCAAGGAAGTACCAGGAGGCTTACCAAAAAATCACTGGATAATAAATATCCAACTTGTAATATTTGGTTACGAATTGCATCCCAATATTCTCTAATGGCGGGACATGTCCTCCATATAAAGTCTTTCATGACAATGTCAATATTTATTCCCCTTCTGTCTCTCTATTTTTAGCCTGATGTGAGCGTATTATTAAAACAGTATCTTGAAGAAATGTTCTTATATCTTTCTACAGACTGAGGTTGCTGATCCTCTTTTCCAGATCAAAGCCCGTTACTCTGGAGTAATTTGTCTCTCCAAATTCTTTTCCCATCCTGTCATAAATGGGCATTTCATTGCTATAGGAAAGCTGTCTGCAACTGCTGTATTTTTTTTCTTCTACATTGGCTAGAAACCATTGCTTTTATTAAATTTAACTTTCTGTATAAAACAACTTTCCTAGAAAAGTTGAGAAACGTAATGCCTAAATTGAAGGTACTGATACTGTACAGAGTGTGAGCCAGTTAAGTTAGTTTGATTTCTAAAAAATTAGAAAAGTTTCTTTGAACAGCTGACCAACTGGACCTTTTTTTTTCAGGTCTTGTGTTTGGAAATGTTGCCATTGGGGGAGCATCATGGATCTGTAGTCTATTCCTTCTCAGCTCTCCGTGAAAGGGCTGATTGTCATCATGCAGTGCTTCCTGACTGGCGGATTCTCCTTGTTGACTCTGCTGTTGCTATTTAGTATTTAAAAAACAATAATTTCCCCACCTGACTCAAATGAAACAAGTGCATTCAAACCATGTGCCCGAACATTTTGTTACACACTAATTATTAGTATGCAGTGTCATGCCCAATTCTGTTTTGAGACTAATGTAAACCATGTCACAATTCACAAATGATCAGTTCTTGTATCGTCCAAAGAATGTGTAAGAGTACTTTATTGTAGTAGGATAACAGAGATGGGAGCCCTTACAAATGAATAGTAAGAGACTATATAAAGTAACAATATGATAGTATAACAATTGTAGTTGGAATATTTATTGACAAAATATTGAATTGGACAACTGAAAATGATCTAATATAATAGATGAATATTACTTGGCAAGTACACCTCTACCCTGATATAACGTGACCTGATATAACACAAATTTGAATATAATGCGGTAAAGCAGCTCCGGGGGGGGGGGGGGGGGGGGCGGTGAGACTGCACGCTCCGGCGGATCAAAGCAAGTTCGATATAACGTGGTTTCACCTATAACAAGGTAAGATATTTTTTTTTTGGCTCCCGAGGACAGTGTTCTATTGGGGTAGAGGTGTATTAGGCACTTTAAAATGTCTTTCCCTTCCTCACCTTAGTACTAAAGAATGCACTTTCTTCAGCCCAACCTGCAATACTTCGCTAAGTTATTTTAGCACTTTGGTCTCTTGCTATATCCGGTCCCAGTCAGTCCTTCATCCTCATCAAATATATTCCCTAGCAGCAGAGAACTTGGCAATAAGGAAATGGATGTGCTGACTGTATTTTTGGCTTCATTAAATGTTCTCTGGGTGGCTGACTTTGTTGAATAACTAACCTGGAAAGTTCCCCCCCTGCAGGATCTAGTTTTTACCCAGTTTACTGTGGACCTAATTGTGCAAACACTTACATGTGGAAGTAACTTTACTTCCATGTGAGTGAGTTTTCTGACAACGGGACAACTCAGATAAGGGAAGTTACTCATATGAGTAAGTGTATTCAGGATCAGGTCTTTCAGATTCAAGCTTGACAAGCTGGAAGCAGACTTGAGTCCCTGCTGAGTTTGTTCTGTGTATAAAGTATGCTGGTTGGCCTTCCATTCTGTCAGTCTTGCTCCTTCCACAAGTACTTACACTACCTGCATGTGAATTTGTATTTGTGACTTTTTTATGCCAGTGGAGGGAGCTGGGCTAATCTGTCTTTTTATTCATGTGTCGTTTGGGCGGATGGCAGCCACTTTTAGTTGGTGATCTTCTAAATTATGTGTGTGCATTACCAGACTTAAGAGGCTGTCCACAGATGTCACACTTACTGCAGCTTTATTTTTGGAGAGCCAATATTGCTGGTGTTGACTAAAAGAACTCCTTTTATTTTAGTGGTTGGATAAGATATTTTCATTAAAATGAGGGAGGGATCTACCCAATTGAGCTCTTAGCCTGGTCACACATTTTTAGACAGTCTCCTTCCTTTTACATCCTCCTTTTACTACAAGAAAGTTTCATTAGTGATCTTATGAACTTAACACCCACCATAAAAGTGCTCGAGCACATGAAACCGTGCTTTTCAAGCGGGAGAGGAAAGAGGAGTCCTTTTCATTTGCAAGAGCCACATAACTCTATTTTACATTCACTTCCACATTTCACAAAGAGTGAGGTGAGGAAAGGAAAATAAGGGTTTATTATCATTAGAACATTGTTTGGTGCTCCATATTTGCATTTGAGTTCCTAGTATTTTACATTGCATAGATCATTGACACTGGAATCTGCTCTTTTGTATGTCACAGAGGCATCTACTTGTCACAGTTGAGCTTTCCTTTTTGTACAGTGACCTGTAGGTACATTATTCCACTTGTTTCAGAGAATCTTATTCAGAACAATATGTAATTAATATTATAGAAATTATACATATAGTATATAGTAATATTGAAAGGACTATTTAGTGGAATCTTCAGAGAAGCCTTTAGATAGGAAATGAATATCAACTGTGTTTCATTTTAGGGGTGTGCATGTGAATTTAGATTGCTTGTTTGTGAGATGTGCCAGACTAGCAATCCTAGGTATAGAAGTCTTCTCATTATCCACAGAAGAGGGACAGCGGCATTGCAAGCTGCCCTACCGCACTGCCCAAACTATGTGCCTCATCCCCATCATGAGCTAATGGGACCATCTTTAGGGTTGAGCTTCTTAGTCTACAGTTCTTGGGCTATGCTGAGTCTGCCAGAAGTGTTAATAAGGAGATTTATTGGGGGCAACACTTGCTTCTGGGACCTGGACTGAGACCTTCAAGCTTATTTCATAACCTTTTTCTCATAACTGAGCCAATGCATTTTATAGGGTGAAAAACTGATTAGTTGTGAAACGTATTCCTCACACAATTGCCTGTATTTTGTTTGTTGCATCCTGATCACATTTGTTTTCTAGGTACTTTTCGCAATTGTATTGCACTGTGGTGCTACACACTGTTGCTGTTTGTTCATGCGTGTGCCCTGTCAAATGTGTTATTTAAAAGTATATAGGAGGCCCATTTCCTTCAATGGGATCCGTGAGATCATAAGGGTACATAGAGGATTGGAAGCTTTAGATTATGTGAGCTAAAGTAGCATTAGTGCCAAACTCACCTCATAATTTTAAAATAAATAAAATCCAGACTTAACAAGGAATTAAGAAATGTGCACATAGGACCTCACCCAAAATGGATTGACAAAGGAGGTGTTTTTTCGTTAACGTCAGTGTGCTTTTGGATTAGCCCCGTAAGAAGCATAACACATGATCTTTCATTGTTGTTTTTAACAGCTACTGCTTTAAGCACCAGACAATGACTCCTCCCGCAAATCAGCTATTACAGTGCACAAAAAAGTAGTGTCAGAAGCTATAAACTGAAGTTAAATTTAACTTCTTTGCAGTAAAGGAAAATTTCAGCTGTCTCTCTAACTAGGAAAGAATGGAATGAGTAGGGAAATCTTACTAATTTACTTTTATGCCTAAAAGTGTATTTTGATAAATGGAGAGCTGGATAATGGTTTTCATTAAGTGCTACTTTAAAATTATTTGGAGAACATTCTCTGAAGTACTTATATAAATAAGCAGTCCCAAATTAGACAAGTGCTGGTGTACCTTGCTGATTTAGGGTCTCAAAATTTACAGAGGAAGTAAGTGAAATTGAAAAGGATACAAAGTTATCATTTGACTCATTTCCAGTGCTTCATGCTTTATGTTGACCAGCTTTTACAATGACATACTGGCAACAGAAGTGAACAATGAAACATTTTGAAGGGCTAGATATGTCAGAGGTTTGGGTCAGGGATTTAGGACTTCTCACTTCTTTGTCACTGTTTTGAATTTGCTCCTGGTTGTCTGATATTTAGGTATCTACTGTATGTGAGATGAGTTAGGACCTTCGCTGAGACAGATGGTCACAACACCAAAATTGCTATTACATTTGACTTTCTAGCTGGAAGTCCCAGAAAGACCAAAATCTAGATAAACATGCCAAATTCATTTACCTCCCCCAGAATTTTTGCCATTCTTACAGCATAGGAAGCACCAGTATGCATATTAGACATCAGCTGTGTGGCAAGGGCATACAATTTTAATAAATGAAATGTAGGAAAAGGCAGACAAAAAGGAGTTTCATTTAAAATACTCAACACTTTAATTGCCATGGAGAATGTCATTATGAGTAGTGGTTTCCACCTAGCTGATAACATAGGCTGCAATGGATTGGTATTTTAAAATTTTTTTTACACTAACTGTAGAAAGAGGTCAAACAATTTCTCACTGAAAGGATAATAAATTGTCGAAATGGCATATCAGTTAGGGACTCGCTCTCTCTTTTTGAGTCAGTCAAGAAACAATTAATGGGCTCCTAGGGAAAGGATTTACTAAAAGGGGGGCCTTGATGAGAGCAAGAGTTGTGCTTTTTCCAAAGATGTCTTGTGCCCTTAAAATGCAAAAAGATCTGTAAAGAATTGTCTTCCTTTGCAAAGCATCTGCATGTAATTCCTTTGTACAGGCAAACACAGCTTGAACCACATTAAGATATCTATTTTTAAGGAAGACAGATCCTCAGCTGGTATTAATAGTACAGCTCCACTGAGTACACCTCTAGCCCAATATAACACTGTCCTCGGGAGCCAAATAATCTTACTGCGTTATAGGTGAAACTGCGTTATATCGAACTTGCTTTGATCCGCCGGAGTGCGCAGCCCCGCCCCCTCCGGAGCGCTGCTTTACCGCGTTATATCTGAATTCCTGTTATATCAGATCATGTTATATCAGGGTAGAGGTGTATATAGATTTACACCAGCTGAGGATAGGACTCTGTTTTCAATTCAGGATTGGTTAAAAGGTGGTAAAAGATTAAAAAATGAAGAAAGTATAGTGCTAAGCTGTCTAATTATTCTGTCTCTATGAATGCAGAATAAAGAAAAGTGATTAACAGTGATAGCAATGTGCTGCTTATCTAGGTGTGGCAGCATACCAGAATTCTGCTGGACATGCAAAAGCAGTAATGTTCAGGTCATTTCACACTGTTGACGTATGGTGTACAACAGCTTTGTGACCAGTATCCCTGAATCCCGATGGAAACATTTTTTAAAAAGAAAACTGTAGACCATTTACCATAACTTTAAAATGTAATGTGGCTATTAAAATAAAATCTTAAAGACAAAATTACGATTGAAACTAATTCTGTATTTTATAATTGTCATGGGTGATCTTTAAGGTTCTGGCAATATAATAAAATATTATCTATTTATTTAAATTTGCATTTTGATAGCTGCATCATTGGAAATTTATATTGAAAAAGTCTAGTTAGTGCATCCTTCTAGCAAGCAGCTTTCATTCCTCTATTAATAAACGACTGGCTTGCCTCAGTTGGTGTCAGACAGGAATATCATACTTGAAGCCAAGATGCTGGTGTCCCAGCTGGCACACCTCATAGCCTTGTGTTGTGGTCTGTTGCCAAATCCCCTAATGCTAATGAGGCATGTCTACACTACAGCAACATAGCTACAGTGCTTCCTACATCGACAGAAGGGCTTTTCCAATGATGTAGTTAATCCATCTCTCGGAGAGGTAGTAGGTAGGTTGATGGAAGAATTCTGTTGACCTAGCCATATCTATGCGGGGGGTTAGGTTGACCTAATGACAATGCTCAGTGTGAGTGATGTAGCTAGGTGGATCTAATTTTTAAGTTTAGAGTAGGCTTCAGTAACTCCTGTCTTTATACCATTTCCTCTCTGAGCTCAGATTGGCTCAGCTCTGAGGCTGGGAATCTGTAGGACATGCAGAACTGTCAACTGATAATAGATGCTTTCTGTATGGCTTGAAGAGACCTACTGAACATGCTTAATAACTGACACCCTTCTGGGATTTTCTTGGTACTTATCTTACAACATATGCAGAGACCTAGATTCAAGCAAATCATAGAAATGTAGGGCTGGAAGGGACCTCAAGAGGTCATTTAGTTCATCCCCCTATGCTGAAGGAGGACCAAGTATACCTAAACAATTCCTGGCAGGTGTTTGTCTAAGCTATTCTGAAAAACCTCCAGTGATAGGGATTTCACAACCTTCTTTGGTAACCTACTCCACTACTTAACTATCCTTCTAGTTAGGAAGATTTTCCTAATATCTAACCTAAATCTCCCTTGCTGCAATTACTTCTTGTCCTGTCTTCAGTGGACATGAAGAGCAATCCTCTGTATGATAGCCCTTAACTTAGACTTGATGTACACTAGGAAATTAGGTCGGTATAACTCTGAACAAGACAGTGAAACTGATCTAACCCTCGGGGTAGACAACACTAGGTCTATGGGAGCATTCTCCCGTTAACCTAGCTACCACCTCTCGGGGAGATAGATTACCTACGCTGACAGGAGAAGCCCTCCCATTGGCATAGGTAGCATCTTCACTGAAGCACGACAGCAGCACAGCTGCAGTGTTTTAGGAGTAGACAGGCCCTTATTTGAAGACTATCAGGTACCCTGGCAGTCTTCAGTCCATTCCTTCTCACCAGTGCTGCTCTCCCTTTTGTATATTGCAACAGTTTATTTTTTAAGTCTAAAGCATGTGGGTTTTATTAGCACCTAGCGTAGATGTTTGGAGTTGTCCAGGACAAGCCAACACATTATTAAAGGTGTCAAACCCTGTCTACATTACGTGCTAATACATTTTTTAAAAGTACTTAATTAAAATATGTTAGCTAACACATTTTAAAAAACCCCTAGTTTAGAGAAGGCCGAAATGTGTTCTGGGACCACTTCAGTAACTGACAGAAAGCTTAATGCTATGTTTGAAAATTGTAAGATTGTTTCTTAATTATTGTGACTAAGATTCAGTTGTTTGTCAATCTGATGTATTTATGAAGGGCCTGATTTTGTAGTCCTTACACAAGCAATAGTTACTTGCTAGTTGTCCCCTTCAAGTGACTAAGGATTGGAGGACTGGACCCAACAACTGAATATTTTATTTTTATTGTTAATGACATCTGCTATAAAAGCAAGATGAAGATATTGGGGAAGCATAAAAGGGGATACAAATTCTAATTCAGATCTTACTTTGTGTTATTAATTTGTGTCTGGTTACTGGTTAGCATTTTTTCATGCCTGTATATTAGGAGACCATTTCATATCTTTAAATTATAATTTCCCTTTTCCAACAAATCTCGTGTTCATTGGTTTTTGGAGACTTGGACTTCATAGGAGAAAATTCAGTTCACATGTTAAATGGATCTAGCTAGGTTTCCGAGTCTGCTGTGGACCTTTCTTGTAAGGTGATTACTGTTCTCCACTCATTTCTACTGATTTCAGGAAGTCGTGGGTACATGAAGCTTTTCAGGAAGTGCTCAGCACCATGCGGGATTGTGCTCCAAATGTACAAGTTACAGCTTGTCTACGTGGTGCATTAGTCTGCACTGGAGAGGTGTAAATTCTAGTGCGCCCTAGCATGTCATGCAACTGGCCCATGTGAACCCTGCTGGTGCACACTAAAAGTTCCCTAGTGCACATTAATGTAGTGCTGTTTCAAACGCTACTACATTCATGTGCACTAGGGAACTTTTAGTGTGTGCTAGCAGGGTCCACATGGGTCCGCTAGTGTGCAATGCACTATTGTGCATTAGAATTTACTCCCCTCTAATTAAGACTAACACACCATGTAGACAAGTCTTTAATCCTCCTGTCTCTTCTCCTAACTACATGTTTTAAAATATCAAGAGGAACATGAAATGTTGATAGTTTAGTTTAAAAGAAAGTTCAGCCAGGGAGAAAAGAGGTACTTGTCCTGAAAACGTAGATGTTCTTGTTGTAGCAATATTTAACTGAGCAGGTCCTCTCTTTCAATGTTGTTTCAGTGTTCCTTTTTTATTACTTTCTCCTTAATTGCATTCTTATAGTAGGCATCTCAGATCCATGCACATTTCATAACTCTTTCTCCTCTGGGTTTTAGTTTTCACAAAGCATGGAGGCTGTTTGCTTACACTGGTGCTGAAAATGATTTCTTCATTAACTGCAAACCAGGCTCCCCTTTTATTGATCCTTCTTGCTGCTGGTGCATGCTCTTGATGTGATGATCTAATAGCTTAGTGATGCTCTTCCGGAATCTGGTATTTCTTATTTCTTCTTCGAGTGATTGCTCATGTGTATTCCACAATAGGTGTGCGTGCTCGCCACATGAACCGGTGCTGGAAGTTTTTCCCCTAGCACTACCCCTAGGGGAGTGCCCCTAGTGACCCCTAGAGTGGCGCCTCTATGGCGTGGTATAAGGGGTGCTGCACGCTCCCCCCACCCTCAGTTCCTTCTTGCCACCAGTGAAGGTGCTTTGGAACTGCTCTGCTCTAGCTTGTTTGCAGCTCTCCTCCAGAACTCTTGTTCGTTCAGTGTAGTAGTACCTGTAGTTAAAGTTTAGTTTAGTGCGCCCAGGCCGGGTCATGCCCCGTGCCCCAGGTTTTAAGTCATGCAACACTTGTAGGTGACTGATGCCAGTGAGTGATCCGCACACGGACTGTTTATGCTGTTTGGGTGAAACCCATCTCAGCGATTGCTGCAAGATTTGGACCAAAAGAGAGAGAGACATTCAGCTCCAGGCCATCCTGATGGAGTTGGCGTTGTCCCCAACTCTGGAGTGTTGCTCCGAGTCGGCACTGGGTACCACAGTGTTGGTGAGTGGTGACCCCCCGGCGCCGTTTACCAGTCGGCGCCGTTTACCAGTCGGCACCGCTCCCCATCCGCGGGGCATGCCAAGATGGCTGAGAAGAGGCCTTCTCTGCCGCGGCACCGGAGCAAAACTGGGGGAGAGGCTAGACCCATGCTGGGCAGTTCTTATAAAAAGTCGTAGGACTATAAGAAACTCCTGCAAAGGCAGTCCCAGTCTGCCCCCCAGCCTGGGTACTCCAAGGGCAAACAGGTGGGGAAACGGCAGTTTTGACGGGACGCCCAGTTTGCATCAAGGATCAACTCACAATAAAGCTTCCCTTCCCCAAGTGGTTGTGTGCTTTTCTCCCGGAGTGGTCACGGTTGACCTCGGACCGATGGGTCCTCAGCACCATCTACTGGGGCTACACCCTCCAGTTTACCTCTGCCCCCATCCCTCCTGGGGGACCCCTCTCACGAGGCTCTGCTCGAGCAGGAAGTGGGTCGGCTCCTTGGTGGTCCCAGTGGAGTTCAAACACAAGGGTACTACTCCTGCTATTTCCTTATCCCGAAGGCCAAAGGGGGGCTCAGACCCATCCTGAACCAGTTAATGGTGAAGCTCAAGTTCCTCATGGTCTCTCTGGCTTCCATGATCCCCTCCTTGGATCCCGGGGACTGGTATGCTGCCCTCGATCTGCAGGATGTGTACTTTCACATCCATATATTCGAGGGGCACAGGCGCTTCCTTTGTTTCATGGTTGGGCAGGAACACTACCAATTTACGGTCCTCCCGTTTGGCCTGTCCATGCCCCCAGGATATTCACAAAGTGTATGTCTGTGGTGGCGGCCTACCTCACACGCCATGAGGTCCAGATCTTCCCCTATCTGGCTGATGAAGGGCAGCTCCCAGTCGCAGATGTGGGATCACGTGGCGCTCCTCCTGTCCATGTGCGCCATTCTGGGCCTGTTGGTGAATGACACCAAGTCCACATTAGTCCGAGTACAGCGTATAGAGTTTATCAGGGCAGTCCTGGATGCCACATCAGCCAGGGCCTCCCTCCCACTGGACAGGTTCGAGACCCTGAAAGGGCTCATCAACACAGTCACAAGGTTTCCAGTGACAACAGCCAGAGCGTGTCTCCAGCTCCTGGGTCACATGTCGGCGTGCACATATGTGGTTCGCCATGCCAGACTCAGAATGAGGCCCCTCCAACTTTGGTTGGCCTCTGTGTTCTCCCAGGCCAGAGACAGGATGGACAAGGTCCTCACTGTGCCCCAGACGGTGATCACCTCCCTACAATAGTGGTTCTCCCCGGGAAACATGTTCCAAGGGGTCCCATTCAGAGGCAGGCCCACTTCGATGGAACCGGTGTCCGATGCATCGTCACCTGGGGTGGGGAACCCATGTGGGGGACGTTCAGACCCAAGGTCTGTGGTCTGCACAGGAGCTGGCCCTCCACATAAACGTCAAGGAACTCAGGGCGGTCCGGCTGGTATGCGTGATCTTCCGCTCGCACCTGGAGGGCAGGAGGCAAGGCAGGGCCCGATCCTATGCCTGGAAGTCCTCAGGCTGTGGGACTTCTGTATGGACCACGACATTTGCCTATAGTCTTACCACCTACCGGGTGCCTGGAACTCGCGGGCGGATTGCTTGAGCCGGGACTTCTCCTCTCAGTACGAGTGGTCTCCCTACCCAGAGGTTGTGCACAGACTGTTCCAAAAGTGGGGAATTCTCCAGGTGAACATGTTCACGATTCGGCAGAACCGTTGATGTCCCCGGTTCTGCTCGGGGGGAGGGAGAGGCCTGGGACTGGGCGCTATCTCCGATGCCTTCCTCCTACCCTGGACAGGCCAGTTTCTCTATGCTTTCCCCCCATTCCTGCTGATCGGCAAGGTCCTGGAAAAGATAAAGATGGACAGGACTCGGGTCCTCCTGATTGCCCCGGTGTGGCCCAGGCAATATTGGTACAGGACCCTCACAAGCCTGGTGGTCTCCCCACCGTGGCCATTGCTGTCCTGGACCTATTCTCCAAGGACCAGGGCCGCCTCCTCCATCCCAACCTAGCGGCACTCCACCTCACGGCGTGACTGCTCAATGGTTAGGCCGGGAGGAAAGGATGTGCTCGGAAGGGGTTCAGCGCGTCCTCTTGGAAAGTAGGCGACCCTCCATGCGTCTCAGTGGTCTCAGTTTTCCCGATGGGCAGCTGAGTGGGGCTTTTCCCCCATGGCTGCCCCGATCCAGCTCATTTTAGACTATCTCCTTCACCTTAGAGCTCAAGGCCTGGCGCTCTCGTCCGTCAAGGTGCACTTGGCGGCCATATTGGCCTTCCACCCACACTATGACTGGCCAGTTCCTTAAGGGATTGGATCGTCTCTTCCCGTACATTAGGCCCCCAATTCTGCAATGGGACATGAACTTGGTGCTGGCCAGTTGACGGGTCCCTGCTTTGAGCCGTTAGCTACATGCTCCTTGTTGCACCTCTTGTGGAAGATAGCCTTCCTGGTGGCGATCACATCTCCTAGACGGGTCTCAGAACTCAGGGCCCTGACCTCGAAGCCCCATATGCGGTGTTCATAAGGATAAGGTCCAGCTCCGCCCATATCCTTTGTTCCTCCAGAAGGTGGTCTCCGCCTACCACATTGGTCAGGACATTTTCCTGCCAGTCCTCTGCCCCAAGCCCCATGCATCCGGTGAGGAGCACCACCTCCATATTCTGGATGTGAAATGGTCTCTGGCTTTTTACCTGGAACAGACTAAGCCGTTCAGGAAGTCTTCGCAGCTGTTCATATCCTTGGTCGAACGCATGAAGGGTCGGCTGATCTCCACTCAGCGGCTCTCCAACTGGATCATCTCGTGCATCCGTACCTGTTATGACCTGGCGGGAATCCCTCCGCTGTCGAGTATAAGGTCTGCTCATTCTCGTCCACTGCCTTTTTAGCCCATGTCCACATTCAGGACATTTCCAGGGCTACCACGTGGTCTTCTGTTCACACGTTCACCTCGCATTATGTGATTGTCTCCCAGACCAGGGAGGGATGCTGGGTTTGGCAGGGCTGTGCTCCGTCCCGAGAGTTTGTGAACTCCTACCCACCTCCAACAGATATAGCTTGGAATCACCTATTGTGGAATACACATGAGCAATCACATAAAGAAGAAAAGACAGTTACCTTTTCTGTAACTGGTGTTCTTCAAGATGTGTTGCTCATGTCTATTCCACATCCCACTCTCCTTCCCCTCTGTTGGAGTTGTCTGGCAAGAAGGAACTGAGGGTGGGGGAGCGTGCAGAGCCCCTTATATTGCACCATGGAGGTGCCACTCCAGGGGTCGCTGGAGCGCTCCCCTATGGGTACTACTAGGGCAAAAACATCCGGCACCAGTGTACGTGGAGAGCACGCACACCTATTGTGGAATATTCATGAGCAACACATCTCGAAGAACACCAGGTACAGAAAAGGTAACTGTCATGTCTGTAATGTAAATCAGCTCCCAGATTTTTCAGGGTCTGTTTTGTATTTATTGTAGCTAATATTTTCATCATACTCTACGTGTATTGAAGACCATCAATAGATATGTTGTTGGAAACATCGTGAAATCCTCAAAAGGCCATACTCATGAATTTAGCAAGGTCAAAATTGGCCCCCCAAAACTGACGAAAGGGCCTAAACAGCAAACTAGTGTGATGGGAAATCAAGTCTTACATAGGGGGTTGAGGTGCTTGCATGAATCCTGACCTCATCAATCTGGGACAGTTGGTTGATGCCTAGTCCAAAAAAGAATCTACCTGGGACTCTCCCTAGGGGTATCAAGGGATGTGAGGTACCTCACCACTACCAGCCCTCAGCATGAAGCAGGCTTCTCTGTGCCTGCTGTAGCTCAGCTACCTGAAACCAACAGCCTCTGGCCACACACAAGCCCTAACGTTCATGTCTCTGCAGGCCTCGGCCTCTCTGTGCAGAGTGATAGACACACACCAACCCCCAACTCATCAGCATGCTCCCTGTGGGATCCAGCCCCTGTCACTGGCCGCTCTCAGAAATTGCCAGGTAAGCTGTGACAGTGTACACATAGCTTGACTGGCACAATGCAGGATCAAGTCCTTTATAACATTACAGCCCTGAAATATATCAATAGTGAAACAGTCATACATTTATGATACAAAATCAAAAGTATAACATGCCTCGAAACTCAATTTTAACAGGCTAAAATCCTTGACTAAGATAGTTTCTCACCTAAAGCAAGCCCCCATGGTCACCAACCCACCTGTCTGGGATCCACTATTCGTGGGTGCAAAAAGCACTGTCCTTTTTGGTCCCTCAGTGATGGACAAAAAAGGTGTCCTTCTGCCTTCCTCTTATACCTCAAAGCTCACTGTATTTATCCCCAGAGCCGGGCTGACCCTCTGCGGTTTCTTTCCTGCAGTGCTGGCTTCACGTACTCCTGTTTACTGTGTATGCAGGTGGGGCTTCCACTGTATTGACTTAGAATGCATAGTTTACACATGACTGCATGAAACCTGTTTGTCATTCTGCCTGAGACACTGTCATTATACATATTTTCAGTACGTACACACAACTCCTTAAATAGGATCTATACATACATCTCACAATGATTATGAAGGTCAGTATGATATAAGCTTTTATTAGACTCCTCACACAATCTCTTTTAGATGAATACTGTACTAAGAAAGTAGCATGTGGGGTTTAATGGGTTTGTCGGGCCTAAGAGGAGTTGCTGTTACAGAACAGTGAATCCTTTGCCAGTTGAAATTTGAGGGGTGCTTAGGGTTGCACCTGAGATGGTTGATGGATGCCTAATCCAAGAAAGAAAGACTCAGTCCTCTACAAACCACTGGGTGTTTTGGAAACCAGACTCAACCTTTCCACCATGGCATAATTTTAACCCCAGTCAGGGAATGAATATATTCCCTGCTGCAAGAACACACAGATGCATGTGGCCTTTAGATTAGCAGCATAGCCTGCACACTGAATCCTAGTTGTTTTCAATCTACATCACTGTCTGCATGCTATCAGAACAGACCCATTTTACCTGTTATATCCTCGTGCCTAGGAGCCTTGTCCCCAACCGAATGCTCAGCGCCATAACCCTGAGCTTCCTGTTCTGCTACTACGGGTTTGTTAGTCACTATACACGTCTACTGTTGTAAATGCTCAGAATATGTTATCTTGGTTGCTAGGAATGCAAGCTTCAACTCATTGCTATTGTGTTTCATGTTAACAATCAATCCCACGTTAGTGTCTAATATTATTGCCCCCCCAAGATGAATAATGACTGCATTCCGGGAGGCACATTGTTACTGGAGTTTATAAATCAGGGATTTCAGCTGATACCAATTTCAGATGGATCAACTGAAGTGGATTCTGTCCTGTGGAGAACAGAGTTGGAATCTCTGGTGCCCTGCTTCTGTACCCTTCTACACCCAGTGAACAATAGTGTAGCCCAAAATTCACACCAGGAGTGGAGACTGCTGGTGACTACTTTGGAAGTATATATATCAGCCTTTTAATGGTTTACCTTTCCTGTACCCCCATTATGTTTTAGGGTTTTCCTGTGGGTGTTTAGGAAGTCTAAGAACGAAGGAAAGTTAAGCAATATGCATGATTGGTAATTTGACCAAATCTTTTAATTTGGCTGCCTCCATAGCTATCTTTGTTAAAAGAACACTGTGTTTGTAACACACATTTTCTGTACATGAGGATATTTTACATCAGATTAATCTATGCTATACTGTGTATCAGCAATAAGGTGTCTGATCTGACATCATTTTCTACTTGTAAGATTACCTACATTTATTTTCTGGTAGTTAGAAACGTCTATGCTGGTATATAGTAACAGGGACGATGCTGGACAATCTGTGTGACTAATGACTTTATATTATGACTTCAAAAGGAAATGATATACTCCGTTTAATTTGATAGCACAAGAAGAGGCCACCACATGTAGCAAGTGTTTAAAATAAAGCCTTTTCCACTGTCATTCTTACAGTCTACATATCTTTAGACAATACTGATGCCACTTATGTCATATAGTGAAGCAGGATGGTTTAGATTATATCTTTGTTCTTTTGTGTTTTGACAGACGTCACTAATACTGTGCAGGATTTTCTCTTTATTGAAGAAGAAGAAGAGGATGAATCAATAGAAATCACAGTTGAGGGGGAAAATGTCCCATACTTGAATATTCAGTAATTCATCTACTTGCATGGTCCACTCTACATATTTTCATCTTTAAATAGGACACAACTGTCTTGGAAGCCTGTGGACCAGAGAAAGGTATGGCATTGCTAGCATGTTATAGATGTGTACATTTTTTAGATGTAAAACTATAGACAACTTTATTCCAAATATATGATGCAAACTTTTATTTTTGGTGTGTTTGAGAATGAGAGACAACCCCACCTTGCATTCAAACAAACAACAAAAACCATTTCTGTCTTAGTGTTATTCTAATGCTGTTTAGATAGAGCCTTTGATTGTGTGTTCAGTAAGGAAGTTTTAACTGAATCAAACTGAACAGAGTTTCTCCTAGGCATGCTGTCCTACCATTTCTACCTTTTAATTCATTTTCGTTATAAATCAAGCAATTTGCCCCCGAAGAGTGCTTTTTCAGGCTTGTTTTCTTGCATGAAGTCTTAGACCCATCTACTTTCCTAGTTTAACTTAGGCTGTGTCTGCACTACACTGTGAACTAGGGCTGAGAGTCCCCTGCTTGTGATACTTATGCTAGCTCTCATTGAGCTAGCGAGAGAATAAATACAGTAGAACCTCAGAGTTCCGAACAGCTCGGGAATGGTGGTTGTTCATAACTCTGAACAAAACGTGATGGTTGTTCTTTCAAAAGTTTACAGCTGAACATTGACTTAATATAGCTTTGAAACTTTACTATGCAGAAGAAAAATGCTGCTTTTAACCATCTTAATTTAAATGAAACAAGCACAGAAACAGTTTCCTTACCTTGTCCAGGGACGGCTCCAGGCACCAGCACAGCAAGTGCGTGCCTGGGTCGGCAAGCCACGGGGGGCGGCCTGCCAGTCGCCGTAAGGGCAGCAGTCAGGCGGCCTTAGGCGGCGTGCCTACGGGAGGTCTGCTGGTCCCGCAATTTTGGTGGCAATTCAGCGGCGGGTACGCTGAAGCCGCGGGACCGGCAGATCACCTGCAGAAATGCCACCGAATCCGTGTGACCGCGGACCGCCCGCAGGTGTGCCGCCGAAGGCTGCCTGACTGCCGTGCTTGGGGCAGCAAAAAACAGAGAGCCACCCCTGACCTTGTCAAATCTTTTTAAAACTTTTCCTATATTTTTTTAGTAGTTTCATGTTTAACACACTACTGTACTGTACAGTATTTGCAGTATTTGCTTTATTTTGTGTGTCCCTGCTACCTGATTGTGTACTTCCAGTTCCAAATGAGGTGTGTGGCTGACCAGTCAGTTCGTAACTCTGAAGTTCTACTATAGCAATGTAGCTGTTTTAACATAGGTACCGGCAGTGGAGGCACAGCTGAGCGTCTGGTTTCCGGCAGATTTGTACTAGGCACAACTCAGCTGTGCCTCTGCTAGCTACGTTGCTATTTACACTCTCACTAGCTTGATGAGAGTTAGCGTGAGTATGTGAACCTGAGCAGGGGAATCGCACCCCTTGCACATAGTATAGGCACAGCCTAAGTGTAGAGCATTGAGGGAAGTGACTCATTGGGCTTCAATAACATACGGTTGAAAATAAGATGGAGAGACAAAGAGTAGAGAGGAAAGTGAAGAATAAAACAAGGGGATAACCAAAAAAATCAGAAATAAATATTTTTACAAAATATTTCCCCGGTCATGTAACATCTTGTTCCTATTTTAATTTTTGATTGTGTCTAACTGGCTTACTTGGATCATAAATAAGAGATTTCCCAGTCTTTTCTTCATTCCTGGAGGTTTTTAGTTCTCATTTACTGTCCTCTTGCTAGTTATTTAAATTGATTATATACATTTTTTTTGTAAATTCTAAATGCTTCAGAAACATTACATCTGGTTAAAACACTTTATTGTTATCCAGCCTCTTTCTCTCATGCCTTACTTGCTTACTTTTTTCCAGTGTGAAGGTGGTGTTGCCTATCTTGCCATTAGTGGTGGAAAGATTTTTTCTTTCACTCTGTCTCACATATGCACACACATTTCCTCTTCCATCCCACCCCCCATTTTCTTGTTTTTAAATTTCAATACTGAAAGTGTAGGTTCCAAGGGTACGCAGCCAGGAGATCTTCGTATATTCAGGGTCGTACAAACATGAAAAAATTAATCCACATAGCACTCCTGCGTAGGCAGCTAATTTTCCTATAAAGCAAATAACTGACTTACCCAGGGTTACACAATAAGTGGCAATGCTAGATCTGGGACTTCGCAACTCCAAAAGTAAAGCTGTATGGGGCATGATAAAACATAATATTGGTGCATCCGTTATTAATGAACTAAAATAATTTAGCTTTGGCAAATGCCGTCATTCTTAAGATCAATTGTTTCTTGTGTATGTTTCCTAGATTATTCTTAAACATACATTTTGAGATCTTAGTGTGGGAATTTATGAAGGAGACAAGTTCTTCAAAGCTCTTCCCTTTATCCTACTGACATCACCTCTGTCTGTCTGGGTTCATCTTTAGCCAGTTGCACTTTGTGTAGGCACTGATCTCTGTTAGGGAGAAGGTGCTGTTTTACATCTGCCATAAGAGATGTAGAGCTGGCTATCAACTGCATGTTACTGACACTGTTTTTAAAGATCTTGCATGGTGGCTGTGCAGGAGGGAAAGGGGAGGTTCTTTGCCTTTGCTCTAGGAACTGCAAAATCTTCAGCTGCAGATTTACTCCATACTTGCTCAGTTCAAGTTGTTTCCTCTGTGACTAAGCAGAGTACTTCCCATGGTGAGGAACTGTCCTGATACTTTGCAGAGGAAATGGATCAGATTACAACCGGAGATGTTTGTCAGTGGTAGTCCAGCAACATCTTGAGGACATCGAGGTTAGGTCATCTCTGCTTTTGTCTAGACTAGTGATGTTCACTGACATTCAGTATATATTGGGAGAATTTAGTTCCACAACCTGTTCTTTGGACCCACCTCCTTTCTGGCTGCTGAAGCTAGTGGGGAAATACTGGATTTTAAAGAGAGCAGATGACAAGCTGGTGTTAAAATGTGCATGCCAGCCTGTTTTACACGGACTGTCAACAGTCTCTGGGGGCTGTTTCAAAATCTGGAGTTCATCAAAGCCCACTGGTATTCCAGCCATGCCTTTTAGTAAAAGGCTTTTACTTCAGGAACAGGGAGGGATGCTGGCATAGGAGCTGCAATGGCAGCAGAAGAGTTTGAATTTGTTTGGTCTCATTCAGATGCTAAACTTACTTGACAAAGACTTTTCTGGTCCATCAGGTGACCTTTGTGTATTTATAATGCATAGGAATCCAGACCTGGATTTCTACATGTCAGAGAATGGTCGTGTATATGGACCATTTGTGTAAATGGTTCCTGCTGTAGAGATTTGAGCACTGGATGTTCCCTTCTGTTTACACAGGAACAAGGTAGAAGAAGTCAGTAGAAAATGGGTGGGTCCAACAGCTTAGCTCCATCTGCTCATCTGCTCCTGCTCTCAAATTTACCTCATCTCTTCTACAGTATTGTTATGGGAATAAGGCTGCCTGCATCAGGAGGGCCAGGTAGCAGCCACTTTACATGGTTTCCTTCTTTTTAGATCATCAAAGATGCAAGTGGCAAAGCAGAGATAGTAACTGATTCTGGAAGCAATATTAATTTCCACACTGCAAGGTCCCTTCTCCTATGAGGGAGAAGTCTGACTTAAAGGATGGAGTGGCTAATATCAGCAAGGCTTATTAGGCAGTGGTTACATACTCAGGGGGTGAGAGGGAGGGGAGTTTTGGACCTCCTTTCCCCATGGATCTTTTAAGGTTTGCATGCCAAAAGCTCTGCCACCTCCACTGTCACCAAACCCCTTCATTGTGTTGAGAACTTCACAAAGTGAAACACAGAGTTTCCCCTTCTGGTGGCTTTTTCCTCATGGGAGGATAAATCTGACCCCCTGTAAAAAAAAAAAAAAAAAAAAAAAAAAAAGGGCTACAGGAAATAACATCTGTACAATGGGTGACCATTTTAATTGAGAACTTGCTTGAAGAAGAAAATAGTGAAGTAGAAATGTGAAGCAAAGAACGTGCCTTAGGGCCTATTGGGGTACTGTTTGATTGTCTTGTATGACACATAAGTACAGCTAATTGGTAGTTCATTAATATCTTACATTTAAATGCTTCACTAAAGCTAGATCATTATAAACACATGTAACTAGTGAAAAAATGTGCAAGATCGAAGATTACTCAACTTTCATTAACATAATTAGCTTAATATGGAATAGAGAGTTGTTTTAGCTAATAAAGTTATTATATAGGAAATGATAAACTAATGTGACCCCAAATCCTTTCTAGCTTGTAATAGGAAGGCATGAGCTGCATTTGCTCGGGGCCGCACAATGTGATTTAGCTCCTCATGATGAATTGCATAAGGATCAAACTTAGGTCACAGGTAGACATAAAGGGATGATTTTTGTAAGCAAAAGCTAATAATAAAAAATGGATGATGCTGACTTGCAGGAAGGCAAAATAATGCTGCATTTCAAAACTAGTTTTCCGATGAAGCAAAAGCTTTCTGATTTTAAATCTCATAGGCAATGCTATTTAAAGATACTCTTTATCCTTGAGTCCGTGCTGTTCTTACTCATCTGAAAAGCAAGAGTTGAACATAGATTAGCAAATTGATTTAGACCGATTACCTTGTTCAGCTGGCTCTGTGTCTAAGACACATTGTTGCAATTAGAGTTGAGAAAACTATTTGCAATGACCAGCGTATTTGACAAATTTGTCTTTTTTTTTTCTGTTTGCAAATTATCCATGAACAAGCTTCACCTTTTACAAAATTGCTTGTTTGGTATTATTCTGTGAAAGGTTTGTGCAGAGGTATTTCATCCTGTGAATTTCTTGTGAACTGTTGCTATGGCTGTTGCTTTAAATACTCACCATCAGTAGGTTGCTACTTGTCTTGTCTTAACAGACAGGTTAGTCAGTCACGTGGTCTTTGTTCCTTGAGTCAACGACTCTGAAATCCAAAAGACCTGTTAAAAAGGCTGCATGAAACATATTCATAAATGACTGCTTATATGAATATACATATTTGCATGAGCATTCACAGCACTTTCCCATTATATTCTTGCAAACAAAATTTTACAAAATTCAGAGAGAAAGGATGGGTCAGTGCTTAGGGCATTAGCCTAGAACTTCAAAGTCCCAAGTTCAATTGCCACTCCATGACAGACTTTCTGTGTGATGCTGGGCAATTCACTTCCCCCTCTTTCCACCTCCTTTCCCCATCTGTAAAATGGCAATAATAGTACTTCCCTACCTCACTAGGAGCTTGTGAGAATAAATATATTAGGGCTGGTCTACACTGGGGCGGGGTCGATGTAAGATACGCAACTTCAGCTATGGGAATAGCGTAGCTGAAATAGACGTGTCTTATTTCGACTTACCTCGGGTCCTCACGGTGTGGGATTGACGGCTGCGGCTCCCCCGTCGACTCCACTACTGCCGCTCGCCCTGGTGGAATTCTGAAGTTGATGGGAGCACGTTTGGGGATTAATATATCGCATCTAGACGAGACGTGATATATCGATCCCCGATAGATCCATTACTACCCGCCAAATCGGCGGGTAGTCTGGACGTCCCCTTAGAATATGAAGCGTTTTAAGATCTACTGATGAAAAGCGCTAGATAAGAGCTGGCTATTATTATTGTGTGATTGCTCAAGGAAAGCAAGTGGGCGGAGGGTACAAGTGGTTTCAAAGCAAATTTATGGTTTCAAAGAAAAGTTGCAGTGGGGGAGGTCCAGGTTGGATATTAGGAAACACTATTTCACAAGGAGGGTGGTGAAGCACTGGAATGCGTTACCTAGGGAGGTGATGGAGTCTCCTTCCTTGGAGATTTTTAAGGCCCGGCTTGACAAAGCCGTGGCTGGGATGATTTAGCTGGGAATTGGTCCTGCTTTGAGCAGGGGGTTGGACTAGATGACCTCTTGAGGTCCCTTCCAACCCTGAGAGTCTATGATTCTATGGTTATAATCAAAAGATGGTTCATGAATTCTTCCTTTCAGTATTTTCCCAAATCTGGCTGTAATCAACTTTAATAGTATAAATACTTCTCCTTTTCTTAATGAAAATGGCCACTGGAAATTATTCAATGTTGATTGTAATAGGAATTCAGCATTAAAAAAATAAGACATGGAGGTTAATATTACAGCAGGGGCGTGCATAAGGGGGGCAAGCAGGGGCATAGACCCCCCAGTAATCGGCAGGGGTACAGAGCTCCTCTGGCCCGCATGGGGAAAGCGAGCTACTCTGGCCCTGGGCCTGTGGGGGGGAAAGGGAGGGCACAGAATGTGCCCCTCCAAAAGCCTTAAATGTTTATATCTGTGCATGCCCCTGCATTACACGGTAGATAAAAAAAAATAAATTAAAAAAAATCTGATTTTTTTTTTATTTAAATTGAATTTTTTAAGTTTATTTAAATTATATATTTTTTTCTTTTAAAAACAAACCAGTTTTAAAATGAAATCTGAATTTAATACAGAATATGTTAAGGTCTAAACTTATTATCTTTTGAAACATTTAAGTAAAAAATAAATATGCTGAATTCATGACCTTTATGACCAAAAACTTTGAGTTAAAGGGGCTGCTTTTCTATATACAGAATTGGGGAGAAACATCTAACTTTTGAGCTTGAACTTCATAAATGTGGCACAATAGGTCATGTATTGTATTAAAAGCACTTTGCTTTGATCCTGCTGGGGACTCAGGGGCTATGTTGTGGGGTGCAAGAGACTGGCAAAATCATCACAGATGTTGGGACCCGGCCTCTGACTCCAGGAAACACCATCATGTATCTCATTAAGATCAGCTACTGAACTGAAATAATCAGCTTAATTCACTGACTGCAGTTAATTCCTCTGTTTTAATAACTCATTTAGTTGTAAATGTGAAACATGTTTCAATAAGAGACGTTTATGTACCCAAAACATTTAAGGTTGTTTTGTTTAATAAAAAAAACCTAAATTTTGGATGCTGTTTTGTGTGTGTAATTAAATTCCAGTTCCCATCCTAATGCAGTTTGACACAAATCATGAGCAAAAAGTTAATTATATAATAATATATCATTCTCCATTTTCTAACATACCAAAATATACAATTAATAAGAATCTGAAAATAGTAAGCTCTAGAATTGCTTAAATAAATGTATATGGTTACAATGTACGCTCCTAGGTAGCAAAAATATTTACCAAATGTAGTGCAAAAACTTTATTTAGTTGTAAATCATACCATTTAAACATGATCTCAACCAATGACAATGTGCCATTTTTAGAAAATAACAAGTAAAAATGGAAAAGTTGATTAAAATTGATTTAAATAAAGACTTTCCACTTGGTGATTTAAATCATGGTTTAAATTGCCTTATTTAAATAAATCCACTTTGTAGCATTATGTCTGCTTTCTTGACTATAGTGCGTGTGTTTTGATTATTGACCCTTTTCAAAGCTTTCCATGGGACTTAGGAGTTTAAGTGACTTTTCAAAATGGGACTTAGGCATCTAAGTTGGTTAGGTGCTTTTAAACATTTTATCTTACATACATCGTCCAGATGAATTTGGCTTTTCATGATGATGCTAGAAAAACTACTCATGTGAGTAATGAAGTTTTAATTTCACTTATCCTGGTGAATTTCACTGAATAATATTGACTTCTTGGAAATTCACCCTGTGGGACATGTGGATTTTTAAAGCTCCAGCAGGTCTATGTGACAAGGATAGAAATGGGAACAGAAATGCATGAGAATTCCAAACTGTTAGTGCATCTGTTCTTGAGTTTGGGGTGGATAGAAAAAGAGAACTTTGCAACACTGCCACAAAACTGTGTGTGTGTTTTACTCTTGTGGAAGGCTGATCTTTTCCCTGGAAAATTCTGTCTCCCAGCATTTGCAGTTTGGAAAGCCAGGTATTTTTCAGCGTGGCTTTCTCCACTGTTACCTGTTGCACAGTTTCACGAATGCGGAAATTTGCCAAAATTATTTTTTTTCTCCCCTTTTGGTACATCTTAAAAAATCCTAAATAAAATGTTGATTTTTGCATTAAAAACAAAGATGTAATTGTTTATTTTTATAATGTATTTATAAAACTCTGTAATCTGACAAGCTCTCAGCTACTTTGAGCTACTTTCCCTACCTTGTAGAGCCCAGAAATTCTCCAAGTACAGCAAAGTAATAGTGCAGTGTGTTAATATCTGGGTAGTTTTTTCTACCTTCTAAGCACAGGGCTTTGCTAGAAAGGCAGTAGGGTTGGGTGGCTGTACAAGTGCTGGCACAGTTTCAGCATACACTTCACAGTTAGATAAGTGTAGCCGTAGAAGTGTTCTTGGTGAGATAAGTTAAGCAATGTTATGCTGAGTGACTTACAAGAATTCATCTCCGTGTTGGATGTTGATGTGTATTGTGAACAAACAAACAACAACAAAAAGGAAGATTTCATAACCAGCAGTTTCTGTGGCCATAAAAAGTTCTACTTCAGATCACTGACTGAGACTTATGGTCCCGTATTAAAGATAGTGGATCTTCAAAGTACTATCAAGCTACTTGTATATTCATACAGAAGAGAAAGTATGAACCACTTGTATTGCTTTCTATGCCATAAACAGTCAAGGAAGGGGAGACAGGAAGTCAGGATTTTCTTGTGTGTTCTGCAAATGTTTAGACTTTTGTTGATCAATTGGTGACACAGTGAAGGGCATTTCTCTGCTGTAGGAAACAGATTCTAGGCTTTGTACCAACAATGGTGATGTAGTCACCACGTGAGGAGGGATGTGGTGGTTTGTCATGACAATTCAGACAAAGAGGAATTTAAGTTAGTTGCTGTGTGTGTATTAAATGGAACAATAACTAGCAGAGCCAGCCACGGGTACTATCAGACTCTATGATCCTGGGCCCTACCTTCTCATCTGGGGTACCTAGAAAAGTCTGGGTCATTTCAGTTTTCATTTGAAAATAAAAACAAAGCAAGACAAAACAAACCGCAACTCTAATGCTTGTGAAAATATCCTTGAAAATGTGGTCACTGATCTTTTCCCTGTCCTCTTCCCAAATATCAATCATAATTTAAACTTCCCTCTGAGCCACCCAGTTCTTGCCTTAGTTGTCTGTGTAAACAATTGCTACAAGTCCTGTAAGTTTTTGCAGGGAAGGTCCTCAAATCAATTTGCAGGTGTAGATGGAAGCTAATGTTTAAACCTACAATCCCAAAAGCCATATTGTTAGGGGTACCATGGGGCTGTCAGACTTGATTACAGTTCAGTGTAGTGGAGCTTAAATTTAAATGATTTTGGAACATATAACTCTTCTCAAACTGACAGTTATGTAACGAATTGGAAAACTCAGCAAAGTTGAATGTTTGAGATAAGGAGATTACTAAAATGTGCTTCTGTTAAATTTTAATCACATTCAGGGTCTGATCAAAGGAGGTGTAATTGATTTAGCTAAGAATTAAGAGTGCACAGCACCTCCCAGGATCGAGCCCATACTTCGTGAAGGTTTTTATGCTCCCAACCTGCTATTGTCAGATGAACTACTAAATAAATCTGATCAAAAGAGTAGTTGGCTAATAGTCTCTTTGTTTTCCTTCCTCTACAGCTTGTTGTTTTTTCTGAGTGTTGAAACGTCACAGCATCTTTGAGATTGTCAGTGCTTGCAATGTCTGCACTGTTCTGAATTTGAACAGAGCACTGCAGGCGTTATCTGCTTTTCTGTGACACTTATCACCATAGTACCAGAATGCCTCAAAAAGGAGATGTTTTAAAATTATAGTATATACAAAATAGCAGCCAATATTGAGTAATGTACCCATATCTCAGGGATAATGTTGATGCAAAGATAGCAATATTGCTATCTTTGACACCAGATGGTGCTATTGCAGATGCTCTCGCAATTTGTTTTTCTGATTATATAACGGGTTCGCTCTTGAAGAAATGCTCATTGTCAGCTGTGAAGTTTGCTTTTTCTGCCTGAATCTTTGTGAATCTCTCTGAATTATTTTTTAAATGTAGCGCCTATAAAGGTAAACAACAAGTTATATCTGAAACAAGTGCCAGATCATAGAAAGCAGAAGGTTCCTTGCAGACTCATCATGAGTCAATTAATTAATTAATTATAATTTATTCTTTGCATATCGTAGCACCCATAACATGCTCTGTGCTTTCTAGAAATGAATAATTCCTGCCACAAGAAACTCAGTCTAAGAACAGACTGTCAAGTACACAGAGGTTAGGGGAAGGAGAACAATAGGGAATATTTATACAAGTTAGCTAGATTAATGGTAGGATGGCAGAAGGGGTTCTTGAGTGATATAAATGTGGAAAGGATAGGGGTGGCATGTTTTGGCTGTGGTCAGAAGCTTGTGCCATACATAGGAGATTGCATAGAAAGAGGTGATTGATTGTGATCTAGTGGATAGAGCACTGGCCTACTGGGTGACCTTGGGCAAGTCACTTGGCAGCTCTGTGCCTCAATTTCCCCATCTGTAAAATGGGGATAACAATGCTTACCTCTGTTACAAAGCACTTTGAGATTTACTGATGAAAAGTGCTAGATGAGAGTTAGGTAGTATTATTAATATAAGCTGACAAATGTACGGATAAGGCTTAGAATGTTGGAATGGAAAGACGATAAGTAGGGAAGGAACAAAGTTTATGCAGAGCTTTGAGTGTTAGAAGAAGCTTAAATTTGATGCAGTAGATAATGGGGAGCCAGCGCAGGGATTTGGGAACAACGGCACTGTGAAGAATCAGAGCAGGCTGCGCAGTGGGGACAGAAGGACAGTGAAGAAATTTGGCAGCATGTGATCTCCAGAAGAAGAAAGAGGAGCGTCCATGTATCAGCAATGCAGATACAGGTGAGTAACCGTTTTCATGTTCTCTCCACTGGAATGGGTTACCTAGGGAGGTGGTGGAATCTCCTTCCTTAGAGGTTTTTAAGGTCAGGCTTGACAAAGCCCCAGCTGGGATGATTTAGTTGGGAATTGGTCCTGCTTTGAGCAGGGGGTTGGACTAGATGACCTCCTGAGGTCCCTTCCAACCCTGATATTCTATGATTCTATGATTCCACAGGTACTAATGCGGAGAGTGGACTAGATGATACATCTGAGGGAAGGGAGGAGAAGGAGACTCCACCGATTGGAAGGCATGAGATGCACTGTCCTAGGGATGGGGGTTCCACGACCACTGCTCCCAAGAGAAGGAGGTGGGTGGTGGTGGTCGGGGACTCCCTCCTCAGGGGGACTGAGTCCTCGATCTGCCGTCCCTACTGGAAAACCGAGAAGTGTGCTGCTTGTCAGGAGCTAGGATTCACAATGTGACGGAGAGACTGCCGAGACTCATCAAGCCCTTGGATCGCTACTCCTTCCTGCTTCTCCGCATGGGCACCAGTGATACTGCCAATAATGACCTTGAGTGGATCACTGCAGACTACATGGCTCTGGGAAGAAGGATAAAGGAGTTTGAGGCGCAAGTGTTGTTCTCGTCCATACTCCCCGTGGAAGGAAAAGGCCAGGGTAGAGACCGTCGAATCATGAAGTCAATGAATAGCTACGCAGGTGGTGTCGGAGAGAAGGCTTTGGATTCTTTGACCATGGGATGGTGTTCCAAGAAGGAGTGCTAGGTGGAGACGGGCTCCACGTAACAAAGAGAGGGAAGAGCATCTTTGTAAGCAGGTTGGCTAACCTAGTGAGGAGGACTTTAAACTAGGTTCACCAGGGGAAGGAGACCAAAGCCCTGAGGTAAGTGGGGAAGTGGGATGCCAGGAGGAAGCATGAGCAGGAGAGTGCAAGAGGGGAGGACTCCTGCCTTATACTGAGAAAGCAGGACGATCAGCGAGTTATCTTAAGTGCCTATACACAAATGCAAGAAGCCTGGGAAACAAGCAGGGAGAACTGGAAGTCCTGACACAGTCAAGGAATTATGATGTGATTGGAATACCAGAGACCTGGTGGGATAAATCACTTGACTGGAGTACTGTCATGGATGGATATAAACCCTTCAGGAAGGACAGGCAGGGCAGAAAAGGTGGAGGAGTTGCATTGTATGGAAGAGAGCAATATGACAGCTCAGAGCTCCAGAATGAAACTGCAGAAAAATCCGAGTGTCTCTGGATTAAGTTTAGAAGTGTGAGCAACGAGAGTGATGTCGTGGTGGGTGTCTGCTATAGACCACCAGACCAGGGGGATGAGGTGGACAAGGCTTTCTTCCGGCAACTAACAGAAGTTACTAGATCACAGGCCCTGGTTCTCATGGAGGACTTCAATCACCCCCGATATCTGCTGGGAGAGCAATACAGCGGTGCACAGACAATCCACGAAATTTTTGGAAAGCTTGGGGACAATTTCCTGGTGCAAGTGCTGGAGGAACCAACTAGGGGCAGAGCTCTTCTTGACCTGCTGCTCACAAATAGGGAAGAATTAGTAGGGGAAGCAAAAGTGGATGGGAACCTGGGAGGCAGTGACCATGAGATGGTCAAGTTCAGGATCCTGACACAAGGAAGAAAGGAGAGCAGCAAAATATGGACCCTGGACTTCAGAAAAGCAGACTTTGATTCCCTCAGGGAACTGATGGGCAGGATCCCCTGGGGAAAATAACATGAAGGGGAAAGGAGTCCAGGAGAGCTGGCTGTATTTTAAAGAATCCTTATTAAGGTTGCAGGAACAAACCAGCCCGATATGTAGAAAGAATAGTAAATATGGCAGGCGACCAGCATGGCTTAACAGTGAAATCCTTGCTGATCTTAAACACAAAAAAGACGCTTACAAGAAGTGGAAGATTGGACAAATGACCAGGAAGGAGTATAAAAATATTGCTCAGTCATGAAGGAGTGAACTCAAGAAGGCCAAATCACACTTGGAGTTTCAGCTAGCAAGCGATGTTAAGAGTAACCAGAAGGGTTTCTTCAGGTATGTTAGCAACAAGAAGAAAGTCAAGGAAAGTTTGGGCCCCTTACTGAATGAGGGAGGCAACCTAGTGACAGAGGATGTGGAAAAACCTAAAGTACTCACTGCTTTTTTTGCCTCTGCCTTCACGAACAAGGTCAGCTCCCAGACTGCTGCACTGGGCAGCACAGCATGGGGAGGAGGTGACCAGCCCTCTGTGGAGAAAGAAGTGGTTCGGGACTATTTAGAAAAGCTGGATGAGCACAAATCCATGCGGCCGGATGCGCTGCATTCAAGGGTGCTAAAGGAGTTAGTGGATGTGATTGCAGAGTCGTTGGCCATTATCTTTGAAAACTCATGGCGATCGGGGGGAGGTCCCGGATGACTGGAAAAAGGCTAATGTGTAGTGTCAATGTTTAAAAAAGGGAAGAAGGAGGATCTGGGGAACTACAGGCCAATTAGCCTCACCTTTGTCCCTGGAAAAATCATGGAGCAGGTCCTCAAGGAATCAATTCTGAAGCACTTAGAGAAGAGGAAAGTGATCAGGAACAGTCAGCACGGATTCACCAAGGGCAAGTCATGCCTGAGTAAAACTAATTGCCTTCTATGATGAGATAACTTGCTCTGTGGATGAGGGGAAAGCAGTGGATGTGTTATTCCTTGACTTTAGCAAAGCTTTTGATACGGTCTCCCACAGTATTCTTGCCAGCAAGTTAAAGTAGTATGGGTTGGATGAATGGACTGTAAGGTGGATAGAAAGCTGGCTAGATCGTCCGGCTCAATGGGTAATCATCAATGGCTCCAGGTCTAGTTGGCAGCTGGTATCAAGCGGAGGGTCCCAAGGGTTGGTCCTGGGACTGGTTTTATTCAATATCTTCATTAATGATCTGGAGGATGGCGTGGACTGCACCCTCAGCAAGTGTGCAGATTACACTAAACTGGG
Organism: Malaclemys terrapin pileata; assembly: GCF_027887155.1. Taxonomy (NCBI): domain Eukaryota; kingdom Metazoa; phylum Chordata; order Testudines; family Emydidae; genus Malaclemys; species Malaclemys terrapin. The sequence continues at coordinate 25,665,542 of NC_071509.1, forward strand.
AGGAGTGGTAGATATGCTGGAGGGCAGGGATAGGATACAGAGGGACCTAGACAAATTAGAGGATTGGGCCAAAAGAAATCTGATGAGGTTCAGCAAGGACAAGTGCAGAGTTTTGGAGAGAAGATAGGGAGTTCTGTTTTGCCCATATTAATACTAAACTGACAACAAGACATTGAAGAGGTTTCAGAAAAACAAACTGGGGCTATGCCTACACAAGGATAAAAAACCTGCAGCTGGTCCAGGTCTGCTGACTCAGTCTTGCAGGGCTCAGGCTCTGAGGCTGAAAAATTGCTGTGTAGACGTCTAGGCTCGGTCTGAAGCCTGAGCTGTGGGACCCTGTGAAGACGCATGTGAACGTGTGCGCACACATGTCAGAGAAGGAAAGGTCAAAGAAATGCACCTTGCAATTAGAGCAGAAGGTGATCAGGTATGTGATGGTCCTTAGTTCCTGTGAGTGTTCATTCCAGAGTCTTGTGCTGGCCCTCGAGAATGCTCTATCTCCTTTCATGCTTTTTGTACTAAGTGAGTTAACATTTAAAGTATCATGATTGGCATTTGAATTAGTACCTTTTGAAACAAACAAATGGGGTAGTTCATATAATACTAAGTCCTGCCATGATTGCAGGGACTACTGAACTAGATGACTTCTCGAGGTCGCTTCCAGTCCTACGATTCTATGATTCTGTGCCTTGGAGCTATTGGTTTTCAAGTTCTCTGCAAATACAGGCAAACATCACTGCATTAGTTAAATTCAGGTCATGTTTTCAAGGTTTTCTTTGCGACCATATTGCTAGAGACTATCATATTTTTAATGACCGCTGAGACTCTGTGGAAGAGTTGAGAGTGCTGCCCATTCACTCCTGATGATATTCCTTTGGCTATGCCCCAGGCTTTTGGGAAATATTGAACTAAGAGGTCTCTTCTACCAGTAACTTCGATGTTATGTCTGTTTTGCTTTAGTTTTGTCACAGTGTACTGTAGAAGCTTCCCTCACACTGTTCTCTACTGTACTGCAAATCAAAACATCCTTCCCTGTCAAGAAGGCCCAAGAGTGGGATTAGAGAGAAAAATTGGTGCCAGAAAAGTCTGTGAGTTGAGGAAGTGAGGATTCTGAGAAGTTTAGTTTAATGGAACTGAGATGGCAGAAGCAAGTGAACATATCTCTGGTACCTGATATTGACCCAACACAACCCAGGATGGCATAAGGGAAGAGAGTTCTATTAACTCAATTGGGTTGAGAGAACAGGAGTTATTGTGTGGAGTTTATAAATATGACTGTTTATACTATAACCAATAAATACAATGGAATAAATCTTGCTGTCTGTGTACATGATAATACACGTCAAAAATATCAATCTAAGTTAGGTAGCTTACTCAGGGCCGGCTCTAACTTTTTTTGCCACCCCAGGCAAAAAAGAAGAGTACCGCCCCGCCATAACACCCCACCCCTCCGTGCCGGGCCGCCCAAACCCCCGTGTCCCCACCCTGAGCGCTGGGTCGCCCAAAACCCCCGGAGCGCTGGGCCGCTGAACCCCCCTGAGCGCCGTGCCTGGCCACCAACCCCCCCCCCCCCCCCGAGCTCCTCGCCCGGCCGCCCAACCCCCCGCATCCCCCCTCTCCCCCCGAGCACCGTGCCTGGCTGTCCAAACCCCCGGAACGCCGCACTGCCCAAACCCCCAGCGCCACGCCGCCCAACTCCTCGGAGTGCTGCGCCGGCCAAACCCCCGCCCCCCCAAGCGCCACGCTGGGCCAGGCCAGGCCGCCCAAACCCCTGAGAGCCATGCTGGGCCACCCAAAGCCTGGCCCCTGAAATGCCAGGCCGGGCCGCCCAAACCCCCACCCCGAGTGCCGGGCCAGGCTGCGCCGCCCAACCCCCCGCCCCCCCCCAGCGCTGTGCCACTGAAGCCCCCGCCCCCCACAACGCCACGCCAGTGAAACAAAAAAAACACCCCTCGAGCACTGCCCCGCGAACAAAAACACCGCGAGCGCCCCCCGCCACCCCAATATTGGCCGCCCCTTATAAGGTACGTGCTTGGTCGGCTGGTGCCTGGAGCCGGCCCTGAGCTTACTGAACAGTTTAATGATTTATGGAGTGTTCTTGTTAGGCTAGTCATTTGGGAGGAGAAAAGGTTGTGTTCATAAGGAAACCAGGAAAATAAATATTCTTTCATTCATCTGTAGGAGCTCTGGCTGACATGTTAAGACTTATTCAAGTAAACAATATAACCTATTCATTTTTTCCTATGAGAAATAGCATATTCAACTAGCAGATTGATTTCTTGATAAAGAATAATAGTTTCACAGGCGGAAAGGATCAGTGCATTTTTCTAGTGAACAACAAATCACTTTTTAAATCCCCTGAATGCCCCAAATAACCAAGCTATGAAGGCATTCAACTCATCCCTGGGTACAGTGTAAAAATGTGTGCCAATTACTGACCCTTACAATTTGCAGTTGGATGCTGAAGTGCAAATTTATTCACTAGGAGATTTTAAATTGCATGGGCAATAATCTCTTGCATACATCAACCAAGCTTTCACCGTTAGGTGGTTGATTATCTTTGTGTGTGTTTCTTGTCTGTTACATTGGCTAAATCCCAAATATCCTCAAAATATATTTGGGACTGTCTAATCTGATCTGTGGTGTGTAACACGCTTGTATTCTGATTTACCATGTTCTAATTCTAGATTTTGTAATTGTAACTAATTGCAGGTTTCTCTTTTGTGAACCATATTGTAGTGATGTGGTTTTTTTTTGCTACTGTTAATATTTCTGAATAAATATCTTTCTGGTTTGTGGATTCAGGGCTGGGCATTTTACCCAAAAATAAAAGTAAAAGATTTTGAGGAGGCGTTTTGACCAACGTGTTTGACTCTCTTGTCATTCCCAGAAAACATTGCATATGTGTGGCGACCTACTTGCCAACATCCTTTCCAGCAAATGTTGGCAGTGTTTGAATCAGTTTTTGGCCATTACTGTTGGGTAGAAGTGCATTTTATTGGCATTCTTTCTGTGGTAGGGAGGAGTTTTCAGCTTGTGGATGATGGAGGATATTTACACATAGAACAGTTGTCAGTTCCCTGAAATTCTACCTCTTATTGTTCGGTGTCATGCCTATGTCAGTGCTGTTCGAAGCTGCAGAGAGAGTGGCAGTTTGTCCTCCAAGGCTGCTTGCTTTTCAGAGGTGTTGTTTTTAAGTAATTCACTTTCATTTTTAGGCAGGGGTACTGTAGATCTACCCAGTAATGCAAAAGCTCGAGCTATTTTGTAAACATCTAATCTTTGCAGGTTGTGCGAGGGTTTCACTCGGGGCTCTGATTCAGCTGTACATGGCAGTACAGCATACTGGCACCTCTTTAATGCTGTCAGAATCTAAGCTTTCAATGGGAGTGAGAGGTAAGTCTCTGGCTGAGATACGTTCAGGTTACATTTCTGAGGCAAAGTGACATAGGCCTGCATTTACAGACCCTGAAACAGTAGCTCTGAGGAGTGTCACCTGCCCCATTTGTCTTTGAGTGCTAACTCGGATGCCAGTGAGAATACTTTAAATATCAACACTGTTAACTCACTGCTCATGAAAGCATGTAAGAAAAGGGAGGGAGGGAGGATTGTGCAGATCTATATAATCTCCTGTGAATGCCAGTTCATTTTGGCACCACAGAGGAGTGGGCTTGGGGGAGTACCACTGCTCTTTACCGCCCAGACAGGAAGGAGTCAAGCCCAAGCAGGAAAGCCCATTGGGGCATGTGAGCACCCCTAAGGGTGAGCCAAGCTCAAGAAGCCATGCCAGGCACGTGAGTCTCACTGAGGGAGTGCCAGGCCTGAGGGACCTAGTAAAGCCCATGGCTGTATTTGGATTCCACTGAGAGGAGCTGAGCCCAGAGAGCATGAGTGGTTATGTTTTGGGATGGTCTAGATCAGAGGTGGGCAAACTATGGCCCGCGGGCCAGATCTGGCCCGCCAACCATTTTAAGCCAGCCCATGAGCTGCTGTTGGGGAGTGGGGTCTGGGGCTTACCCTGCTCCGGCGCTCCAGCTGGGGCTCAGGGTCGGGGGCCACTCCACGCGGCTCTTGGAAGCAGTGGCATGGCCCCCCTCCAATGACTGCAACTGGCGCGCCAATGGTGCCTATGGCCGGGGCAGTGTGGAAAACCACCTGTCCACGTCTCAATGCAGGAGCCAGAGAAGGGACATGCTACTGCTTCCAGGAGCTGCTTGAGGTAAGCACCGTCTGGAGCCTGCACCTCTGAGCTTCTCCTCAAACCCCAACCTCCTGCCCCACCCTGATCCCCATCCCGCCATCCAAACCCGTCAATCCCAGCACAGAGCACCCTCCTGCATCCCGAGCCCCTCATCCTCAGCCCCACCCTGGAGCCTGCACCCCCAGCCGGAGGCCTCCCCCCCCTCCCCGCCCCAGCCTGGAGCCCCCTCCCGCACCCTGAACTCCTCATTTCTGGCCCCACTCCCAACCAGAGCCCTCACCCCCTCCCATACCCCAACCCCAATTTTGTGAGCATTCATGGCCCACCATACAATTTCTATTCCCAGATGTGGCCTTTGGGCCAAATAGTTTGCCCACCCCAGGTCTAGATAATACGTAGCCCTGCCATGAGTGCAGGGAACTGGACTAGAAAACCTCTCGATGTGCCTTCCAGTCCTATGATTCTATGATTCTGACCTCTGAGCAATCTGAGAGTGGCATCTCTGGGGGTGAGGCTGTTATTGTGGGTGGAGCTTGGAAGAGTAGCTCTGTCTGTCTTTCTCCCCATCTGGTGTTTGATTTCAAGGTTCAAACAAAAGAGAGTTGAACTACGTCAGTCAGTTTTACTTTGCTCTTTGCTTGCCACAATCTTCTGAGAGACACAGGGTTGTTAGTCTCTAAGGTGCCATAAGTCCTCCTGTTCTTTTTGCGGATACAGACTAACACGGCTGCTACTCTGAAACCTGAGGGTTGAGAATGGGGATGCTGGATGTTTTACTGTAGAAGACAACAAAGTATAGACATCCCATTTCTTTTTCCTCTCTATTTTTAAATATATATATTTCCAAATCCTTAGGGTGTTTGGCCAGTGTATTAGTCTGGATTTGTGTTTTAGTGTTTGCTAACTTTAAGGGATATTAATTTCAATGATACATGAAGAAGAGCTCGGCTCCTCCTCTTCTCTCAGGCTTTTAAGATGTTCACATGGTATCTAATACCCAGTCTAAGGTATTATGTAGGCTGCCTAACAATATTCAGTGATGTATGCGGGAGTCAGTCACCTGCTTACTCTTCTATCTAGTAAAAGCTTTTATTTGATTATTCTGTTTCCAGAGCTACTTGTGGGAGAAAAACATTGTTTTCAGAACAGATTTATTAGAAGTGTCTTTGTAGATATTAGGGAAAGAATAGTAGTTTTGGTAGGTTGTCAACTGCAATGGTTCCTGCAATATCTCTAGGAATAATGATAAACACTCCCTAGGTATTTATAAGTCCCCATTACTTCAGTGTCTGAAAGCCTTGTATTTTAATTTGTCTTCATAACACCTCAGTGAGGTGTAATCCCTATTTTACCAAGGGATTAAGTGATTTGTTCAAGGTCAAACAAGGTGTCTGTGACTGAGTTGTGAATCGAACCAGAATCTCCCAAGTCTCAGCCCAGTGCCTTAACCACAAAAATATGCTTTCCTTGAGCTAGATTTTTTAAATTTCTCAAACAGTCTGAGGTAGTTTTGTCATAGGCAATAAACTATTTGGGTATATTGTTACTGCAGGATATCAAAAGCCCTTTATACTCAAAATGAAAGCAATGAGATCCTGGATTCCTGAGGGATGGTATCCTCTTATTGTGGCTTCTGTCTTTAGACTTCTTTTTTTGTAACCAGAGATCAGGGTGAATTCTCATATTAAATGTATCGCTCTGTCAGTTTTAGATCAATTAATTTTTTTAGTAGTGTTATTTGCTGAGAGTAAGGATTGCGGGGTACTCCTGCTGATTGGCAGAATGGCACACATGCTGCAGAATCATAGGATTGGAGGGACCTTGAGAAGCCATGTAGTCCAGTCCCCTGCACTCATGGCAGGACTAAGTATTATCTAGACCATCCCTGACAGGTGTTTGTCTAACCTGCTCTTAAAAATCTCCAATGATGGAGATTCCACAGCCTCCCTAGGCAATTTATTCCAGTGCTTAACCACTCTGACAGGAAGTTTTTCCTAATATCCAACCTAAACCATCCTTGCTGCAATTTAAGCCCATTGCTCCTTGTCTTATCCTCAGAGGTTAAGGAGAACAATTTTTCTCCCTCCTTCTTGTAACAACCTTTTATGTAATTGAAAACTGTTATCATGTCCCACCTCAGTCTTCACTTCTCCAGACTAAACAAACCTAATTTCTTCAATCTTCCCTCATAGGTCATGTTTTCTAGACCTTTAATCATTTTTGTTGCTCTTCTCTGGACTTTCTCCAATTTGTCCACATCTTTCTTGAAATGTGGCACCCAGAACTGGACACAATACTACAGGCCTAATCAGCATGGATTAGAGCAGAAGAATTACTTTTCATGTCTTGTTTATAACACTCCTTTTAATACGTCGCAGAATGATGTTTGCTTTTGTTTATTTATTTATTTATTTATTCCAACGGTGTTACACTGTGATCCACTATGATTAAACATAACAAATTACACAACATGGGAAAACATATAATTCTTGCAGCAAGGGATGGTCAAAGCCAATCTCTTGATTACAGGCCACCTCTTTATCCAGTTGATAACTGGGAGACAAGATACCCCTTAATTGCTTCTTATACTGACTTGTCCATCTGTCCTACTAAGGCTTTCCCCACTAGCTTACATCATAACCTGTAAATACTTCACCATTGTAAAGGGGTTAGAATAGCCAAGGTCTCTACCACTATGGTTCCATTAATCTAACGCATCACAATCCCCCATCTCCCATCCACCGCATTAGAAGAGACAACTCCCTTCCCCAGTTTATTGCCAATTGGCTTATAATTTTCTCATGCAGGAATTATCCTGGCAACATAAAAAATTGCCAAATTAAATAAATAATCAAATAACGTAACCCATTACAATTAGAAAACAAAAGTCCTTTCCTGATGCCGAAAGAAAAATACAGTAAGCTAGCGAAACAACAACAAACCAACCCTAAAAGAAAAACCTACAAAAAAAATCCAAGCCCAAAACAAAACAACTCTGCCCCAAACAAAAACCAACCTCCCAGCTATCTCAGAAGCATGACTTCAATAATGCTACTCAACACGGGGGTACTAGAATTTGGCCCATTATTTGCTACTTCCATAGTCTTCTTTGGGAAGACTCCTTAAAGAAGGCATTGTTGGTGTAGGTGAACAGTCCTTGAACTTTGACCTTTCTCTTCATTCTAGAAAATTCTTATAGCTTTATTCTTTAATGGCAGGAGGAAAAGTAGTGAGAGCTTTAAGCTTGGATGTGAAAGTCCAATTTCCTCACCTGGGGATCTCTTCAAGTCACAAAGCTGGGGCATTATCTGAGTAACAGAAAGTTGGGCATCTGTTGCTTCAGAGAGCATGCATCCTGTCGGTTTAAATATTCTGTGTGTTCACAAGAAAGCAGTTGGCAGGAAGATCAGGGGAACCTTTTAGAATGAATGCACTTGTATTGAATTGCAATTAATCCAGTACCCTGGCTTTACTTGCTCACTCAGTATGGGAGCAGGGATTTTAATTCTATTGTAAGCCCTGGGTTTTGGGAGTGATTCTTGGGGTTTGAACCTCAGTATGTTTCATTGTTGTTTTTGTGTGTGCCTTGGGACTGCTTGTTGTAACATGATTGGTTAAGTATCTACTGTTAATATATTTTTAACATGCATTTTAGTGCATGGAATGTAAGAACAGCTACAATTGAATAAATATTGGTAAAGCTTTTACAAATGTGCTGTTCTGATAGAGCCTGATCCAACATCCATTGAAAACAATGAAAGCCTTTCCATTAACTTCAGTGGCCTTTGGATCAGGTTGTTAACTTGTACAGAGAGGCTCAATTTATGGTTCCACCAGCTTCTGTTGGAAAAAAGCCCAGTGCGTTGCCTGGCATGGAAAGGAGCCTCATGCTGTCCTCTTTCCAAGACCCATGACCGACCAACATTGCCCCCAAATTGGGTTTTCCTAGCCAGGAAGGGGATGTAGCCACAATAGCTGGAGGACACCCTTGTTCAGCTCCCATTTGTCATCAACTTCTGCTCGCAGGGCTGTTGCTGAGCCGCTGGTCTTTAAGTACCGTTTTTTTCCCCCACCTCCATGCACTAGTACTAAGTAAACCTGGACCATTGGGTTACTATGGTGTATGTCATTTTCCCTGTGTAAATTTACATGGCCTTCTGTTGCTCAAGGTTCTGCCCTGGGAACTTTTGTCTCAGCAGCTGTCGGGATTGATTCAGTGTAACGCCAGGATACTTTGGATTAGCCTCGTGGCTGACACACTCATTGCAGAACTGCACATCGAGTTTGGTATTAGCCATTTTATTGTTCAGATGGAAAGCTGTTACCATGGGTTTTTTTCGGGTTAGGTCTAAGTTTTCAGCATTGGAAATAATCAGCCGTTGTGCTGAGATCTCGGGTTATGGCACGGCTGATGGTATGAAGGCTTGTGTGCTGAACAGCTAGGGCAATGTCATCCGCATACATGGATTTCCTTGACTCCGTTGCTGATATATTCGTGGTGTATAGATTAAAAACTATCGAGGCCAGGATGGAGCCCTGAGGGATGCCAATCAGCATTCATTATTGAATAATGCATGGTTTGTGGTGGTGAACACGCTGCAGTGTGTGTACATCTGTTTTAAAGCAATGCTGGTGTGCTTTATTGATTTCTGAAACTCCCTAGTGAGCTTCATTAAGTACAGTGTTCAGAGTAGCAGCCGTGTTGGTCTATATCCGCAAAAAGAACAGGAGTACTTGTGGCACCTTAGAGACTAACAAATTTATTAGAGCATAAGCTTTCGTGGGCTACAGCCCACTTCTTCGGATTTATTTATGCTCAAATAAATTTGGTAGTCTCTAAGGTGCCACAAGTACTCCTGTTCTTATTAAGTACAGTGGTTGCAATAGACTTGTTCAGAGGTGACAAAGATTTGGGTATTTGTTGCAGGGGCAACATTAGATAGCAACGGTCTCTGCCCCCAATTCGAAATTACCATCCCTCCAACTTTTGTAAGAGATTCCTGACTCAAGGGGATTATCTTGTGAGAGATTGTTCATTAAACTATTTTGGGATCATGTAATGCTGTCAAGTAATATTTATTAATTTGTTTAACATTTTAATTGCAATAACACACAGAGGCCTCAGTCTGGTAAGGGCCTTATTGTCATAGGCTTTTACAACACCTAGCACATTGCATCATTTCCTGTTTGCATTAAGGTGAAGTTGTCATTGCAACAAACACAGCCATTCAAATGTCAACCGTAGTGCTTCTTGATCATTGCTTTCTGTGGCGTTTGGACTTTTAAATGTATTATTCTTATTTTTTTACATGCCTTATTTGAAAAGAGGTCTCTAATACAATTTAAGGATATGACTACCTGGGACAGCACTTGTGAAACTTCAGTACAGGAAACCTGTGCAGTTTTTACGTCAGGATAAAGGCATTTGCACTTCTGTTTTCTCCTAAAACATCACAGGTGGTATTTTTAAAAACACTCGGCATTGACCCAACTCTGCTGCAAGAGTGCTTTCGAAAATTCCACTCCATAGGTCCACTGAAAAGAAAATAGGATTGTCTGGTTAGGAACTTAGTAAATTGATATTTCTAACGGTTGGTCTACAATATAGTCAGTAAATGATTCTAGTGAATTTGATTTATATTTGATGGTTGAAAACAGAGTATTATTACATTTAACTTATTGAAGTTGTGACTGCTCTCACTTTACCCATTCAGTCACTATTTATTACAGAGAGAAGAGAAGTGAAGCAGGAAACGTAGGTCATCTGAAGCTTGTGGAAAGTATGCCTTAGGCATTGTGAATTATGAATATCATCTTTCACATAGAAAGTTATTGGCTGATTATATAGGTGAGGTGGCAGTCACTTTATAAAATCAGCACATTGTACCCTTGCACTTTGTCTTTATTGTTGTGTGTCAGAATAGTGGTAATTTTTAAACCAGAAATGTTCCTTCTTTTTCCAGCTTCCTGTAATGTTGAATAAATGTTAGGGTTGCATATTTAGCACAGAACTACTCTCTCACTTTCACAAGCCTAACTAGGGTCATTGGGTGGTCTGAATAACACAGTGAGGTTTGTCAGGTTAGGGAGAATAAAAGGAGGTTCACGGTGTTTCCCTGCTCCCTATAACCAGGCGAGATGAGCATCCTAGAGAATGAGAGAGCCCTTGTGTCCCACTCCTTGCTGCATGGATGATTACCAGTGTCCTGGAAACTGTTGCTAGTTACCCGTAAGAAAGAAAAACTGTGTTATCCTGGTATATTTAAATCTGGATGACATGCATTGCAAATCTCATGCTGCTACTGATATGAAATTACTAAAAAATTATAGATGATAGTCCTCTGAAACAAAAAGTATATACTATTCAGGATAATTCTATATTAGACTTCATTCTGAAATACAATGATGGATTGATTATTGAACTAAATTACTGGTTACCTATGTGCAAGTGATCATAATCTGACTTCTTTTATATGCAAACAGAATGTAGTCCCAACCAGTAAGATATGCATGACACTTTAAAAGGGTCAGCTTGCCAAAGCTGAAAACAATTATGAGCAAAGTTTATTAGGAGGAAAAATGTAAACAAAATAGTGTGAATGATAATTGAGAATTGTTTAAGTAAACTATGCTAGATGCGTCCAAACCATTAATTCTGCAATGACAAAGGATGGCTTTGTTAAAAGCCATTTCAGTTAAGAAGGGAAGTGAAAGCAGCAGTAAAAAACATCAGTATATGTAACAATGGAAAAGGGGGAAAGCTGATTGCAATGACTATAAATTAACAGTAAAAAAAACAGACAATTGATAAAGGAAGCTAAAGTTATCAATGAGAAATCACTGTGGCCAGTAGGGTTAAGGACTATCAGAAGGATTTTTAAGAACATGTTAGGTAGAAAACAAATCATAGCGATGGTATAGATCCATTACTAGACAGAAATGGTAAAATTGTTGTTAATGCAGAAAAGGCAGAAGTGTTCAATAAATATTTCTGTTATGTATTTGGAAAGTTGTAGGATGACTTATGCACAGCTTAGAAAGATAATTCAGTAATTTCTGTTCTGACAGTAACAAGGGAGGACGTTTAAACAGCAGCTGGTAAAGTTAAACATTTTAAAATCTTCAGGATTGGATAAATTGCACCCAAGAGTTTTAAAAGAATTGGTTAATGAGTTCTCTGAGCCACTGACATTAACATTTAACAAATCTTGGAATACTGGGAAAGTCCCAAGGGGCTTAAAAATAAACAAACAACCCCCCCAGAAAAACCGAATGCCGTGCCAATATTAAAAAAGATTTGGATAATTGTAGCCTAACATCAGTACTGTGCAAAATCATGGAAAAGGATTAAGTAAACAAAGACTATCCAGGGCAGGTGTTTATCTAATCTGTTGTTAAAACCCTCCAGCAACTTGGATTCCATAACCTTCTTAGGCAACCTGTTCCAGTACTTAACTATCCTTAGAGCTAGAAAGTGTTGTTTTCTAATATCTAACCAGAATTTCTCTTGTTGCAAAGTAAGCTGATTACTTCTTGTCCTATTCTCTGTGGATATGGAGAATAGTGCATCAGCATCCTCTTTGTAACAACCTTTTACATATTTGAAGACTGTTATGTCCCTCCTCAGACTTCTCTTCTCTAGACTAAACATCCCCAGTTCTTTCAACCTTTCCTCTCAAGACATATTTCTTAAACTACTTCTCCTCTGGACTTCAAGTTGTTCACATCTTTCTTAAAGAGTGGTGCTCAAAGCTGGAGACAGTACTCCAACTGAGACCTGACGAGTGCCAAATAAAGCGTATCAATTATCTCCCGTGTCTGACATATGACATCCTGTTAATACACCCCAGAATGACATTTGCCTTTTTCTCACCCGCATCACACTGTTGACTCATATTCAGTTTATGATCCAGTATACCCTCAAATCCTTTTCAGCAGTACTTCTGCCTAGCCAATTATTCCCTGTTTTGTGCATTTGATATTTTCCTTCCTAAGTGTAGTACTTTGTATTTGTCTGTACTGAATTCCATGTTACTGATTTTTAGATTATTTCTCCAATTTATCAAGGTCATTTTTTATTCTAATCCTGTCCTTCAAAGTGCTTGAAACCTGTCTGCACGCCATCTGCAAATTGTATAAGCACATTCTCCACTCCATCCTCCAGATCGCTATTGAAAATATTGAATAGTACCGAACCCCAGACAGGATCACTAGGGGACCCCACTTGATGTGCCCGCCTAGCTTCACAGTGAGCCATTGATAACTACTCTTTGAGTTTGGTCTTTCAACTGGTTGTGCACCCTCCTTACAGTAATTTCATCTAGATTATATTTCACTAATTTGCTTATGAGAATCTCATGTGGAATTTTGTCAAAAGCCTTATTAAAGTCCAGATATATCATGTCTACTGCTTCCCCTGTATCCGCTAGGCTGGTTACTCTGTCATAGAAGGAAATTAGATAGGTTGGCAGGATTTGTTCCTGACAAATGGATATTGGTTAATACTTACCACCTTGTTATCCTACAGATTTGAGCAAATTTGTGAACTTGTTTATTTGAGAATTTGTTTCAGTATCTTTCCAGGTGTCCAAGTTAGGCTGACTGGTCTCTGAATTCCCTGGGTCCTCCTTTTTCCCCTTTGTGAAGTAAGGTATTATATTTACCCTTCTCTAGTTCTCTGCATTGGTGAACTCATACTTTTCAGAATGTACCATTTTATAATTTTATACTGTAATTTGGTGATTCTGAATCAAAGAACAATTGGACTAGAACTCCTACTAGAAACTTACGGTCACCACTAAAATCCAGTTTCCTGGACTTTAAATAAGGTCTTCCTTTGTTGTTATGATGATTTGTTTTTTCTTACTGTTCTGAGGAAGAGACAATAAGTCTACTAGTAAGTACAGTATTTCCATTTATACTTATTATAATCCATCAATTCCTTTTCTGATAGTGGGCATTCACGATAACCCAGTATTCTGAAGTATTTTTATTTTTCTAACCTCACCAAATCTGCTTGGGCCAACAGTGGAATTTGAACCCAGGATCTTCAGAGCTAAAACCAAAGACCCTACTGCTAGAGCTAAAGAACTATGTGCATTAGGCAACAGAGGGTCCTGTGGCACCTGTAAGACTAACAGAAGTATTAGTCTTAAAGGTGCCACAGGACCCTCTGTTGCTTTTTACAGATTCAGACTAACACGGCTAACCCTCTGATACTATGTGCATTAGGTAAAAACAGTAGCAGATTCATAAATCGCTTATGTGGATCACTCAGGTAGGACAGAGACCACAAATGCTTAGTTTTGGTAACAGAAAAATACTTTATTTTTGCAGCTCTAATATTATTGTTGGATCCTGACTACTGACACTAAATTTTCTTTTGGAAAATTTGACTGCAGTACAGATGTTCTTATCTTCAAGCATATAAAAATAATACGGGTTACTAATTACTGTATGCATCCAAAGCTCCATAAACTGGGAATGATGTGCGGCATAATAAATTGATGTGTTGTTACAGGGTAACTTTTAAGCATTTTGCTTATATTGTACTTCTTTGGTGATTCTCGTTCTGCTTGCTTTAGTTCTCAGTCCGGTTTGTTACTTCTAGTTTCTTCTTCATTTCCGTTCCTACACTGTTGTATGCTGTTTAAACAAGGTTCAGTTTTGTACTGAGAAGTCGTCTAACTAAAATAATAAGCTTACTGTGTTTGTAGTACCTTAAAAGTATAATTAAACAAAGTCTGCATGATTGGGAATATTTTGATGATATATAAATATTGGCTTTCACTACATTGGATTTCCCATTTGATTTGAGGTACAGTGTGATTAGTGGCTGCAAATTTGTACAAAAGAGCTCAAGATGAAGGCGTTAAATCCACTTAACACTGGGTAGTCCCAGTTAATTACTGAACTATGTAAATTAACGTTGGCTAATAGAGACACTAATATTTTTGCCTTCATTTTTTAAAAAAAATTAGTATTGCTGTAAAGCACAAATTTATAAAGATAAAGTAGATTACAAAATCTAGTACATAAGAGTTATTTGTCTTCATGAATGAAACTTCAGAGAATACAGCAAGGGGTTTTTATATTATTTCAAGTAATGAGATACAAGAGACAATACTTTTGATCAATTTAATATAACACAATATTGAGCAGGTAGAGAAGGAAATATAGAGGAAGAGGGTGAATTCCCTAACTGGTTATCTGTTCAGTTTACGTCTTGTTTGTTTGTTTGTTTGTTTTTTGTTAAAAGAATTTGCTAAAGAACACGAGAAACATATGGAATTAAAATAATCCAAAATAAAAACCCACAAAACTATTGTTCAAAACAAGTCATTGACCTGAGAATTTTTGTGATTACCTCCATCTGTTATTTTCTCAAGAGATGTTCTGTTTAGCTTTATAAAAATAATCACAAATGGAAGAAAATGGTACCTCATGTTGTAGGTAAAAGGAATGTGGCGTATGAGACTAATTACTATGTGTTCAGATTCTTTATTACACCAAATGCAGTGTATTGAGCTGTTTTCCAAATAGCACTAAGAACTCTACGAGTAAGTTATACTTGAAAGGAGTGCTAGATGTTGTAAGTGTGATGGATGTATCCACTCTTTCCTAAAGAGAAAAGCAATGTGGTTTTTATGCATCTTACTATTATCTAGGAATCAATGGAGTATAAAGCTTAGGAAGATAGATGCTTTTTTCCCAGCCGTCGTGTGTGTTACATGTCAGTGATAAAGGGAATACTGCATTTCTTCATGTATTGAAGCTGCCGGCGCAATTCATTTCACGGTCATGTTTAAAGCACGCAACCCAAAGGTACTCGGTGTGGAACCTGAAATGGATTATTTAAAAAATAAACCTAACCTAAAGGAAGATGTATATTTAAAATATACATCCCAAACAAAACAAAACCACTCTCAATTCCCCCACTTTACCCCAAATATTGCAAATCCCAAAACCAAGACACTTGTTTCCAAAATAATATTCTTAACATTTTTTCATATATAGATCTCAAACACTTTACAAAAGAGGATACATGGTATCATCCCTGTTTTATAGATGGGGAAACTGAGACACAGAGCTGTGAAACGACTTGTCCAAAATCACATAACAGGTCAATGTTAGAACTATGAATATACCCCAGCTCTCCGGACTTTCTATGCATTGCATTATGCACTTAATGTTGCTAACTGATCAAAATGTAATCACTTATAATGTTGTTTATAGAACCTGAGTATTTTAAAAACAAGAGAACAAATAATTAAGATGTCAGAAATCATACAGTGCTCACAAATTAAACAGTCTTTCCAAGTATAAAGAAGTTGCTGTTTCACCACAACATATCATCATAACCTTATCACTGGCCCATGGATTATTGGTTTTTTTATGTATTTTTTTCTTGATATTTTGATCTGTGTTTTTAAAGAAGTGTGCTAAGTGGGAAATAAAATATATCAGTGACTCTAGAATTGTAATTGCTGCTTTTGAGGAAAACACTGTATAGGTAGAGGGGAAATAAATATGTAATTTATTTTTGGTAGAATTACTTACGTATGTGGTGGAATCTCCTTCCTTAGAGGTTTTTAAGGTCCTGCTTTGAGCAGGGGGTTGGACTAGATGACCACCTGAGATCCCTTCCAACCCTGATATTCTATGATTCTTGAAATCAAGACCAAAATTCCCACCCACTTCAATTGTACCAGCATATGACCCCAAGTAAAATTTGAATGAAGTTTCTGTGTGTGCGCGTGTGTGTTCTGAATGGATGAGGAGAGAGAATGCAGGGATAGACCAAAAAAAAAATACCCCTGCAAAAACCAAAAAGGAGTTAGTCTGTGGTAGAACTAGTTGGGAAATTTTCAGCAAAACAGGGTCTTGAACCTGGGTCTCCCATATGCCATGTGAGTGAACCCACCCTCAGGCTATTTGTGTGAGTGTGATTGATTTATTGATTGTGATTTTTTCATCAAAAAATATTGAAAGGTTTATTTTGTGATGTTGCAGAATGGGAAAATTTTCATGGAAGGAGAAGACCATTGCTCACCTAGCTCTACTCTGAGGTTTGAAACCCATTTGATTTGCAGGAAACTATTCATAGCTCATGTACGTCCAATAATATGGAACTACGTGTTAGACACCATACAGGCACTGTAGGGATGGTCCCATATAAGTACCTTGATATATAGTGCTATGTCCCAGATGCTTTCGGTTGTCTTCAGGAGAGAGCACTTCCTCTGCATCCCTCAGGCAGCTTCTAAGGTATATTAAAAGATGACTCTCCCTCTGTACCCAACACACTTTACAGAATGCACCACTGCATGCTTTGTAAAGTGCACATACGTTTCACAAGGACTGAGACAAGAACTTCAGGCTGTGTGCATCTTGTCAAATGCATAATCATGTGTGCGGGAAGTCACTGCACTTTATAAGGGACTAAAACAAAGGTTTCCACATTGACAAGCAGCTTAATTCCCCAGCTCCCTGTCACTTGGTGTCTCCATAGGGGGCTGTGGCTGGCTGGAAGCTTAGAGGGCAGTGGATTGTCAGGTTGTGGAGGGATGTAGGGAACAGTGTTATGGGAAGACATGGTTTGCATAAGAAGAAACACAAGTTGTCCTAGCAGGCACCTTCCACAATTGCAAAACTATTAAGGAGTGTCAGGGAATCAGAGCACTCCTGTTGTGTGGCTCGTTAATAGGCCTACACCTACAGAAACTCCTATCAGCTGGTGAAGCTTGTGAGAGAGGTAGCTGTGGTCTCCTAGGAGGGTGGGGTCAGGGAGCCATTAACTTTGGAACTCTTCTGTGGACATTAGTAGTGGTACTTATCTCCTATACAGGCCCAACAGCGCAAGAGGAGAGGACCAAGCAAGAAAAATTTCAGTCCAGTGGTTTTCAGAAAGATAGGAGTGGCTTTAAACAGGGGTTAGATTGGGAACTTTTATAAAACCATAATTTCAATGGTGGCTGTACTGCTATGATATTGAACAGAACCTTCACAACAAGAAGGTACAACCAAAACAAAACTGGGTCCTAGCCTTGTTTCAAAAATGGAATCAGAAATACTCATTAATCAAGTACTGCAGGATATATTCATAAACAGAATTGTGAACACAATATTGGAGAAGGATAAGTTTGTATGTCTTTTCCATTTCTGTGAACTCATAATATGTTGCTACTTAATAACTCATATTAGTGTGAAATCAAATTCCCATGAACCTAAAGTATGTGGTAAAAGTGATCTTCCTGGTTTTCTTCACTCAGTGGTAGTGCACTTGATGTTGCAACTGATGTCCGGGATTGCAATCGCTCATTCTCTCCTTCTTAAATATTGTAAATGTATAAGAATTTGCATGCTGTAAATAGAAAGATCTACAAGTTCTCCAGTTTTATATGTAAAAATTGTTGCAAGGAACAAAATCTCTACCCTTGGAAAATTTCCAGGATCCTATTGGAATTCACTCATTCTTATGTGTTCAGAAGCTTGACTCTGATTAAAGGATATAAGTAGTACCTCAGACACGGTGGGAGAGGTAATATCTTTTATTGGACAAACTTCTGTTGGTGGAAGGGCTTTTTAGCTTCAATAGCTGTTCCTCAGGTCTAGGGAAGGTAATCAGAGTGTCTTCAATAATACCTGTTAGGTAAGTGGCACCTTTCTAGAGTCATTCTTCTCATCCTGTAATGTCAACAAAGTGCTTAAGCATATGCTTAAGTTCACCCCTGTTCAGAAAAGAGTATGTGCTGAAAATGCTTCTATAAACTGAGTGTCTGAGATTAGGAAGCCCTGGATATTTGGTCTACAAAATTGGTTTTAATATGCTTAAACATCAATCCTAAACTGCTAAAATATGTAGTTCAGTCTCCCCAAGGTAAGTGCCTTTTATTTAAGACCATCATGTTGATCTTACTAGATCTATACAAATAGCATATTCCTTTAACAAAAAAATCCAAATTTTGAAAGGCGGTTATAAATTTTACAAGGTAGAAAAGAAAATTTAAAAATAAACAAAACAATAACAGAAACAAGCTTACTGATCTAATTTAAAAAAATCCCTTTAGCATCTTGATGGATAGAAGGTTAGTTTCATTATGGGTCCTTGGCTTTCCTTTCTTAGGATTCACTAAATCATAGGAAAGAGCCCTTTGCTGCTGCTGTATTATTAATCTTTGGCTTAAAGGCAGAAGATGAAATCATTCTCTGAAGGAAAAATCCTGGTAAAAGAGACATTTTTTAAATGGAATTGGCATTCTCTGCCTGTCAGTTTAGTCACTAACCAAACAGAACAGCAATTGGTTTTGCCTGATGTGTAGGAAGATTGTTTTAACTGACATTATTTCTTGCCCACACATTTTCTGCTTTTCTCTTTATTTGTTCTAATATTTCAGTCATGATGACTAATTAACAATTTTACCTGCTAGAAATCAAGTTGAATCTGAGTAGTGTTGGTTAATTTGAAATCAAGGCTGAAATTCTGAATTTTGCATGGAAATTTCTAGTAAATTTTGCATGTTGGCATAAAATGATATGCCAACCACACTATTTCCTATTTTGAAAGCATATGACTCATGTACCCTAAAGATACTTCTCTCCATGTAAATTTCGTATGTTCAGCAGAGAATTGCTTTGCATACTTCTGGATTTTTTAGAAATGAGTGTTTTTTTTTACAGGAGACACAATAGAAGTCATGCTTTTGTAACTTTTAAGCAAACATTAGACCTAGGACTTTAGACTTTTTCACACTCCTTTGGAGAAAAAAATTGATTTTTTGTAACTTGCATGTTGTATAGTATTTATAAAGGTACAACACATTTATGAAGCTACACCACTTATCAGGGACTTGTTAGCATGTGGCTGAAATGTTTCATTAAAGTTTAACATCTGTACATTGCTAGGCATATTATACAGCAATTTCTCATTTTGTTTTTAGGAAGAAAAGTCTAGAACCATCTATTAATCATTTCAGTGATGGTTCTGAAGCAGGGAATGGCTTCTGATGGTGACAGAGTGCATCCTTTGAATCCATAAAAAGATAAGTAGGAAGAAGAGAAATTGGAACTATTGATTGATAATGTTCAGCTGATGGGGTTTCCTGACACCACTGAAGTCTAATGGATTTTCCATCACTAACATCACTGGAATGGTATGAAAACTGGACACCATCTTTTCTTGGCAGAGTTATTGTAAAATAAACTGGTTAGGTAAGATTTGCTGACCACATAAAATGTTTCCCATCTCCTTCCCCCCAACCAAAAACTTAAGTCACCAGTTGAATCTTAGACCATTTTGTAATATTTTTTTCTTTTATTTTACATTTTTCTTCCATGCTTCTTTTAATTAAAAGGGTGATGGTTTCTACACTGCAGAGGGAATTAAGAGACTGAGAATCCACAAACTATTGCTGCAAGGAGAACTTGGAATTATTGCCGGGGGAGGGAGCGGGGAGAGGGGGAAGGGAGCAGTTTCAAATTCACTTTTTTCCTCCATCATTTTATTCCATTTTTGCCATATTCATAGATTCATAGATTCTAGGACTTGAAGGGACCTTGAGAGGTCATCGAGTCCAGTCCCCTGCCCGCATGGCAGGACCAAATACTGTCTAGATCATCCCTGATAGACATTTATCTAACCTACTCTTAAATATCTCCAGAGATGGAGATTCCACAACCTCCCTAGGCAATTTATTCCAGTGTTTAACCACCCTGACAGTTAGGAACTTTTTCCTAATGTCCAACCTAGACCTCCCTTGCTGCAGTTTAAACCCATTGCTTCTGGCTCTATCCTTAGAGGCTAAGGTGAACAAGTTTTCTCCCTCCTCCTTATGACACCCTTTTAAATACCTGAAAACTGCTATCATGTCCCCTCTCAGTCTTCTCTTTTCCAAACTAAACAAACCCAATTCTTTCAGCCTTCCTTCATAGGTCATGTTCTCAAGACCTTTAATCATTCTTGTTGCTCTTCTCTGGACCTGCTTCAATTTCTCCACATCTTTCTTAAAATGCGGTGCCCAGAACTGGACACAATACTCCAGCTGAGGCCTAACCAGAGCAGAGTAGAGCGGAAGAATGACTTCTCGTGTCTTGCTCACAACACACCTGTTAATACATCCCAGAATCATGTTTGCTTTTTTTGCAACAGCATCACACTGTTGACTCTGTTGCAAAAATGATATAAATATGATATAATTTGTATTCAAGTACTGCCAAAGCAATGATACATTCGAAGTACACACACATATAACTCTGACCAAAGACAATGGCAGTTTTCTGTCTTAACAGACTGCAGGATTACACACTGGGTGCTTTTGTGACGCCATGTGTCAGGTTGAATCTTGTAAATTATTAAATGAGATGTCGAAGCTTGTGAATAGAAAGATTCAAATTTTGCCAAACTGTGGAATATTCCTTCCTTTTTTCAATGTCATTTTGTTCACAATCTTACTGCATTGCCTCATGCTATTGATGGAGAGCATTGATAGCTGTGGGATATTCATCCAATTTAGGATTAGACCATGGTTGGTCCTAACACTTGAGGGTGATTTTGATTTTTGTACTTAGGCTAAATTCACATTGAATTCAATCATATATCTAAATACAGTAGGAATTTTGCTTGGGTATGGGTTTCAGGAATAGCTCCTTGGAGAATCTGTCTACCTTCAAGTTTAGAAGGAATTCATTCATACTTTTTAAAGCTTTTGTCATGACATAGAGTACTTCTAATTACAACCTCACTTTGATTTATTTTAACCTCTTCATTAAAGATGGTCCCAGAGGTATATAACTTTTAAAACTGAATTTGAATCCAAATTTCCCACAAATGTAGGCAGTGTTTTGATTATGGGTTATCTCTAATCTAGAATATAATGGAATATATCACATGCAGTAGCTAGCTGTTCTCCTCCTTTAATCATCATCATCATCATCAAGGCAAAAAAAGCCTTAAGAGCCACCAACCCTATGAAGGTTCTTGTTACTCGGAGTTTGTATTTTTTGCCTTGAATTTGCATTTACCTCTAGAATCGCTGCACTATGAGTATGTAATTGCTTTTTAAAGCTACCTACATTATGAATGGCTTTATATAAAATCATATTAAATTTAACTGTATGGAATAGTTAGATGATGAGTGTTACAGGCTGTTACTGCCTTCCAGCACCCTCTTCTGACTAAATGTGGCTTTCCAGGAACTTCCTGTCTCAGTTTCCCATCTCAGGAACTCAATAACTCCACTTCAGGTGCTCTTGACTTAATAATACCCTCCTTGGGGCCAGTTTATTATAAAACCGCATACAAAATAGCCCATAACAAAAGTCCCAAATAAGCAAAAGTTTCTTCTGGCCTTCAGTGTTCCCTTGTGCCATGTTCCCAGTCCCTTCAGGGTTACTTCTCAGTCTCTCTCTCTCTCTCTCTCTCTCTCTCTCCTTATGGCAAGAGAGCTCTGCTCTTCTCCTGGAGCTGGGTAATTCAGGCAGTTGTTACCTCTCTCCGTAGGCCAGGAGTGCCCTGTTCTCCTGCATCTGGGATGTAATTTAGTCCAGTGCAGGACCTTAGCCAGCTTCTCCTTCAGCTGTACCACGTAGTTCTCAGGCTCAGAGGGTTTGATAGCTGCCTTTTGCTGGTATTTGACCTTTTATGAGGGACTAGGCAGGATATATGCTAGTCCCCATCCCTGATTGTTTGGGTAAGAGGGGAGCCTTGCCATGCTCTCTCTGCAAGGCTCCTCAGATCCTTAAAGATTCAGTGACAAGCATCACTCACTCCCAAGACAGCTTCCTCTCTCTCCATATCCCTGTTCCATCCTTATATTGAACCTCTTATATCCATAAACGACCATGCCACATGTTGGGGGCTGGACTGACAACTAGGCACTACTATCTTTAAGGGGCAGACTACCCTGTCACAATGAGATTTTATGGTTGGAAAGAGGTAGGGGTAGGACTACAAAACAAAACATTTTTTTTTAATTCCAGTCAATTAAAAAGGAGTCTCTGGTCTATTTATACTGGATCCTAATGGGCAACTGAGGCAAATACTCACTAGTAGTGTTGTCTAATATGGTAATTAGAACAAGGCAGAGAGGTGTTACTTTGGGCAAGTTGACTCCTATAAATCTGTTTACCGATGTGTTAATTGAGTATACTTGCATATTTTTGTTTTTGTTGTTACATTAAAGTTAATGTTTGTGAATACTCTGAGAACCTTACATTAAAGACACTATATACAAACACCAAGTGCTAAAGACTGTATTTGTCTTCGGTAATAATGCAACCCCTGAATTAACTCCTACATAGATTTAAGTGGGGGAGAAACACGGCTTATTCTTTGAAAGGAAAATTAATATCAAACACATTAGGTACCGAAGCAATATTTGCATGTCCAATTGCAAATACCTTAAGAATGCTAAAATTGTGGCATATAATTTGGTGATGAAGATTAAATGGATATTTAAAAAATGGAAGTCAATTTGTCAACTAATTCACTGCCAAGAGTAAGTGCTGCTGTTCCTGCTTTCTGTGAATAACTTGGTGTTCTAGAGGTGATCAGGAAGAAAATCAGATTTAGTTTCTATAACTAGTCAGTATGCAAACGAATCTACAATTTCCTACTTATTTGGAATTGGAGTTCTTTGTATGGTATTGATACACTCCTGGAATATCTGATTTAAATAAACAAACACTTTACCTGGAGACATGCTTAGGAATATAATTGGACTTAAAGGAGTTTAGTATTTTTGGATCTGATTTTCAGAGGCATTCAATTTTCCATAGCATATGCAATCTTATAATATATTACTATTATAATTACAGAATTGTTTCTGTAAATAATAACTAATGGTGACTTATTTTCTGACTCCATTAAGGCAAGAGATGTAATGGAACTTTAAGTTAATATTGTACAATTTCCTGTTCTATTTACAACATGAATTAAATGTAATGACTCCTATTGAAGTCAGTGGCAAACTCCCACTGGCTTCAGTTGACCCAAGATCAGGCCCAGCGTCAGTTGTGAATGCTCAGCCTCTCTCAGGATCAGGTCCTAAATAAGAAGTGATTCATATTTTTGTTAATATCTGCTCTTTAACATGACAAGAAGGAAATGAATTTCTGGAAAATGGGGTTGAGTATATTTAGATAATGAAGTGTTGTGTGGGGGAAACGTTACATATGTGCAACTTTTACTTTTCTGGTCTTTGTTTTCCTCCTCTATAAAAGCGTAGTATACTGTAACTTCCTGGGTATGCTAGAGAAAAGTACTGTATATTTTTATGTAATTGTAATTGCTTGAAGTAACACACATTTGTTTTATAATCCATGATATGCATTTTGTTTGATGTCTCATTCTGTCAAACAGTGCTGCAGTCTAATAGGTCTGTTTCTTTTTCTCTGTTTCTTTCAGGATCTGAAAGAAATCAGCCATGATGGAAAAGTGTTACATGCAGGACTGTGTTGAGGACTACTTAAATTGTTAATGTCTAACACAGAAGGCTGCTTGGCTATTGGTTCAGCGTGGCGTGAGGGATTTTTATTGTAAACTTTAAAAATAACTATGTCCAAGAAAAGCCGTGCCAAGGGAGAGAGGTCCGACATGGAGATAGAAGCAGTTCAGGCTGCTAATGAGGAACTACGGATTAAACTGACCAACATCCAGATAGAATTCCAGCAAGAAAAAAGCAAGGTATGTGTTTGCACGCTCTAAGAATGCTTCGAAGTGGTATGTTCAGTTCTGAACCAGCAGACAATTTGACACCAGTGTCTCTCAAAAATAATGTACTTTCAAAATGAGTTGATATCGGCTTGGATCTGTGCACTGTCCTATGGACTGAACGCTGGCTGAGGGACCGTAGCCAGAATGAAATGAATAAAGAGAAAAGTATTAAACAGTGAGGTGTGTAGTGAAATGTAATTGTACGAGGTCCAGTCTTATTTAAAATCTTCATTAATAACCTGCAAGAGGGAGTAAATGTCTGTGTTAAATTTGCAGTGTTGCTAAATCAAGAGGTATTAATAAAATGTGACTAAAGGAAATAAAGTGAATGATCAGGAGGTTTGTGTCAGAGCTTAGTATTTTAAACACTGAAAGGAATTGAAGGGAAAGTTGAACTTGTAAGTCACATTCAAAGCATTCCACTTAAGTGCATATGCAGAATGCAGACTGACTGAGGAAATCGTTGATGCAGTCCTGATTTGACCCCATTAGGTTGCATGTGGTGTTGGCTATTTGCATTTGGAACAGCAGTCTAAATGTTACTCTTCACACTGTAATTGCTCCAGATATGTGAATAATCAGTGGCATACCCAAGAGATTTTGTTCGTTCATCAATTATATATATTTAAACAGCTGTTAGCATGTATAATTTTATTTCCTTGCAGCATCTCAGAGGTGGATGGACCAGTAGGCTTATTATTAATTAATTGAGGACCATCAGTGCACTTGACTCCCTACAAAACACACTGAATTTTATAGACTGCCAGATCCACTCTAGGTATTTTTTCTGCAGTTAAAGGTAGTCTCAGAAGTGTTATATGTAACCCATAGCATGAATAAATATGTGTGAGATAATCGTGTAAAAAAGAAATTCTGATCTCTATGCTAAATTTTTCACATAGCCGAGTAAAAGATTTCACATACATCCCTTTGCATGCGGATTCAGAGACCTGTAATCAGAGCAAACATTTTATCACTACCCACTAACACTTCCAGGTGGCTCCCGTTGTCTTTTTCCATCATTATTTTTAAGGTAGGTTTTGAAGCAGAAGCAAAAAATTTTCTGCCATTTACAATATATAAAAATGGTCTCAAATGTAACATTTTTTTTCTGCTTGGTCTTTTATCTGAAGACTGTTCTCCACTGGAATGGGAGAATCTTCATAAGATCTTTGGAGTTGTGATTCTGCATTAGGCTATCAGTTGATCTCTAGCTCTACTTCCTCTTCTGTGCCCTCTCTAACTTTCTGAGAGGGTAATGATGCTGGATCTTAGGCTTTGGCTACACTACACAGCTTTTAGCGACACGGCTGTGTCCCTAAAAGTCGGGCAGTGTTAACGCTGTTTGTCGGCACTTTTGCTGACAAAATACTTCCGCCCCCTACAAGTGGGGTTCGCGTTGTCAACAGGACAGCGCTCCTGCCAACAACGAGCTATTTACGGTGCCACTTGCCGTGGCAAAACATTTGTCTTTCGGGGGGAGGGGGGAGTGCTTTTTTGAGCACCTGTGAACAACAAAAGTTTTGTCGTTCAATTGGCAGCGTAGACAAAGCCTTAGACAGTCTTCTTATTTTATATAATTCATTTAAATAAAATGTTGCAGATGAAAATCAGATTTTTTTTTCTTTCGAACAAACTCTTACTCAGTTGCCATAATAAATTCAGTATGGAGCTGGTGGAAAATCCGAATTTCTGTCCCCTAGGAAATTATGACGTTTGTTTTTCATCACAAATTGGGACAAAATATTGAAATGTTAAAATATTTTGCAGAACAGAAAGTTATGAAAAACCTAATTACAGAGGATAATTTTTACTTCTCCTTCTTGCACATTCCTGCTCAGTTTACTTTTAAACTGTGGAGTTTGAGCTGCAGCCTGATCCCTTCTTAATGCTTCTCGTGGATTAGTCAGAAGAATTGGTGTGCGAACAGTGCAGCCAATGTTATTGTTGTTCCCCTCTGCCTCCCCTTCCGCCACAGATAAAATGAGTAAACTGTGATGCTGGGGGTGGTGCAAAGCTTTCTGTGTGTCTTAGAACAACAGGCCAGGAAGCTTGCCAGCCATTCAGGCCCTGTAAACCCAGGGAGAGACTGACAATTGTGCTGTAACACTGCTATCCTGTTATAGGACCTCAGTGCTGCTATGTTTTAAAAGACAATTCTCAGTTTAAATTTCACCATTCTATCAAATTAATCTGAAAATATATATATATTTTAAAATTTCTCAGCTATTTTGCTTCATTTTCTTTCTTAAAGTAGCTCATGTATACAGGCAATGCCAGTGTCCTGGTAGTGTGACTGCTGCATTATTCTGCCATTAGAGACCATCTGCTTTGGAAGTTATCTTAAACTTCTGTTCTCCCAGCTGGAGAGTTGCCATCCATGGTTATCTTAAACTTCTGTTCTCCCAGCTGGAGAGTTGCCATCCATGGTTATCTTAAACTTCTGTTCTCCCAGCTGGAGAGTTGCCATCCATGGTTGCCATGGTGGAAACTCTGTGTTTATGAAAGGCAGTATCAGGGATATGTGAATGAAAGAAGCCAGACTGCATTGCCCTAAAATCCAGCACTTCTTTAATGCAGCTAGAGCAACTGCACAGCAATACCTGTATCCCCTACAATCCGGGTGACACCATCCACACTTCATGTCCCCTACTCTCCCTCAAACCACACACCCCTGCCATCCAAGTAGTGAGGGAGGAGATGCTTCATAATCAGTGTGTCTAATGGAGGAGTAAAAGGGTAGATGTGAGTAACAGTAAATCTGAAAGGATTAGGCCATACTAGTTGTTTTTTGTTGTCAGAGTATAGGGATAGGGACGGAGGCAGAAGATTAAATCCTGGTTCTACTAATGTTAATGGGGCTAGGATTTCACCTAGAGAGAAGTGGGTTTGATTGATGGAATGACCTGGTGTGCTATGTCACCAAGTCCTCTGTACTATCGGATCAAGTACAAGGTTGTGCTGTGTCTGAGCTGACAAAGATACTGCAGGAAATTTGGCAGCATTTTGGTAGCATATGTAAAGTAATGGAGAGTTCTCTATCAAAAGATACCTATCCTATGTATCTATCTCATAGAACTGGAAGCGACCCTGAAGGGTCATCGAGTCCAGCCCCTGCCTTCACTAGCAGGACCAATTTTGCCCCAGATCCCTAAGTGGCCCCCTCAAGGATTGAACTCACAATCCTGGGTTTAGCAGGCCAACACTCAAACCACTGAGCTATCCCTCCCCCCTCAATTGGATACAATTGAGCCCTGGGGGATTAATTCTTTTTATGGAGTAACTCAAACTGAATAATGAAAAAAAAACTAACTGAAATTAAAGATAAAAATAAACAATTTCAGGAGGCAAGAAGCACTGTTCCTAGAGAACCTAAATGAATGAAATGGCTTTATTGGCACAGAGGTGAATGGAAAAGTATTGAGGCTGCTCAAGAAACAATTCAGTGGCATCTGGAATTTGTGTAGTGTTAGCTAAGGAAACAGTCTTTTGAGGTTAATTAACGTAATTTAAATCCCTTAAATGTAACTTAATTTAAATCCCTTAAATATTCTGTCTTTCTATTTAGGGATATACATATGTTATATTAATGATTTATCGGAGGAAAAGCTTCTAAATTTACCCGGGACATAATTATCTCCTAACATCATTAGATAACAAGTTAGAAATGTTCTTAGCTGCTTGTATAATCATTAAGAGGATATATTTCAGTCCCTGATTACATTGTGACACTTTTAAAAATTAACTTTAGCATATTTCTATACACTAAAAAACTATGGCTGTTGTGAAACCAAATCTTACCTGAGCCATCACAAACCAGAGTATGTCTCCCCAGTGGGCTGAATTTGTTGTTGAACAACTTAAATTGTTGGCTCCTGCAAATTCACTCGTGTGTGTGTGATGATATCTAAAATGAAAGGCAAAGCAGAGACGAGTGTAGTTCAAGTATGTGTCAGTGTAGATCTGGCCGTAGATGCACATGTGCCTTGTGTGAGAGATTGGATTTTTTTTTAATAGCAGTGTCCATCATGGTCTCTCACGTTCCCTGTGCCTCCTGATGCTCCCATACAAAGGTATAAAAGAAAGGGTGACCACCTGTGGCAGCAGGATGGAACTTAGCAAGTCTCTGACCCACTAAATTCTTAGTTTTTGGCTAAACCTTCTACAAATCCTCTAAAAACCTTTATAGCTCATCTGATTTATCTTGACTTCTGACTGCTGTGATCATATCTACTTGTCTGGATCAAGGATTGATGGTTAGACCTGCCCCCTTGAATGGCAGACTCTAAGCCTGTGGGCTTCAAGCTCTGTCCATCCTGCGATGTGTTAATCCCCTTAAAATCTGGGCACAGCTAGGTGCCTCTTCTCCTTAGAAGAATGACTTATACTGAGCAAATGTTTGGTGTGCCTGTCATTCTCCACTAGGATAAGAACATAAGAATGGCCATACTGGGTTAGACCAAAGGTCCATCCAACCCAGTATCCTGTCTACTTTGGGTAAGTTATTCCATGATGGTCTGTTGGGTTTTCTTGAAGTATCTGAACCTGACAGGTGGTTAGAGGCAGGATATATTGAAAAAGACGGATATTCTGATTTGCTAGTTGTATGTTTGTGTCTTGTAAACCTACATTCTCAATCCCTAGTAAAATAATGGTGGGGGAAGAGGGGAACAAGAGAGTACTTGTAAGCATCTGAAGGGAAACAAAATATGAAAAATAAGCAGCAGAAAATTACAAAGAATAAATAAGGCCAGCCTCATTTTGATTATAATGTAAAATTAGTAAATGAAGGGAATACAGTAGATTTGATCATTTGATTTCTGGAACCGTAACACATGATTCAGTAGAGAAGGGGAGAAGGTATATGATCCAAGGATTGACAGACTTCTTTATTGTTAGGAAGAGCGTGTAATAAAGCACATTAATTAAACTCACAGATAGCACCAAGTTGGGAGGTGGTATAGATAGAGATGCAACACAATGGGACTGAAAACCGTTACAAATATTGCTAGGGATAACAATATAAAATTCAAGCCAGTACATCTGGGGGAAGATATTAACACTCCCACACATTCAGTAGGAGGGAGATAATGAGAAGGTCATAATACCAAAAGAGACCTTGAGGTGATGGAGAACAGGAAATTAGATGATATTGCAGTGCAGTATGATATAATTTCTAATAATATTCTAGCCCAAAGGTGAGCTAGGTTCCTCACAATAAATACCCCCATGTGAGATTGTGTACCAGTTCTTAAGATCTGTAGTAAGAAGCCCAACTGCAAGGGCTTAGTAAGAGTCTAGGAAGAAGCTTCAGAGTGAAGCAGAGAGAGACAGGCAAGTGGCTTTGAGAATAAGAGGTCCCATTTTCCTTAATTTAATAAAAGTCCCTTCTTCAGTTTTGAGCATAAAGCAACTTGTTCCGTGATTCTTTGACATTGTCACATGACTCTCTTAAAATTTTACAATCCAAAAAGACACTAGGAAGGAGAGTGATAAAGAATGGGAGAGAATAGGGAGAGGAGGAAAGGGAAGTTTTGGGTTGGCATGTGTACATCTTGTTGGGGGTGCTGCAGAGAAGTGAGCAGTGAAGTTGGGTCTGATGAGGAAAGGAGTACAGAGGAGGGTTGATGTGGTGGAAAAAGGATGGTGATAAAGGTCATATAGATAAAAGTGGGTGGCAGGGTGAGGCAAGGCTGACAGGTAAACATGATTGGTGGCAACAAGGTAGTTGTAATTGGAGGTATCTGATGGTGGGATGGAAAGTACAGGTTCTGACATCAGGAGGACTGAGGTGGTGGCAGCGTAGCTGTAAACTTATGGACTGTCTGCTTCTGCCACTTTTAGCCTCAGGTTTGGAATAGAAGCATGGAGAAGGAGGTGGCTGGTAGAAACTACAGGTTTGGAGGCCACTGAACGTGGTGTCTGGTTAATAGTGGAGAGGCCATGGCAGGCTGGGCAGGCTGCGTCCATTACAGAAAAGTCCTATAGGATTTAATAGAACATTTTCTGTAGGATTTGTGTATAAAAATTAAATTCTATAAGATGGCTAATGTTTTATTTCTGATATTCTATATGGGATCATATACCATGCTCATTATTACTGTAGTATCTGAGTGCCTTCCAGGAGAACATTAAGCAGTGTGACTAAGTTCTGTGGTGTGTGGTCTATCATCCTCTACCCAGGGAGAGACATGTGCCGTGGAGTGTTTTGTTCTGGAATTTTAAAAATATGTAATATAATATTTATTTATGTATGAATGCATGTGGCTATATGGTTATGTTAAAGAAGGCAAGGTCAAAGAAATGTGCCTTGCACTTGGAGTGGAAGACGGTGAAATTTGTGATGGTCCCTAGTTTCTGAGGGAGTGCACCCCAAAAAGCTGTCTCCTGTACAGACAAGATTTACCCTTACAATAGCAAGTTCCATTTTGCCAGAGGAGCAAAGTTGTCAGCCATGATCTTCATCTTGGCCATTGAGCTCCTTGAAGATAAGGACTGAGACCTTGAACTTGGTTCAGTATCCTATGGGAAGCCTGTGCAAGGAGCGGAGATAGGTTTGATATGTTTGTGGTACCCAGTGATGCTGAGGAGATGTGCTCAATGTTCTCTACCAGCTGATCTCTCGGGCCTGAGTGCTACATGCCCAACAATACTGCATTGCGCTTAGGCAGCCAAGAGATGACAAAGGTGTGAATAACTGAGGCCAGGCCATTTTTTGCCAGGATGGGATGAGGTCTCCTAGACAACCAGAGATGGTAGAAAGTGTTACCAGCAGATTGTAGTATGTGAGCACTCAACATCGGCAAGGAATCCAGAAGCACTCCTAAACTATGGACTGAATTGACCAATTGTGGTTGTAGCTTCAGCTAAAGGAGACTGCTCCATGTCTGTAAACACTTCACAATGCTTTCCTCTGCTCTGTCTTGCTTGGGTTGCAGGAATATAACATTTTTAAAAATTAAATCCCATAGGATGGTTCAAAATCTTACAGAAAGGGTATCATTTTCTATTAAATGTAGAGGATTTTTAGAGTGATTTTTATAGAACTGCTACATTTCTGTAGAAGCCTATTGGATTAAGTCCTAATAAATTCCATAGAGGGTTTGCTGGCTCAGTGGCTTCTGATGTCCCTTCTGGTCTCTGTAGCTCAGTGCATTTTAGCACCAGAACATCATAATCCACTTCTAGATGATGGATAATTGATCACATCTCTTGGTAATCTGTTCCAATGGTTAATCACCCTCATTTGCAAAATTTACATCCTATTTCCAATTTGAACTTCCTGACTCAGGGGTTTTTGCTTCCAGCTATAATGCCATAGCAGTATGGTATTCCATTTTAAAGTGCGTCCTGCAGTTCTTGACAATGTATGCTATATGTCATCCAGTGTCCCAAGGCTGAGCTGAGTAATTCCCCATATAGAGACAGAAGGGGGGAGCTTTTAGATTCCATAGGGGTACCTCTTTCTACTTTGCTCCCCTATGTGGTAGGGTTTTTGAATGTCCTTCACTCTGGCTTGGTTTACTTGGCACTTGGTCTTCATCCTTGTGCCACATACCACCACGATAGAGATGCTACAATCACTCCAAAGCAACGTCCTTGATGAGTCTCTGCTTTCTCATTCTCCATGGATTCCAGACATGGGAGGCCATTTTGCAGACAGTGTGTGATTGATTCTCTTCCAAGAGCAATTCCTTTCAGCATAAAGCCAACTCCTTTGGAAAAGATCAAACAAAACAGCTTCTTTGATTGGACTGGAACAGCTACAGTTTCAGTGTGATCAATGTGGATGTAAAACAGCATTTCATCAAAGGCTTTCTTGGTGGCCTAGCGACAGCTTATTAGAGTTCAGATCCTCAGCTTAATGCCTCAACCCTCAAGCTGGCATTGGCAAGGTCGCTGCTAGGTAGGCACTGAAAACAATGTCTGCTAGCCAGCAACAGGGTAGAAGTGATGGACCCCAAATGAAGCATTATTGTAATACTGGACCTTTTGAAGGTGGTTACTGGGGAAGGACAAAGGTGAGAAAAAGGGGCAATTTTCTATTAAATGTATAGGCGTTTTAGAGTGCTTTTTATAGAAACTCTTACATTTCGGTAGAAGCCTATTGGGTTAAGTCCTGTTAAATTCCATTGCGTGGGGCGGGAGGGCAAGCTTGCAAACCTACAATATATTGAATTCCAGAAGAACTGCACTGCAATTTGGCTTTGACTGTCCAATAGCACACAGTTAATTTCAGAATGTTTTCACATTTAATTCAGTAGGAAATTAGTGGGCTCAGCACCTTGCAGGATAAAGCCCTATGAAACTATGAACAACAGTAAAATAAAATTTCAAATGAGATAACAATAGTACATGTCACATTAATAGAACAGAAGGAGTGTTATTCATTGTGAACACACAATATATACAAAGTAAACATCCTTAAATCAAACTCTAATAGTTCTGAAGCAGCATTTTTCTTAATATGCTTATCTGTAAAGTTTGGTTGTTATTGATGGAAATATTTGTGTGTGTGTGTGTGTGTGTGTGTGTGTGTGTGTGTGTGTGTGTGTATCTACAGTGAAATCGACATTTACTAACCTTTATCAATAAAAATCTAATCCTTTCAAATCTACTCATGCTATAAACTTTTCCATATGAAAAAATGTTGGAAGCTTATTGATCAGACTGCCGGGAGCTGGATCAATGCAAAGATAACCTGGAGCATAGAGATAAGCTTTGTCCCTCATCTGCAGGGAAGACTGACATGTCTCTGAGATCCCAGCACAAGTTATCAAATTGCAGTCCATCTGTATCTGAAAATATGACTAATCACATTAGAATGAGTGAAATTACAATATTACAAAATAAATAGTTTTATTCATTTTTTTTAAGCTGATGAATATTTAAAAGTATCAGTTTCTTTAGTATAATTAAGCTAGCATTGCTTCTAAAGTAATTACGGAAAGATACAAGCTTTTCTTCATCGTGTGTGATTTTAGTCCTGCTGTGTAGTTTGCCATATAACCGAACGTTCATTAATCTGGTTTGGAAATGCATTGTGTGAACCATAGCCTCTAAACTGCTGTCGACTTCAATGATGATTGTGTCAAGTGTGGTCAGTACAAAGCCGGTATGTTTACCGCTCTATTCACTCCCTGGTTTTAGTAGAAAGTATTGCTTCAAAAGTCCGTGTTTGTTTATGGTGTGTTAAACTGCGGTGTATTAAAACAATGTTAAAATTACATATTTATCACCTTGAATTCTCAAGGGTTTTCTTGGTCCTGCTTCCAGGCTAGTGGGCCTCGTAGTGGCATAGAAAGTACGCTTATTACGTTTGCGGATGATACCAAACTGGGAGGGATTGCAACTGCTTTGGAGGACAGGGTCATAATTCAAAATGATCTGGACAAATTGGAGAAATGGTCTGAGTTAAACAGGATGAAGTTTAACAAAGACAAATGCAAAGTGCTCCACTTAGGAAGAAAAAATCAGTTTCACACATACAGAATGGGAAGAGGCTGTCTAGGAAGGAATACGGCAGAAAGGGATCTAGGGGTTATAGTGGACCACAAGCTAAATATGAGTTAACAGTGTGATGCGGTTGAAAAAAAAGCAAACATGATTCTGGGATGTATTAACAGGTGTGTTGTGAGCAAGACACGAGAAGTCATTCTTCCGCTCTACTCTGCTCTGGTTAGGCCTCAGCTGGAGTATTGTGTCCAGTTCTGGGCACCGCATTTCAAGAAAGATGTGGAGAAATTGGAAAGGGTCCAGAGAAGAGCAATAAGAATGATTAAAGGTCTTGAGAACATGACCTATGAAGGAAGGCTGAAAGAATTGGGTTTGTTTAGTTTGGAAAAGAGAAGACTGAGAGGGGACATGATAGCAGTTTTCAGGTATCTAAAAGGGTGTCATAAGGAGGAGGGAGAAAACTTGTTCATCTTAGCCTCTAAGGATAGAACAAGAAGCAATGGGTTTAAACTGCAGCAAGGGAGGTCTAGGTTGGACATTAGGAAAAAGTTCCTAACTGTCAGGGTGGTTAAACACTGGAATAAATTGCCTAGGGAGGTTGTGGAATCTCCATCTCTGGAGATATGTAAGAGTAGGTTAGATAAATGTCTATCAGGGATGGTCTAGACAGTATTTGGTCCTGCCATGCGGGCAGGGGACTGGACTCGATGACCTCGCGAGGTCCCTTCCAGTCTTAGAATCTATGAATCTATGGGCTCTGAGGGAAGTGTGCGATCTAGATATTTCAGCAGTCAGTGTGCAAAGATCCAGTTTAGAGCAAGATGGGGTGAGTTGTGCCTCTCAGCCTTAGTGAGCAGTCTGTTTTCTCTCTCTCTCTCTCTCTCTCTCTCTGGTTCTTATGTGTTAAAGTTCTGGATTTGAAGAACTAAAGTAATGTTATGTTGCAGCCTTCCTGAGAATTTTAAGTTTTTAGTTAACTTCTCTGTTTGTAGGCCTTGAACATGACATAATTATTAATTGAATTCTAAGTTGGTAGTCCAAAAAGTTGTCCTAAAGTGATCTTGTTTATCCAGGATGGCTGTTGCTGTTACTGTGAGAGCTCTGCTATTGTTTGAGTGATTCACATTTAGAGTCTGAGCCATTGCCTACTGAATTCAATGGAAAGACTCCTGTTGACTTCAGTGAGCATTGGATCAGGCCGTTTGTGTGCTGGCAGAAAATAAGTGAAGCTGGTGTACACATTTTGTGTAATAAAACATACAGACTGGAGATTTTAGTTTTTGGGGAAAGCTATTGTACTTGATTTAAAAATGACCTTAAATGGATGGCCATCCTCCTGGCCATCATAATGGACAATAGCTCATGGTAGGAAACTTAAATGTCTGACAATATATTGTATAGGATCATTATGGCAAGAATGAAGTATTTTTAAAATTTAAGTTAAAACGAGAGAATAATATAGACATAGTTCAAGTCACGGTGAGGATTTTAATTATTTTTATAGAGGATAAAACAACATATATAACTTATATGCCTGATCAGTCTGGTTTTGATTGCAGCTCTGATTACTATGAAAACTTTGTTTTCATTAACAGACCCCAACAGTTCTATTGATTGTTTTATTTTGTCTTTCACATATGCAAATGGCTTGTAAAGGGAAACAAAGCTGGAATCACATATTCTTTAAGTGTGTAGTCTGTGGGTTAAAGAAAATGTTTGTCTTTCAGACATTGTCCAAACCTAAACATATACAGATTAACATAAAAATGTATAAGACAGTCAAGGAAGAATGACCTTTTGCATTTTTTTGCCGAAAATCTAACTATTGCTTTGGCATCATTGTTGGATCTACATGCATAGGCTAAAGATTTAATTTACAAAGGCCAGTGGAGTAGAAGTTCAAATCAGTGATATCCAGGGTGAAAAACACCTTTTTTTTAAACCTTCAGTTTATAGTACATGGGTCTATGCATACATGGAACTGTCTCTTGAAATAAAAAACAATTTGCCCATGAGACTTAGGTCACTCCAAAAGGCATTTTTGAAAATGGGACGTAGGCTCCTAAAAAGAAGAACAGGAGTACTTGTGGCACCTTAGAGACTAACAAATAGGCTCCTAAGTAACTTCGGCCCTCCTTGCTGCTTCTGCTGGCTTCCTCTGAGGGTAAATGCTGTTTGGAAACATGTATTTCAAGACTAATTTCTCAGTTGTTAATAAATTCTCTCGGAAGCCACCACACTCTGGACTACTTTAGGTTAAAAACTACCCTTCACCTACAATATATGTAGAATAAGACTGATTTTTAACTACTCTGTGTCTTGATAAATTGTTGCATCTGATTTATCCATGGGACAGTGTTGGTTTTCTTTGTTTTGTTTTAACAAGATTCCATGAACTTTTTTACCATCCCTAAAAAAATAGCTGTGATATATTTAAATCAGTGTGGGATTAGTCAAATCCAGTTGTCAAATTTGGATGCCTAAATCAGTCTCTATTTCTACATTTGGACATTTAGATTAGTGGATAGGTGAACGAATACCCAATCTGAGGTCTAAGGTTTATTTTAAGCCCACATGCAGAACTAGGTGGCCTTACATAAGCCTGGAAGTTTGAAAACTGGATTTGTTGATTACAGTCTTGGAAATAAATATCATCCCTATCAGCTACAGAAGATGCAATTACATATGGATAAAACGTAATTGGGGTAGACCAAGAGATGTGATCTATTTTCAATAATGAGATATATAATTCTGGGGCAATATTCTTTTCTCTTTGCATCTATTAGGCAGGTTCTTGGTGTAAGATGATAGTGTTGGTGCAGTAAAATCCTGCTCTAACATAGCTGGTTTAGAACTTTATTGCATGCCTAGCTTTGGATACTGCAGTCATGATCAGTGTTTATTCCATTAATAGTGGTTTTACTCCCTTTCAGTGTTAGATTTTCTTTTCCCTGTTGTGCAATAACCTCATTCTAGCAGAAGCACTGTGTGGTATGCATGTTTATAGTGTCATTCAAGAGCACAGGTCTTTGAATTCTCTGCAGCTCCGTAACTTTGCATTAGATTACAGAATCATATGCCATGACTATGTTGTGGCATTCACTGTGATGGAGATAGCAGGAGTGTGTTACTGACAGTGATTATGTTGGAATATATTATACTGTGCCAAATATGCTTCTGTAGGGGAAGCAAACTTACCTCTGGACTTTTTTCTGAATTAGTGTATAATTCCACATAGAAAAAGCATCACTGTTCATGCAACCTGCTGAGTGTCATTATAATGAGGTTTCATCACAGTGTGCATTGATATAATAGGATATAATACTGCTTTTAACCCTTACAGTCCTTGGCCTACATTTTAAAAAGTGTCTAGTGCTTTTCGATGCCTCAATTTTTAGGTGCCCAATTTGAAACACCTTGAAGGGGCCCGGTGTTCAAAAAGCTGTGAGTACCAGGCATCTGAAAAATCAGGCCTCTTTAAGGTGTGTGTCTCAAAATTAGTAAATGAAAACATAGACCCTAGTCTTCAGCTTTTACCTCTGAACTCTTACCCTACTGACAGGAGGCTTTCCTCCTTCCTAATTGCTGCTCCTTTCTTCATCCCTTGAAGGAGAGATTATTTCTCACCTCCCTAGCAGTAAGATGAGGAATGGTGGTCTTGTAGTTAAAGCAGTGGACCAAGACTCAGGAGTTCTGGGTTCAATTCCCTGCTCTGTCACAGACTTGCTATGTGAATTTAGGCAAGTCATTTAATCTCTCTATGCCTCAGCTTCCCATCTATAAAATGAGCATAATATTTTAATGGTTTTGAAATTCTGAAACAATATGCACACCATAGAAAAAGCAAATAAGTTATCCACCACTCCATCAAGCACTGGGATGCTTCCTAACATTCCCCCACCATAAACAAAGAGGCTTCCTAATTCTCCATAATTCCAGCACCACTCTCCCAGTCTGACTCATCTCCCTAAACTGGTTCCAGCCCCAAGGGAGCAGTCAGGAACTGGCAGCTTGCGGTGATTGGGCCACATCAAGAAAATAGGCACTGGCAATAGATTTTGGTGGAGGGAGTCAGGAGAAAACAGGATTCACTTTTCCTGAGTCATATCTTGCCATGCCTTGTAACGGCAAGAAATGATCAGCCAGTAGAGTGCCCCCTAGTGGATTGCCAAAAACCCTGGAAATTCTCTAGTCTTTTTTACAGGTTAAATGAAAATATGCCAGTTTCCTAAGGGTGAAAGTATATTAGATTTTGGCTGAAGAGAGGCCCAAGCTACAATGTTTGGATCCAGATGCAAACTTTCCCTAAGTTTGAGGTGCTCAGATCTAGTTTTTCCATTTTCTAGCAAGAGCACCTGGGATGGTATATTTGGAAAGTCAGCATCATGAGCAGTCATGTTAAACCAAGTTTTATTTATTGTTATGTTCCAGGTGGGTAAACTGAGAGAGAGAATCCAGGAAGTCAAGCAAGAAAGAGAGCAGGAGCAGCACAAGCACACTGCCTACATCTCTGAACTGAAGGCTAAACTCCATGAGGAGAAAATGAAGGAACTCCAGGCTGTCAGGGAGCTGCTTATCCGGCAGCATGAGCAGGAAGTAGCTCGTATGGTAAAAATAAAAGACAGTGAAATTCAACGCTTGCAGTCTACGGTGAACGTGCTGCGGGATGGGGCAGCTGACAAAGTGAAAACTGCGTTGCTAAATGAAGCCAGGGAAGAAGCTCGGAAAGCATTTGATTGTGAACGTATAAAGATGCAGCAGGAGATATTAGAGCTGAAGTCTGGTAAAAAGCAGCTTGAAGAAGCTTTGAACAATATTATGCAGGCAGATAAAATGAAGGCTGCTGATCTGCGCACGGCTTATCAGTCCCATCAAGATGAGGTTAATAGAATAAAGCGTGAATGTGAGAGGGATATCCGCAGACTGGTAAGCTTAATTAAACAATAAATATATTTCAGTTTACAGCAGCTATTAGAACATTATTGTGCTGCACGTGAAAGATATTAGAGTCCGGTTTGAAGTGGCAGATTTAATCGTTTGTTGTTTGGATAATAAACACCCTATTCCCACTTCTTTCTTTTCCTGCAGCACAGAGGAGTATTGGCTCCACCCCAATCCACTAACCACACCCCTATCTACAACAGTACATCCTGTCACATAAAGAGAGTGTAAATACCAAACCCCTGCATTGTGTTTCCGCTCAAGAGATCCAAGTTATTGGGTAGCTTTCTCTTCCTCTTTGCCTGAAATTCCTTTCCTTACAAGATCTTCTCTATTGAAGGATTCAAGATGTGTTCACTCTGCAGAGCAGAGGTTCCCTTTCTGTGATGGATGTGCTAGCTATTTCAGATACAGCATACGTGCTGCAGCAGTCTGTTCTTGTGGGAACCACTCTGGCAGAGTGAAAAGAATAGTCCCTTCTGCTTCCAAAGTAGTGCCCATATCACTCACTTTCTTGAAGTAACAACGATTGTTGCCCCTTGTCACTTGTTCTTGATACTCCTTTAAAGGGCAGAGGTGTTAGTTTGGACCCAGGGTAACAGAGCTTTTCCTCCGTCATAAAGTTCACCATAGGCAGCGCCTTCCCCTTATGAACAAAACAGAAGTAAAGTATGTACCAATCGTACTGATCCAAACCACTACATTTTACACTAGTGATACTGCAATGTTTGGGCAAAGTAGACTTACAGTAATATATCATGAAAAGGCCGTTCTATTTGGCATCATGATATTTTCCATGTATGGAGTGTTGAGATTTGGTTACTAAAATTAATTAACTTTCAGTATGATAAGAATGCAAATACCATGCAAGATAAATTATAAAAGAGGAATAGTCTCTCCTTTAATGTTAAGGAAATTCTTTATTTCATCTTGTGTCAAGACCAGAATTTGAATGGAGTACAAAACAAGGACAGGTTAGTCATTCTATGCACACACAGACATGCTCTCTCCCACTCCTTTAGATAAATGATGGCAATGACAAGCTACAGACAAATAACATTTTATGGTAGTAATTGCAGTCTAAGGCAATAAAGCTTATAATGCAGTTACTTTGTCCCTTAAGTAAATTGGTTATTGACAGGCTATTGGGCCCTACAACTTGCTAAGAATGCTGTAAAGATTGTCAGGCCTCAGACCTTAGTGAGCATAATTACCCTTTCATACTTCTTTCCCAGTCCCTAAAAATCTGGTAATCCTAAAAACAGTTCTACAAAGAACAGGAGTTGAAATCCAAATTATTCTAAGTGATCACATGGCATAGAACATGGAACTCTGCATACTCTGTCTCCATGAGAACACAAGGTTCTTGTTGATTTCTGTATCCTTGCTTGGGAGAAAGCAGATAAATAGTGCTAGGGGACGGAGGACACAGCACATACTGCATGTGCACACTCCCTCAGAATAAAACAATTTTACATCTAACATCCTTGGTAGTGTCCTTTTTTTTATTATTTGAAGATCAAGTTTTAAATAGGCAGAATAGTAATAGAACAGAAGCAAAGTCAGTGCTTCTGCAAGATTGTCTGAACAGTGAGGATCTGACAATCATTATAGAAATGGCAAAAGCCTGCAACATTACTCATATGTGTCATTTGTAACGTAACCAGAGTAAGTCCCACCCACAACTGATGGAGCTCTTGGTCTTCTCTGAGTGAGAACTATAAGACACCCTTCCAGCCTCATGGTAGTTAAGATTCTGCAAACAGACTACCTAGTCCATCTTGCTCAGGTTGCCAACAACTGAAAACATCTTGTTATTGAATTACAGTTAGGCCAGAATTTTTACCAGCACAAAATCAGTTGGATAAGCTCCATTCAAGTATACAAACAAGACAAAACAGGAATTAGTGGCCTTTCTTAAATACTTGGCAGAGTCTCAGCTTATGAAATCGATTAGTTCTTCTGAATGGGGTTAGTTCCATAGTCTTGCTTCAGTTTTTAGTTTAAATAGCAGCTCGTGGTTGGTGGTGAATTTTTTTTTCTTTTCATTGTAATACTTCCTCCTAACTGTGGAGACACCCCAAATGCCTTTCCCTTTTTCTATTTGTCAAAAAAGAATGTTTGCCTGCTTTTCCAGTGAAGGTCATCAATCTGATTTGGGTGTGGGAGGATATTTCATTTATTTCTCTTTTTCTGCACAAGCATCAATAACGTCAGCACAAGTCTGAAAATGAGATTCAATTTGTGCACTGTCTGCTTTCATGTCTTGCTGTTTAGCAACAGTACAGAACACTGCACTCTAATAAGGCTCACCCTCTGCTTTAGAGCTAGGACTGGCCTGAGAGTAAAGGATCAAACTCAGGATTCAACAGGGCCGCTCAGGGGGGCAAGTGGGGCAATTTGCCTCAGGCCTCGGCCCCCACAGGGGCCCCCACTAGAATATAATATTCTATAGTACTGCAACTTTTTTTTATGGAAGGGGCCCCCAAAATTGCTTTGCCCCTTGAATCCTCTGGGCAGCCCTGGGATTCAAAATCTGACTGCCTTATAGTCATTTAAATGTAACAAGGTTCTGGGCAAATACATGCTTTATCTTGATGAGGGTTTTCTCATATATGGTAAAAAGCTGGTCTCTCCATAGTTATTGCTGAGGCTCACTTCCAGTTTTCAAGACTGATTTTTGACACCCTCAAGTAATTTCAGTCCAAGCATTTAGCCTCCCTTGTTTGCAACCAGGAAAACTAATATGAAAGAAAATAAGACAATATCCACCCATTATCTGTCAATCATATTGGCTATTATCTGAAAACAAGCAGACTGTACATACAGTAAAATAAAGTTATATTCATTTTTTATTGAAGGTGTGGACCTTGCAAGCTGAAATGAAAATAAGCTTTGAAAACTGGATAATGAGCTTTCATATA
Source organism: Malaclemys terrapin pileata (assembly GCF_027887155.1). Taxonomy (NCBI): domain Eukaryota; kingdom Metazoa; phylum Chordata; order Testudines; family Emydidae; genus Malaclemys; species Malaclemys terrapin. The sequence goes on from NC_071509.1 coordinate 25,706,775, forward strand.
TGTACAGATATTATTAAAATTAAATTCTTCACATAAGTAATGCTTCTGTAGACTCCTACTGACCTATAAAAAGTACAGTCATAAAGTAATATTTAAAAATAAATTCTGTATAAAACTTTTGCTCATATATCAGTGTTATTCATGTACACCTCTACCCTGATATAACGCTGTCCTCGGGAGCCAAAAAATCTTACCACGTTATAGGTGAAACTGCATTATATTGAACTTGCTTTGATCCGCCGGAATGCGCAGCCCCGCCCCCCCCCCCCCCCCCCCCCCCCGTAGCGCTGTTTACCGCTTCATATCCGAATTCGTGTTATATCGGGTCACGTTATATCGGGGTAGAGGTGTAATTGATTTCAGACAGGAGCAATAGAAATGTTTTCATTATTTTAAAAAAAATTCGTATGGAATCTGTTTTTAAAAAGCAGACATTCTCTTGCAAAATGTGGAATCCAAAAACTGCAGCTCATGTTAGCTAATGTATGAGAACCTGAAAATGAATTTTACCAGACCAAACTAGAGAGATGAAACTGGAAAGTTTTTTCATTGCCCTAGCAGAGTGACAACATGAATAGTAATACGAAAATTAGCTGCAATGTATGTATTTTAAAAAATGTTACCTAATACTGTATTATATCCCTAGTCTAAATTATCTAATAAATCTAAGTACTTATATTTCCCCAGTCACCATAGAATGTGAACAACATCCAAATGGTTAAAATTAGAAATAATAATGTTTATACATAACTCAACTATCAAACATCTTTAGTAAAGTAAAGTGAAAAATACAAGCTGCCTTCTCTGGAACTGTAGACTATGATTTTCAATCAGATGTGCACAAAGCCACATTTGCACTTTTGTGTATATGTAGCTTCAGTATGGAAATCCTCTGAATTGTAGTTGCAAATCAGGGTTGTGCAGGTATGCACGCCCTACATGCGTAACCCCAGTGTGTGTGTGTGCGTGTGTGCGCGCACGCGCGCATTGGAAGTTTTGCATATCTAAGTTAAAGCAAAAGTATCCATGTAGTTTTGCACATGCCTGTTTGGAAAATGTCAGTCCATGCTGAAAATCAAAAGGTTCCCTTTACCAGCGTTGACCTTTGGATATTGACCTGATCTTGGGAGGTACATACCTGAGAATAAATGGTAATCTATATGTCAGACTAAATTAAGCTGCTTAAGAAACACTATAATGAAAGCAGAGGAATAAAATAAAACAAAATAGGCTTTACAATAAGCTTAATTAAGGCCCAGTAGTGTTATAATGGTTATCATGAGGCTTAACAAGGACTAGCAGTTAGCATAAATTAGCATAAATATTTCACCTAATGTCATAAGGTTTGTAGGAGCTTTTGCAATATGTAGCTTTTGATAAACAAGTACTACTCAGAAAGATGAAACAACAGATTTGGTGGGATTTTAGTATGTGTAATCATGAATTTAACCTCACTGATACACTAGAAATATTGGGAAAGGTATTTATGCACATGCCTGGTGTCAACAATTGGAACCCCAGTTATGGTTTCCCAGACAGCCGTACGTGGACTAAAGGCCAGAAAACAATCTAAATATGATCCCCAGACATGTGTGGTCAGGAAAAGGGGATATAAAATATGGTGTTTGATTAACCTTTAGTTGGGACATCAGGGATGACAGAAAGGCAGAAGTCTTAGGGTACATCTACACTACAGCGGGGAGTCTATTTAAGATACGCAAATTCATCTACGTGAATAGCGTAGCTGAATTCGACGTATTGCAGCCGACTTACCCCGTTGTGAGGACGGCAGCAAAATCGACTTCTGCGGCTTTTTGTCGGCGGCGCTTACTACCACCTCCGCTGGTGGAGTTAGAGCGCTGATTCGGGGATCGATTGTCGCGTCCCAACGGGACGCGATAAATCGATCCCCGAGAGGTCGATTTCTACCCGCCGATTCAGGCGGGTAGTATAGACCAGACCTTAGTACTGTCAAACCCACTCATACTGCTCTCCACATACTGTTCTTCCCCTTTTCTCTTCTAAGGGTGTCCATAAGGCTGTGAGTATGCACAGCATAGGGGGTTGTTTGGTTATCTTTATCTTGCTTTAATATATTTTTCTATGAGTTCTATTTTACTTGTATATTAAGTACTAAATAAAGTCCTCATGTTTCTGTGCAATTCACCAACCTCATCTCTTATAATAAATTTATGTAGTTGCCTGAGTAAAGAACCTGTTATTAGTGACTTGTGCAATTTGCACCCGACATTTATCAAAAGCTACACCAGAGAGAAGTCCACCAGCCTATTTAGTTTCCAGATTGTGCTCTGTATTAACAGCCACATTTCTAAGCAGTTTTTCCTATGTCTATCAGTGCACACACCTACAGCATAGATTGGTACTGTAGAAACTTAATAGAACTTAGATTAACACTGAAGACAAAACGTTCTGTTTACTGAATTGATTATACAGCAGATTTTACTAAAATTAGTGTTTTACTCAATCTAAACTTTTCAATTATTAATTTTAAAAATATATATCTTAGTTTCTCTTACTTGAGTGTCAACTAAGGCTTATATTTGATTGACATACCAAATTTTATAATTCGGTACCAAAATTTTTAGTAAGATACACATTTTGTATTAAATCATTCTGAGCCTCTACAGCCAGACACTTGATGAGTTTTGTAGCACAATCGAAACCATTTTTTGTTGACTGTATAAAGGAGATTACCATTATTGTACTGTATTATTGGGAAGAACAAATACAATTTCATTCATTGTGACTGTGGGGATACAGCTACCAGCAGGACCCTTATTAGACAGAGCAAACCTCTCTATGCTTTGTGTTAAAATACACAGTGGATGCTTCATGTGGAAAATAATACAAAAGATAGTCATTACAAATGCATTAAATTGATTTTGTCACTCATTTTGCACTCTGTTCATTTGCTGTACTATTTTATTAAGAGGGAAGCTGAGTATTGGTCAGTTGCATTTTATGCGGTAATATGCATAAACTTTGGGACAAGTTAGGCACACAGTTCATGTGTGTGTGGGTTGAATGAATGAATGAATAAATGTTCATTTTTTTCTGTTCCATGCTGAAGGTAACTAGACTTTAGTTTGTTTTTGATAGGTATTGTAATATTGTTTAATAGAAAAGCCCATTAAGACAGAGTTTAAAATCCTTTCACATACAAAACTCCAGTCAAACTTGGTAAGTATTATGTGCATGTAGTCCTACTAATTACACTGGTCTACAATTTTTGAGAAGTCGTCTGATTCAGAGATAAAATGTGCTATTTATTATGTATTTTGATGTGCTGAATTCAAATATGACAATTAAAACAACTGATTGGCTACTGTTTCTAAGATATTTAAGTTTTTACATTTTATGTATATTTATATTGTGTAGATAGTAGAGTTTTAATCATAAATTGTAAACAAAAGTCTTTTCATGTGTTTATGGTTGCTTTACATGATAATATTTCACCTGTCCTGTTTATGTAACACTTTAAAAATCAGCAAAAGGGTTATATAAATAAAATTTATTATGAAACAAAAGGCAAAAAACTATTCTGTATATAGTTTAGTCCTATTCAGTGTCTACTCGGCGCTTCTTGGCTTGTCTCTTGTATTCATTAAATGGAGCATCTCTTGTCACTGTCCAGCAATAGTCTGCAAGCATTGATGGGCTCCATTTGCCCTGATAGAGTTTCTCCATTGTTGCAATGTCCTGGTGAAATCGCTCGCTGCTCACTGCTCCGCAGTTCGGTGGAAAAAAAATCTAAATGAGAGTGCAAAAAATGTATCTTTAGTGACATGTTGCAACCAAGGCTTTTGTATGCCTTGAGGAGGTTTTCCACCAACAACCTGTAGTTGTCTGCCTTGTTGTTTCCGAGAAAATTTATTGCCACTAACTGGAAGGCTTTCCATGCCGTCTTTTTCTTGCCACGCAGTGCATGGTCAAATGCATCATCTCGAAGAAGTTCACGAATCTGAGGACCAACAAAGACACTTTCCTTTATCTTAGCTTCACTTAACCTTGGAAATTTTCCATGGAGGTACTTGAAAGCTGCTTGTGTTTTGTCAATGGCCTTGACAAAGTTCTTCATCAGACCCAGCTTGATGTGAAAGGGTGGTAACAAAATCTTCCTTGATTCAACAAGTGGTGGATGCTGAACACTTTTCCTCCCAGTCTCCAATGACTGTCGGAGTGGCCAATCTTTCTTGATGTAGTGGGAATCTCTTGCACGACTATCCCATTCGCAGAGAAAACAGCAGTACTTTGCTCTCTTGCTTGATCTGCAGACTGGATACTCAACAACCTTCAAATCGCCACAAAGCTGCCACTGATGTTGGTCATAGTTTATGCACTCAAAAGTTGTTTCATGTTGTCATAGGTTTCCTTCATATGGACTGCATGACCAACTGGAATTGATGGCAAAACATTGCCATTATGCAGTAAAACAGCTTTAAGACTCGTCTTCGATGAATCAATGAACAGTCTCCACTCATCTGGATCGTGAACGATGTTGAGGGTTGCCATCACACCATCGATGTTGTTGCAGGCTACAAGATCACCTTCCATGAAGAAGAATGGGTCAAGATCCTTTTGACGGTCACGGAACATGGAAACCCTAACATCACCTGCCAGGAGATTCCACTGCTGTAGTCTGGAGCCCAACAGCTCTGCCTTACTCTTGGGTAGTTCCAAATCCCTGACAAGGTCATTCAGTTCACCTTGTGTTATGAGGTGTGGTTCAGAGGAGGAGGATGGGAGAAAATGTGGGTCCTGTGACATTGATGGTTCAGGACCAGAAGTTTCATCCTCTTCCTCGTCTGACTCAAGTGAGAATGATTCTGGTGCATCAGGAACCGGCAGTCCTTCTCTGTGGGTACTGGGCGTATAGCAGATGGAATGTTTGGATAATGCACAGTCCACTTTTTCTTTTTTGACACACCTTTCCCAACTGGAGGCACCATGCAGAAGTAACAATTGCTGGTATGATCTGTTGGCTCTCTCCAAATCATTGGCACTGCAAAAGGCATAGATTTCCTTTTCCTGTTCAACTGCTGGCGAAGATTTGTTGCACAAGTGTTGCAGTATATGTGTGGGGCCCATCTCTTGTCCTGATCTCCAGTTTTGCAGCCAAAATAAAAGTGATAGGCTTTCTTAACCATAATGGTTATACTGCGCTTTTGTGATGCAAAAGTCACTTCACCACAAACATAGCAGAAGTTATCTGCACTGTTCACACAAGTACGAGGCATCTCTGCTCACTTTGGCTAAACAGAAATGTGTCCCTTTGCAAAATCAAACACTGACAAATAAGAGAGCACAACACTGTATGATTTCTAGAGCTGATATAGGGCAATTTGTTCAGCAGAGTGATGTAAGCTTCGTTATGATTGCATCATCCACGACTTCTAGGAATAACATGATGCAGTTCATATCATGCATGACGCAATACCAGCTTCAGATTACATCATTCATTGTTTTGCCTAAAAAGAAAGTACTGTCCAAACCCAGTCATAGATTTATTCATAGATCCAGTCAAAGATGTATTTTAGTAGTTTCTGGTTTAAATTGAGATCCCTTCCCTTTATAACTCACTTATCCTCTGCCATTCCCAAGTCAAGGGTCATATATACTGACCCAATAGCATATCTTGAAAACTAGAGCCAATCAACAATTTTAAGCATCATTTTCGTTCTCAGTGACCCAGAATTAGTAAAGTTTGACTACATTTATTTCAGAAGCATTTTGGCTGTAGAGCAGTGTTATCAAGTCCCGAAAACAGCTCTGCTTAAAGTAAATGGAAAGACTCTCATTGATTTTTGTGAGAGTAAGGTTGGGCCCACAGGGCTTGATTTTTCCATGCATTGAATTAATAGCAAAGCTCCTGTTAACTTCATTGGACACAGGATCAAGCCCATATTAACAAAGATTGGAATATTGAACATGAAATGAATTAGGATTGTTTGTTGCTACTGTATAACCATATATTGTGATAACCTCACAACATTGGTTGAACTGTAATGTGATATTACTTCACCTTTATCCCAGTAAGGAAAAAAAAAATCCTTGCTGCTGTTAACTGAATCAGAGCAGAAATAGCTTCTTTTCAAGAGCAGCATTGATCAGCTGTGTGCCTTTGAAGCTAGATGGACAATTATTAAATATCCTTATTACCTCCAAGTCCAAAAGACGTAATTATATGAATTAGGAAGAACTTCCACTTCAGATCCTTTAATCTTATTTTTATATTCCCCAATTGTATGTTTTCCGACAAACAAGAAGATATATAATCTAAATTAATAGCTTCAGTGCCTTCACAGAGAGTAGAACTGGCCAGAGAAACTTTGACAGAACTTTACTGCATCAGAATATGTAGTTTTGTCAAAATTGAAATGCATTGCAAAATCAGGTAGATTTTTCTGGAATTTCATTTAGATGAAAGAGGAGGAAAAAAGTTCCAACAATGTTGCAACATCCCTTTTTTACATTGTCAGAACAAAAAATTTCAAATTTGTATTTTGAAATGACTTTGTTTTTATTTTTTTAGTTTGTATTCTATTATACATTATAATACAAACTTGTACATATAAAAAGTATAAATTGAAGTGAAGCTTTTGAATTTTGTCAAAATGAAACCTTTCAATTACTTGAAACAAATAAATAAAAATTTGGAATTTTCCTCTGCGGCGAATTTCAATATTTTCAGTTTTCATTACATTTTGTAATGAAGCTAAATTTCAAAATCTCAAAATCCTTCCTGAAATGGAACTGCCATTCTCCACACAGCTCTAACAGAGACTACTGTGTTTGTCTGTAACAACTCAGAATAATAACATGCGTATCTGTTGCACAGGTAATCAGAATCAGTTTAGAAACTTTTGTGTTCTATCCAGTTTCTTAAAGGGATAAAACTCTTGTAGATTGATACAATGTGTTCAGAGAAATCTTTTCCCCTTCAGATCTCTCAGGTAACTATCTTTCATGTAAAAACAAAATAACACAAAAACACCACTAGCAAAAGATTAACTCTCCACCAGAAACAAATGTTGTGTTTCATCCTAATCACCTTCTAAGAAAATACTCCAGTCTCCTAATTTTAGGAAGCCCAGCATCTTCACATTACATGTGTTAAATTGCACCTTTAAGGTACTGCCCACACTGATGGTGGTATAGCGGCACCTTGTTCCTGTAAAAACTCCAGGAGTATAAGGGGTCATCAGCCACTGCATCACCTTTTGACAAGATGCACTATGCACACAAATCCTGAATGCAGCCTGCACCACTGCCTTTGAAGAGCAGGGAAGGGGCTCCTCTTGGCATTCTCCTCTCTCTGAAGCAACAGTCTGCACTCAAGATTCTTGGTCCCTCTCAGTGCAAGGGCTACTATTATGCCTTGCCCCTGTACAGGAGTACAAGGGAGTTTTGAAAGGAGATGCTCCCAGGATCCACCCCAATTTATGCAGTCATGCAGGGCTGAGCAGAGTGGAGTCCCTGGTGTACTTTTCAGAGTCTTTCCCTTAAACATGTACGTCTCTCTCTCATGCACAGCTGCTAATGCCAAGTGGTAGCCTTCTGCTGTGGATCTTGCCATCTGTTCCAGAGACCTTCTCACAGTTACATTCCAAGGATAAACTTAACCTTCTGCAAAGACCTTACTTCCTCATTCGGCATTTCATTGTTGCAATTACTAGTTGTCTAAACATTCTGAAGATTTTTACCCTTCAGCCCAGAAGCTAAAGGATAAAACATTCCACCATGACATTTTTTACATGAACCCAGCAGATCCAGTTGCAAGCTCCTATATTCTGACTTAAGTATCCCTTGTTTTATTCTTAGCATTCACACATAACACTGTCAAGGCTGGCAGGCCTGAAAGGTGACTCATCTTTCATATCTCTTTACAAAGTATGTAATTCTTTATACTTCTTTCTTAACAAAAATGAATGAAGTAATGAATGAAGTCCTTAGAATGAAGTATTTTAAGCCAGGGAATCTAGATAGAAAACTCTTAGTTTTAAAAGTTTCAGTTGTTCTTCCTACCTCATTTCATTTTTCCCTGCCATGATCAGTTGTAGTTTGGGTTTCCCTAACTTTGAATATCTTTCTCAGTGAACATAAGAATTGCCATAATATGTTGGAACAGTGGTCCATCTTTTAGTCAATATCCTGTTTCTGACAGTTGCCAGTACCGGTTGCTTCAGAGAAGTATGCAAGAATCCTTGTAATGAACACTTGTGGAATAACCTGCTCATAGGGAAGTTTCTACAAAACATGTCAGCATGTATACTCTTAAAGCATAAGAGCGTATATCCCATCTTAAAAAAAGAGGGGGGATGATAGTAAAATGTTGGTTAAAAAAATTTTAAAGCACTGCATGACTTGGCATTCAAGTCACAAAGGGACTTTTGGGCACTTTTAAAAATGTTACTGTCCATTTTTTACTGTTCCTAGATCTTGGCATTAGATGCTCTTATTTGTATTAGCAACAAAGCATACTTAAAATACATTTACTGTAGAGAATGTCTGTTTCTACAGTCATTGCCCAGTTCACTTCCCCACTCCATATTTTGTGTTCACAACTAGTATTTATAGAATAATAGATGGCAGAACTGAGAGACACAATTTAGGTCCTCTAAGCTGTTCCCTTGCAACATAAAAGACACTGTTCTTTATTAATTCCTCCTTTAAATGTTTTATCTGAAATCCACCTCCCTTCTTCGGTAGTCTCATCCAGCAACTAATCCATCTCACTGTCAGAGTATCCTTATTCTTAATCTCAAGGATGTAATGTAGAGAAACATTTGGCTTCTGGGAAAAGCACTGTATATTCTGTTCTACAGTTGGCTTGGAGATTGCTTTGAGATGGATGAGTAGAGAGGAAGATGCTATACTTGGCAGTGCAGCAGCTGGCTTTTTCCACTTTGAAAAACTGAGCATGTCACTGTCTTGATAAATCTAGCTTTTGATTCCCTGGTAATTTTGTCTTTCAACTTTATGAGAGGCTAAAGTTCCTCTTTTAAGGATCTCTTTCTTAATCTTATTGTTAGCCATGCAAGTATGAGATATTTGCCAAAGGAGATCTTCTTCAGCATGGTTGTATTGAGTCTCATTCATGTTTGAAAGATGAATATTGTCGAAACATTCATTTCTGGTTGTTTCTCCCAGTGGTTGGGGGAAAATACCTGTTCTTAGAAAGCCGGTTTTGATGTTGACACAGACTACTAATGGCATCTCCTCACCAAAATGATAAAAGTAATTGCTATATTTAACAATAACCATTTGACAATGCAACAAACATCCTTTAAATATAAATTGGAAATGATATTTTAGAAAACTGTAATTTTAACCAACTGCACAGGATTTACTCTAAAATTACATTGGAATACCCTATGCTGTGATTTTGCACTGATATACCTCTGTAGCCACTGGTGGGTGACCCCTCTTTTCCCCATAACACTACTTTGGGGGTCAGGGCGTGTAATAGATTATAGTTATAATCAAAATGAGTAACTTCAAACCAGTTTGAATCTGATGACGCCCCACCTCTTCCCTGCCTACATCTGTTATGTGCAAGTGCACTATACACTGTTGTGTAAACGAAAAGATTAGAATAGTCTAAAGCCTTTGAATGCCATTAGAATGTGAGCAATGGTGAGTGCCTATATCATCCTGTTATGTGGCTTTGTTGCAGGCATCATTCTTGATCTGCCAAACTGAAAAAAATGTCTTTTTGAGCTCAAAACCTAACTACCCAGTTTGGAAAGAATCTTGTCAGTCATGTAATGCAACCAAATTCAGAATCCGTTCTGGTGAATGAATGTTACTGTAATGGAACCACAGATTGTGGCTCAAATGCTTAAGCATTGCAGGGTTTTTCTTGTGGGGAGGAGAGATGATGCTTACTTATTTGCCCCAGCATAAACCAGGAGTAAGTCTATTAAAGTGAATAGTGTTACACTCATGTAAGGTATAAGTGAGATTAGAATCAGGCACTTTGTCAAAATGCTTTTGTATTTAATTAGCATAGTACCTAACAAAGTATCCAAAGAGATTAATTCATTATGGTTAAGTCACTTTAATATTGGAACATGTTCTTTTTTTCCTATTAAATGAAACCTGCACCACGCTGCCAGCACCTGCTGCCTGTAAATTCAGTGTGACCAGCTCTGGCAAGACCACTCCTGTGCAAAAGGGGATCCTCCAGTGGTATAGAGTTCATAGAATATCAGAGTTGGAAGGGACCTCAAGAGGTCATCTAGTCCAACCCCCTGCTCAAAGCAGGACCAATTCCCAACTAAATCATCCCAGCCAGGACTTTGTCAAGCCGGGCCTTAAAAACCTCCAAGGAAGGAGACTCCACCACCTCCCTAGGTAACGCATTCCAGTGTTTCACCACCCTCTTAGTGAAATAGTTTTTCCTAATATCCAACCTGGACCTCCCCCCACTGCAACTTGAGACCATTGCTCCTTGTTCTGTCATCTGCCACCACTGAGAACAGCCGAGCTCCAGCCTCTTTGGAACCCCCCTTCAGGTAGTTGAAGGCTGCTATCAAATCCCCCCTCATTCTTCTCTTCTGGAGACTAAACAATCCCAGTTCCCTCAGCCTCTCCTCATAAGTCATGTGCTCCAGACCCCTAATCATTTTTGTTGCCCTCCGTTGGACTCTTTCCAATTTTTCCACATCCTTCTTGTAGTGTGGGGCCCAAAACTGGACACAGTATTCCAGATGAGGCCTCACCAATGTCGAATAAAGGGGAACGATCACGTTCCTCGATCTGCTGGCAATGCCCCTACTTATACAGCCCAAAATGCCGTTAGCCTTCTTGGCAACAAGAGCACACTGTTGACTCATATCCAGCTTCTCGTCCACTGTGACCCCTAGGTCCTTTTCTGCAGAACTGCTACCTAGCCATTCGGTCCCTAGTCTGTAGCAGTGCATGGGATTCTTCCGTCCTAAGTGCAGGACTCTGCACTTGTCCTTGTTGAACCTCATCAGGTTTTTTTCGGCCCAGTCCTCTAATTTGTCTAGGTCCCTCTGTATCCGATCCCTACCCTCTAGTGTATCTACCACTCCTCCTAGTTTAGTGTCATCTGCAAACTTGCTGAGAGTGCAGTCCACACCATCCTCCAGATCATTAATAAAGATATTAAACAAAACCGGCCCCAGGACCGACCCTTGGGGCACTCCGCTTGAAACCAGCTGCCAACTAGACATGGAGCCATTGATCACTACCCGTTGAGCCCAACGATTTAGCCAGGTTTCTATCCACCTTACAGTCCATTCATCCAGCCCATACTTCTTTAACTTGGCGGCAAGAATACTGTGGGAGACCGTATCAAAAGCTTTGCTAAAGTCAAGGAATAACACATCTACTGCTTTCCCCTCATCCACAGAGCCAGTTATCTCATCATAGAAGGCAATTAGGTTAGTCAGGCACGACTTCCCCTTCGTGAATCCATGCTGACTGTTCCTGATCACTTTCCTCTCCTCTAAATGTTTCATAATTGATTCCTTGAGGACCTGCTCCATGATTTTTCCAGGGACTGAGGTGAGGCTGACTGGCCTGTAGTTCCCCGGATCCTCCTCCTTCCCTTTTTTAAAGATGGGCACTACATTAGCCTTTTTCCAGTCATCTGGGACCTCCCCCGATCGCCATGAGTTTTCAAAAATAATGGCTAATGGCTCTGCAATCTCACCCGCCAACTCCTTTAGCACCCTCGGATGCAGCGCATCCGGCCCCATGGACTTGTGCACGTCCAGTTTTTCTAAATAGTCCCGAACCACTTCTTTCTCCACAGAGGGCTGGCCACCTTCTCCCCATACTGTACTGCCCAGTGCAGCAATCTGGGAGCTGACCTTGTTCGTGAAGACAGAGGCAAAAAAATCATTGAGTACCTTAGCTTTTTCCACATCCTCGGTTACTAGGTTGCCTCCCTCATTCAGTAAGGGGCCCACACTTTCCTTGATTTTCTTCTTGTTGCTAACATACCTGAAGAAACCCTTCTTGTTACTCTTAACATCTCTTGCTAACTGCAACTCCAAGTGTGATTTGGCCTTCCTGATTTCACTCCTGCATGCCTGAGCAATATTTTTATACTCCTTCCTGGTCATTTGTCCAATCTTCCACTTCTTGTAAGCTTCTTTTTTGCGTTTAAGATCAGCAAGGATTTCACTGCTTAGCCAAGCTGGTCGCCTGCCATATTTACTATTCTTTCAACACATCGGGATGGTTTGTTCCTGCAACCTCAATAAGGATTCTTTAAAATACAGCCAGCTCTCCTGGACCCCTTTGCCCTTCATGTTATTCTCCCAGGGGATCCTGCCCATCTGTTCCCTGAGGGAGTCAAAGTCTGCTTTTCTGAAGTCCAGGGTCCGTATTCTGCTGCTCTCCTTTCTTCCTTGTGTAAGGATCCTGAACTCGACCATCTCATGGCATGCCCAGCCCTCTGCTGATGGGAGTGTCAAGGCCACACCTAAGCCAAACTGATTGATGGATACAGTTTGGGCTCCCAGAGGCTTTTATCAGCTGACTTATGTCAACGTAGCTAGATGATTGGTCTAATTTATGCTAAGTATATACTTGTACATGACTTGTATGTGTGCTCATGTGGCCAAGATCTGGACTACTATATGCAATGTCAGAGGGCAACACTTAGCCTATAGCCTTTTGAAGAAAAAGTTATCTTAGACTGAATGTACAGTAGTCCCCATGGCAATGCATTAGTCTATGTATATAATGGGGAGACAAGTAAAAATGGAGAAGTCTGCTGCTTTTTTCATCAGGGTGAAAGGAAAGCAGAAATCGTTGAGACGGGGGCGTGGGGGCAGGTTGAGGCTGTGAAAGTGAGGAAGCAGTTAGATTGCATTAGTTATGTTGGACAGATCAAAGGTCAAACTCTTCATTTGAGGAAAGGGGGGAATTGAATTTTGACCTAAACTGCTGAAATAGGATTAAACTCTGTCATTAAAGACTATACTGCATCAGATATTTCATAACTCTCTCTTAGTAAAGATAGAAATGAAAGGATCCAAGAGAGGAGAGTTGGATACAAAATACATATTTAAATGTTTTTCTTAATATAGATTCACCCAATAAAGAGACACAATATTCCTTCACCATTAAAAGATCCAATTTGTCTGTCTAAAACCTTCCAAGATAACAATAGTTTCACTTCCATTATTCCATCCTCAGATATGTTTCTTTTTCAACATGGAGATACTGTTGCTCATAGCAACATAAGACAGATGGGTGTCTAACTGCAACTGTGCCGCTGTTCTGTTTATCTTTATGAATTGAATTAACTGTGCAAGCTTGCTTAAAAACTTCCTCTTCTGTCTCTTTGTGGCTGTAATGAAACGTGCATTACAGTATGTATAGGTGTGTGTGTGTGTGTGTGTGTGTGTGTGTGTGTGTGAAAATAGGTTGTCCATACATTTCCGCTCAAAGGGGTCATTTCAGTTTCTTATAACTTTACTGAAGTTTAACTTTTTTGACTGAAATGTGATTATTTTTGCTTGAAAGTTTCACCAAAATAGATTGTTTTTAAGCATGGCAAAAGAGGTGGCTGGAGGAAAGCAGTTTTTCTGCTTAACACCCCTCCTGCTGGCCCCTCGCCACACACCCAAAACTTCTATTGCTTCCTGGAACCTCATGGGCTTGTGGAATATGATTTGTGAAGTTGTACATGGAAAAAGACCAGGGCTTGAGTTTCTTCCTCAATGATTGTACGTATTGCATCGAACAGAGCATTCTGCTGCTGTTTAGCAAATAGCAACACATGCCGAAATGTCTCTTCATTTTTCTTTTCACAACTACGAAATTCCATTTAATGTTTAAATTAAAAGAACATTAGAGTTGTAAAGTGAAGCGCCCAGAAGATAGCCATTGCTAAAATTAAGGCTTTCCATGCAACTTTAATTCTTCCTCCTCATGCATATGCATTATGTTACGGGGCCTGATTCTGTTTTCGGTTGCGTGGGAGTGGCTCTCATTGGGTTCAATGGGAACAGCACCTGTGTAACTGACAGCAGAATTTTGCCCACAGTGTTTAGTTCCATGATCAGATATTATTTTCCCAGAGGACCCCTGCCTGGTTCAGTGCACTTGATGGATGGTGCTTTGTGAATGAGGCAGCTGTTAAATATTTTTTATTGTTGTTCATTGTCGCCCTGCTTCAAAGAGTACACATCATACAAATCGTTCCATGAATACGATTTTTTTCTTTTTTGAGAACCCTTCCTTTTTCCACTCATCACCAGAATAGCTGAGAACCACACAAACATTAATTAATTTGTGCTCATACATTTAGTGAGGTGGGTAAACTGAGGCACGGAACAATTAAGTGACTTACCCAGAGTCCTTTAGGAAATCTGTGGCAGAGGTGGTGGTAGAATCCAGCTCTTCTGAGACCGGTCCAGTTTCTTAACAATAAGCTTGTCCTTCCTCTTACTGTGGATCATGCCTCCATTTGCTTCACAGGGTCCAACTTCTGCAGTGTCTGAAGCAAGGTACCAGCCTGAGTCAGTGCATAGTCTTGCCTCATTCACTGGAACTGAGTAAGGCAAGAATCAAAACAAATAGTCTGTGATCATGTAATAAAGAATTTATTGCAATGCAAACATACAAGGCACCAGAGTTACAATTGCAAGGACAACCTTAATTCTGGCATTTCCTTACTTTGAGCACTTGACTGTTTAAGGTTAATGCACTCTTAATGTAGGATTGGGATAAGGAATATGTTACATATGATATGACTTAATGGATTTAATTTTGGGTTTTTTAATGATCCCATGGATTTACATTTGAAGGGAGGAAGGAAATGAGGCAGTAAACTGAAAAAGAAAGCATGTAGCACATTCCCAATAAATATATGGTACATTGTTATTGTACATGTTAAGAACTCTGTTTCTATAGTAACTAGTGTAGATTGCCACTTCCCCTAGTGTTTGGAATATTATCAAAGTCAATTTTGCTGATGCTGTGCAGGGCACATCCAGTGAACGCTACAGTAGTTTACTGCTGGTAATATGCTCTGTGTAGTTTTGAGATGCGTGAGCAACACATTTGGGTAAACAAAGATAGGATTTAGGGAAACGTTTCTCCCTACCATGCTGAAATAGTGTCTCACCCACTCAGAGTGCTGTGATATAAAACATTTCCTTTTTCATACTATGCAAAGACTAATCTATGTTTTAATCTTATCACAAGGAGCAAGAAGAAAAGTAGTTAGGTATGTTTCCAAATCTTGGATTAAATGTACGCATTTTGGTTTAACAGCATTTGTCTGTGGAAAGAATCGTCATGTCTGAAATTCACTCTTAGACGGGGGGCAGCAGGAGGCTGATGTATCACTTAAGCCCCAAAATAAGGCTTAGTTGGGATTTAAATGGTACATTGGCTTCCTCCTGGCCCTCTGCCCCATAGGTGAATATCTTTCCCAGAATATAGTGAAGAAAGGTTCTTTTTTTGTCCAGAGAAATTATGCATCCTCAAATAGAGAGCATTTTTTCTTTGTTTTATACCTACCTCATGTAGGGCATAATAGGACAAGCCCCAGAAACCTTTCAGACTCCATCAGTAGGTGGCAAATTATATGAACTTATTTATATTCCCATCTCCAATACAGTCTTGTGCAGCAAAGTATTTGCAAGGTTTCTGGCTCTTTCCTACTGGACCAACCAGGAACAGGCATCTCCCTTCCTTGAGAACTCAGTGCATACTAGGCTCAACTAGCCTAGGTCCTCCCCCCTCACTGCCTTCCTGGGTCTTCTTTTATACTTCTCATCTGCTGGCTAATTGGTTCACTAGCCTGATCAGCTAATTAGTTGCATATCCCCAATCAGCCTTCGCCAGGGGAGCTGATTGGTGCCTAAGTGATCAGAGTGCTGGCTCATTTATTAGTTCCCAGGACTTTGTTACATAGGGCCTACTCCAACCTCTATTGAAGTAATCATTGATTTCAATGGGCATTGGATTGGGGCCTCAGCAAATGGAAGACTGATGTCTTCTGCAGGAAAAAGAATGTTTATTTCAGGGAGATGCAGCTTGATTTTAAAGAGTCACAATTAGGTGGCCACTGTAGTTTTGAGAGCAGAACTTTCTTTTGTGCTTGTTGTAAATACATGGAGATGTTACAGAAGTTTCTCTCTTGCTCTGTTCCCTTGCAGATGGATGAGATAAAAGGCAAAGACAGAGTGATTTTGGCTTTGGAAAAAGATCTTGGTGTCCAGGCAGGCCATGCACAAAAGCTGCTGCTTCAGAAAGAAGCTTTGGATGAACAGCTTGTCCAAGTAAAGGAGGCAGAACGGTACCATGGTAGCCCCAAGAAGGAACTTCCTGCTGGAATAGGGGATATCACTGAAATGATGGGAAGCCCGGTAAGAGAAGCAGATCGTCTTCATAGGTCAGTTATTGTATCCGCTTTCACAGCATTTCCAGATGCTCTGAAAACACAGAATTGTGAGTTATGTTTAATTCTTGCCAAAGGAGCATTGCACTGGTAACAGCACTGTATGTTGCATTGTTGCGGTAAAAGTAACTCCACTTTTTTGAGTATTAAAAACTTCACTTGGCTCTTGAATTTTGAAGAATGTTTAAAACATTTGAATTTAGACCATTTAAACTGGTAAATGTGGCCACAATGTGAGGTTATTACTTGTAATTGATGACTGATTAAGTGCGTTTCTCCAGTTGCAATGATGAACCATTTGTTTCCTTCAGACATTTATTTTATGAATATGAACTATTCTATACAACAACAATAGTATTCATGGTGTATGCATACACTGAATGCAAACTCTGCCTGCTATAATCTAAGTACATGTTTCTGTGTAGTAAATGAATATTTGAAAGGAAAAAAAACCCTTTTTGGTTTGTATGTTTTTAAAGGAACAGCATATGGATGAACGAGACATACGGAGATTTCAACTAAAAATCGCTGAACTGAATGCTGTAATACGGAAGCTGGAAGACAGAAATACCCTTTTAGCAGATGAAAGAAATGAACTGGTAAAATAATTAGTAATAACACAGATGGTGACTTGCAGGATAATATCATAATGGTACTCAGAGAAGTTGTGTTTTCAGGCAGAGTTTAACTTATTTGTCTCTGTTGCTAACCAACTGAAATATTGTAGAACTTAAAGATTTTTTTAAATGTTCCTATTTGGTTGATTTACTTTCCCTTATTTCTTGTCCCTTTGTTGTATGTCCCTTCATCACAGGCATTCTTTGCAAGTAGCTTGACTCAGATATTCTCTATTTTCTTTCCTTTGATTCTTACAAGGTCCCTTAAGAACTGATTTTAAAAATATTAATCATTGTCTTTATTGCTTTTTAGTTTTACTTAATATGTATATATTCTAAGAAGAAACTGTGTCCCTTTACACCCAAACATGACCTCTATAGAGGTCATTCACTGAAGTTAAGATGTTTAAAGAATTAACTAATTAATAAATAATAATTAAATAATTTCCATGCGAATTCACCATTTCTTTCTTCCACACGTCTTTCCCAGGAATATTTTTTTCTATCTCCTATTTCTAAGGTGTCTAACACCATAGTAGCTAATCAGCCAGGACTTTGAAACTGCTGGTGTAGAGAGAGAACAGTAGTATGCTATTTTCTGGGTGCTTTTCCTTTTCACTGAATGGTTCATTTGGGCACAAGGATGGAGCATTTGCAGGGTTCAGAGCTAAATCTGTTGTCCTCCAGGCTGTCATTCCATGTAAAAGTCACTTTCCTTTTTCAAAGAGAAGGAAATTTAACATAAGAAACTCAACTTTGGAAAAGGGTTAGAAATGATTCATCCTCCTTTTCATCTTCTTCAGAACTCTCTACAAATAGTTCACACAAAGGGGGCACCAAATTATGAGTGGTAGCTTGCATGCAGCATTTGGTAATATACTGCACCATGACATGTATGTAATCTATGTAACTAATTTATTGTATTACTCTTTGAAGTAATGAAACTTGACAATGCCACCATTGTTTTGTGAACTTCTTACGCTGTCTAAGAGCTACAAAGCTTGTTTTTCTAATGGAAAAATCTACCATTGCCTAATCTCCAGGGAAACTCTTGAAATAAGAGGAGGTATTGTGGGTGAGAGATAGCAACTTAGAAATGGAAGGAAATGAGGAGCATTTAATAAATATATTTTCTTGGATAGTTAGGGTGCAATTTTCAAAAGCATTCAGTGTTGGTCTAACTCTGCTCTTATTAAAGTTAATGGTAAAACTCTCATTGATTGCAATGGAAGCAGCGTTATGACAACACTGAGAACTTTTGAAAATCCCACCTGTATGTCTTGGCAGTAGCAAAGGATAATTCATTCACTCTGGTTAAGTTTAGAATGTTCCATAACATGAGCTATGCAGGGGTGCAGGAACCAGGGGTGCGGAGGGTGCTGCAGCACCCCATGGCTTGAAGTGGTTTCCATTATATACAGGGTTTACAGTTTTGTTCAATGGCTCTCAGCATCCCTGCTATACAAATTGTTCCAACACCACTGGAGCTGTGTGTTTGTTTCTAAATTGACACCTGGTTTCTGGCATGGTAAATGTAACATGCTCTTCATGTGATTTGTACAGTATTTGACTGGTGTGGATATTGTACGAGGTTTTCAAATCACCTTACTGGTTTATCAGTTTTAGGCTATTGTTTTGGTATTGAAAGGCTCTGCTTTGTGATGAATGGACTTAATTGAGCTATGATACCTTGACTTAATTTACATAGGGGGAGGGATAGCTCAGGGGTTTGAGTATTGGCCTGCTAAACCCAGGGTTGAGAGTTCAATCCTTGAGGGGGCCAGTTAGGGATCTGGGGCAAAAATCTGTGTGTGGGGATTGGTCCTGCTTTGAGCAGGGGGTTGGACTAGATGACCTCCTGAGGTCCCTTCCAACCCTGATATTCTATGATTCTATGAAAACTTCAGAAGAGTTCATTTGTGAAACAATATGAAGGTTTTGTCTTCCTTTATTTATTCTTGAGTAACGAAATACCTGTCTTCAAATACTGACTTACCTACCATAACTAAAATATTATCTAGTAAAATCCAGTACTCTTTTTTCTTTCCCCAGGGCCGCCCAGAGGATTCAGGGGGCTTGGGGCAAAGCAATTTTGGGGGCCCCTTCCATAAAAAAAAGTTGCAATACTATAGAATACTATATTCTCATGGGGGCCCCTGCAGGGCCCGGGGCCTGGGGCAAATTGCCCCACTTGCTTCCCCCCTCTCCCCCCGGGCAACTCTGTCTTTCCCCCAGTGACTGGTCATTCTGTTTGCAAGCAACGGTGCCAGTTTTGTCTTGGCTCTGTCATAGTAGATATATCTTTGAAGTGCCAAGGGCAGGGAAAATCTGTAGCCCCTCTGATGGAGCGAGCCACTGAATCCTCATGTGTGTTGGTATGGGGGACCCTCTCCAGCCCTGCTGCATATGACGCTGCAGAGGCTCCCACGGTGGCTTTCTCCCCCCGTGACCCACTTGGGTGCTTTGGTACTGCTGTTTGCACCGAGACTCCAACTGTCTGTGGCACCAGCATGCTCAGTACCAATGGTACCTCCATCATCAGGGGGCACCAATTCCTGCCTCATTCTGGACGTCAGATGAATTGGACTGCCTGTTGGCTCCCTCGGGCATCACTCTGCCTTGGCCCCGAGATCCCAGGGTTCTCATGAATCCCAGTCAGGGTCATCATCTTCCCACTTCGCATCCTCTGACAAGCTCCAAGGGCCAGTGGATCAATATGGACCAGGGTTGGCACATGCCCCATGGCTGGGGCAGAGGTCCCTGGCCCGGCCCCTACTGACCACCAATGTTCTCCCCATATTAGTGGCCTCCTTGGACTCAGTGGGTTACTACTTGCTTGCGGAGATCCTGCTCCTTGTCCCAATCTAAGCCAAAGTCACCCGTCAGGTTGATGGGGGTGACTGCGCATTAGCCAAAAGCCCAAGCATTGATTGTCTTCTTCCCTGCAGAGTCACCAGAGTTCTCCCTCCTGGGTGCTTCTTCCTGGGAGCAAGAGCCAGTTGTGGACTTTAAAGCATACCAGGATCTTTTATGCCACATAGTCTCATCCCTCAGCATCAATGTGAAGTTTCTCCAGGAGAACACACTCAAACTGCTAGACATTTTGCAGCCTGCTGTCCCTGGGAGAGTGGCCCTCCTGATTAAAGATGAACCCCTTGAGCTGGCGTGAGTCCACCGCCTCAGTACCACCAGTGGTTAAGTGCGTGGAAAAGCACTATTTTGTTCCTATGCAGGAATATGAAGGGTTCTATTTCCACTCAGTCATGAATTCCCTGGTTGTAATGGTAGTAAATGTCAGGGCCCAGCAGGATAGGTTCACATCTACCACCAAGGACAGAAACTCCAAGCAGTTGGAATTTCTGGGCAGAAAGATCTATACCTCCTTGTCCCTTCAGATGAGGATCGTGACTCAACAAGCTTTGCTGTCCAAGTATAATTTCCTCAATTGGTCAGCCATATCTAAATCTGAGGACTAGTTGCCTGCCCTGACGTCTAGCATGAGGAATTTCATGAGTTTGTTATGGAGGCTGCTTTGCAGCAAAATGACCCTGAAGTCCACCCTTGACTTTGCAGACACCTGGGCCAGGGTGATGGCCTCAGTGGTAACTATGAGGAGGGCTTCGTGGTTTCAAAACTGTGGGATCACTTTGGACGTCCCGCAAGCCATTGAAGACTTGCCCTTTGACAACCAGGTCTAGTTCTTGGACAAGACTGATGATACTTTGCATTTCTTTAAGGATTCCAAGGCTACCTTGAGGCCTTGGGAGTGTACATGCCTTCTGTGCAAAGATACCATTATGGGGTACAGCAGCAATACTGCCTGCAGCATTCCTTTTATTCAATCTTCCCCCCTGAAACAGTGGGACTACCCTACAAAGAGGGATAAAGAGAAAGCAGTCAGGTTCAGGCCTGCTAAGCACCCATTTTGACTCCTTAGTCCAGAGCACTGGTCCAGTCATTACTCTGTCCTCTTTATCCCCCCTATGGCTTTGGGAAAAGGCTGGCCTGTTTTTATAATGCTTGGGATTTGATTACTTCCGACAGCTGGATCCTAGCAATCCAGTCCAGTTCTTCTCCACGCCCCTTCCCACCCACACACACACCCACACTGTCTTTCTTCAAGGACCCCTCTCACAAGACGCTGCTCATCAAATAGGTCAACTCTGTGCTAACATTGGAAGTAGTGGAGGAGCTCCTGCAGGAACACTGGGGCCCCAGCTTCTCCTCCCAGTACTTCCTGATACCAAAATCCAAGGGCAGGATGAGACCCATTCTTGAGCTTCATGGCCTCAACAAATTCATCAAGTACCTGAGATTCTGCATGGTTACTATTCTGGCTATCCTCCCAGCACTGTCTCAGAATGGCTGGTTCACTGCTCTGGTCCTTCAGGTGCCTACTTCCTGTGACTCAGCAGAATTGCCACATGAAGGTGTCTTTGTTTTGTGGTAGAATGCTGCTTTCAGTACATGGTTCTCCCATTTGATCTCTCTTCTACCCCCTCCGAGTCTTCACCAAATGCATGGCATTGTTCGTGGCATATCTCAGGAGCGAAGGAATCCACTCATACCTCAATGACTGGTTACTGAAGGGTGGCTCCAGAGAGATGTGGACCTAGGCCTTGGAAGGGCAGTCCTGCAATCCCTGTTCCAGTAGACTCCGAGCCCCATCTCTGGATTGGGGTACTGCTTGTGAATCACCTAAGTGGAATACATCTCTGTATCTACTCAAAGAAGAAGAAATGGTTACTTACTGTAATTGTGGTTCTTTAAGATGTGACGCAGATGTGTATTCCATGACCCACTCACTGTCCCCTCTGCATTGGAGTCTCCTCTCATGGATATCTGTGCAAAGGAACTGAGGGGGGTTGGGGCAGTGCCTCATATAGCCAGAGGAGGGGCCACAGCCATGAGGCGCGAGCACTGCCCCTCTATGGGTACTGCTAGGCAAAAGTCTCTTTCTCTGGCGGACTGGACACATGCACACCTACTTTCGAAGAATCACAATTACAGTAAATAGCCATTTCTTATACATATTCTAAAAGAATACATATTGGAACAGAGCAGTGATGAATTCCTTGTCTTCTGCTTCTTCAATAAGGATAATCAATAGGCTGCTTAAAGAAACTAGACACTTTAGTGTTGGTGCAAATCAGGACTAATGCTATTAATGGCACTACCCTAGTATAAAAACTGGAGTAAGTGAGAGAAATATCATGCCCTTCTCCTATAGCTTTTCTCTTCAAATAATTTCCTATATTCTTTCATAGGTGCTGGAACTAGGAGTACTGGGGGTGCTGCCATACCCCCTGGCTTGAAGTGTTTTCCATCATATACAGGGTTCACAGTTTGGTTCAGTGGCTCTCAGCACCTCCACTATACAAATTGTTCCTAGCACCCTTGTAGTATTTTTAGGATCATATTGCATGATCCTTAATGGTTCATGTGTGTTAGCATAAGGGCAGGCGTGGCTGACCTGGATAAGGTGGTGTTTTGCTGTAAGTAATTTTCCTAATATTACTCTTCAATACTGAATATCCTTTGTGCTCTTGACTATCCTTTGTGCTCTTGACTATCTTACTGTTTTGCTCTAGCTCTTCTTTTATCTGGTGTGCTATTGAGAGGAAAAGGTTATTTAGTAACTGGATCACTTCCCTGAACGTGCTATTTACCTTCCTTCACACCCTTAAGAAATGCTAAAATACTGCACACTGAAATCTTTGGGGCCTGTTACATTAAAGTAGGATGTGGGGCATGTATAACTCAATCAAATACTCTTCTGGATGCCTGGAGTGAAGGCATCATCAATATGTTTTTAAAAAAGTAAAGCAGGCTTTGCCATATGAAGAGGCACTTTGTAAACTGCTGTACTTGAATTCTTATGACAAAAATGTATATCCTTCCCAAGATGAAACAAATCTTTAAGAAAAATTTTATCTTCCTGAAGTTTCAGTTAAAGCCCAGTGCATATTAAAGTCTTTTTGATGATAAAAATATGGAAACAGAACAGTTCAAGGACTATGGAGATAAAACTAGTAAAATACTGAATACCACAAATTGGGGAAAGGGCAGTAATTTACTTGAGACGATTGTCTGACATCATAAAAATAGGGGAACAAAATTGAGCAGCTGAAAATGTCAGCAGAACCCTGAGATTGAATCTGTGCCCTGTGGCTGACTCCCTGATTGTGCTAATTACACATTAGGTATAATTTCCTTAAAATAAGGGAGTGTGGTATATTTCTAATAAAGGATATTTAAATGGGTGAAAGGTAACTATTATTTTCCCTTCTCTAGGAAAAGGGCTAATAATTCACTGGAAGCACATGCATAATAAGATTTACAGTTTATCAAGAGATAAACTATATAAATCTGTGTGCTTCCCAACAACAAAATATGATGTATAATGGCAAAGACCAGCCTTAGCAGTGAGGGTATTTTCAGTTCTGTTAATAGCAAGTGCTGCATCCTTGCCATTGATTTTTTTACTCAAACCTGCGTTGACTTCCATGTTAGTTTCACTTTGGTGACAAGCAAAGGCTATAAGTTTTTAGATGCATACAGTTTAGTTCAGCAGTGGTGTGTAAGCGGAAAAATAGTCTTTATGAATGAATGAATAAATGAATGAAGGGAGACTGAAAACCCAAGTGTTTCTCCTCCTTTCAGGTCATTGTAGCCCAGATTATGATTAACTGACATTTTGGGGTTCCTCCCCCTTTGCAGCTGAAACGTTCTCGGGAGACCGAAGGTCAGCTGAAGCCCCTTGTAGAGAAAAACAAGAGGATGACCAAAAAGAATGAGGACATGTTGCAGTGTATCCAGAGGATGGAAGAAAAAATTAAAAATCTCACAAGGGAAAATGCAGAAATGGTAAGCAACTATCTCATACATATCAGAGGTTACTTTGTAAGAGCAGCTGCTCTTAGTAGCTTAGAGTTGAAAACAAATGTGTGGCTCTTGCCATGTGAAGGTGTCAATGTCAAATACAATATTCTAGTGGTGGGTAGTATTCTAAAATCAGAGTGTTTATTTTTATTTGTATCAGAGGGGTAGCCGTGTTAGTCTGGATCTGTAAAAAGCAACAGAGAGTCCTGTGGCACCTTTAAGATTAACAGGTGTATTGGAGCATAAGCTTTCGTGGGTGAATACGTCTGACGAAGGGGGTATTCACCCATGAAAACTTATGCTCCAATACATCTGTTAGTCTTAAAGGTGCCACAAAAGACTCTGTTATTTTTATTTGCTTTGTCATTATTTATTAAACAAAATTGATTAAGAATAAGGATCATTGTGGCTTCAATGTGTAAAGGGTATAAAAGGGTATACAATAGAGGGCTAAAAGTAACCTTGGCATACCATGGGATTTTGCATGGATTTATATGTCAGAACTGAATTTGACCTGTATAAACTAGAGATGGTAAAGACCCTCTTCAGGATTGTTCTCTAGAGTATATTCACCAGTGCTTTCTCCATCCTAGTTTTAGATGTCCAAGTGAGATGTAGAATATACTCTGTATGTGTTTAAAGTGTAAATATTTGCTTGGTGGAAAAAGGACCTTACGTTGTGCTGGAGCAGATTTCTGAAGCATCACGTTAGTGTATCAGAGGTGAGGGTTTTACCTAATGCTGCAGGAAGACATTTAAGAGTTGGTTGTGTTAATAATAAACTTGATTTTTGCAGAAAGAAAAGTTATCCACACAGCCAACTTTGAAGAGACACACTTCCTTGAACGATCTCAGTAGCACACGAGAGGAACAAGAAATGGAATTCCTGAGACTGCAAGTCATAGAGCAGCAGCATGTTATTGATGATCTCACAGTGGTAATATTAAACATGTTCAATACACACGTGCATAAACATACATTCAGCCTATCATTTGAGAGCAATATTCAAGTTAATTTGAATTGAGTACAGTTAAAACTGTACTCGTTTCATGTGTACAGTGACATGTGTACATTCACTGTACACAGTGAATTGAATGTGTACAGTGACATGAAAAATAATTCTTCAGCACTTCGGTTATTCCCTTTGTAGTAAATTTATGAGTTTCTGTAGAGCATTTATGGTCTTATTTCAGCCATACCAAGTTGTGATCTCATAACTCAGGCTTGCCTGGGGAGTACCTGAAAAGTTGATTTCTAAGGTACTGTAGAAAATGATGTTGAAGATTCTTGATTGCATCATTAGTGATCATTAGTGGTACTGGGGAAGTAAGACATGAAACTGAGATCTTGACACTCATGGTCAAAGTGCTTACAGTACTGTTTGCAGGACAGGGGGCTGTAACATCTGTGTCTTGGCCAGATTCCGATGCAGGTGACTGCACCTAAAACTCCCCCAGATGTATTTTTCACTTCCAACTCTAAAGTGTTGTGTTGCTGTGCAACATGAAATACCTGCTGCATTTCACCCCAGGAGCTGTTGCATTTAGGTGAAGATGAAGGGGTTCCCATAAAAGTTCTAAAATACTTTGAAGAACCATCTGAATTAAAGGTGCTATTTAAGTTCCCATCATTAGTTTGAATTGCTGTGTACATTCCCAAATTTTCTCCTCTGGAGCAGTGTGCTGGCAGAGATGGATTACTTCACCATTTCAAAACAAGCATTGTACCATTGGTAGTTTACTATTCTTCCACTTTCTGGATTGAATTACTAAGAAGAAGCCCTCACTTGAGTATTCCAGCAGGATGTAGTTCAATATCGGCAGATGAGAGACAGCTGCTTTAGCAGCAATTAGAGTTAGAAACCTAAAATCGCTATAATCCTTTTAAAACTAGAAGAATCACAGGGAAGGACACAGAAATTGTTAGATGAGAGTAAAGCTGGAAAGGATAATAGAATTAGGGTAAAGCGGGGGGGTTAGCAGAGTAAAAGAGGATTCAAAAAAAAAGTTAGGAGGGAGGACCTACCTGTTATCTTTTCCTTCCTCCCTCTTCTTGTCTCTTTCTGCCTCTGTTACCTTCTCCTGCTACCCCCTCTGAAGGTCAAGTCAGTATTCTTTGGCTGAATGATCACAAGATCTAAAAGTCCTAGGTATATTTGTGACCTTCTTATGTTACAACATAGATTTGTTACAATCTTCTTCGAAGCTGATGCTAAAAGAAAGGCACAAGGGAACTGGGATCAGAAGCCAACAAACTTGTGCTTGAGCTTCCTAATTTGTATGCAGAACTGAGTCCTGTAAGTGTGAATAGTCAGTGCCCTACCGTCTAAGCACTTCTGCCCTTAGGAGGCTGAGTAACCTACATTGTGTGTTCCTTTTTTATTTAAAAAAAAAGGCAGCAATCAAAAAATATCTTCATATGTGGTTCTGTGTCAGAATGTATGTGACAGACTGATTTAGGTTTAATAGAGTTGAGCTAGCCTTTGCTATTGATCTTCAGCCTGAGAAGAGTGGGGCACATTCTTGCCTCCTGGTGGGTGTTACTATATTTCCATAATCTTCAGAGCAAAAAGAACTGTCAGAAACCTGTGCCCAGTATTTTACAAAACTTTTACCTGCCAATTTCAAGATAAATTATACGTTGCTGGGCTTCAAAGGAAAAACATTCAAGGGAATTTTCCTGTTTAAATATTACAAGAAGTCTTTATGTTGTTTGTAACTTTGCCTCATGCTTTAAGAAAACATTTAATGATGTTTCCTTTTGTCATGTGTAATCTAAATACATGTTAAAGAAGTAAAATCTTTTTTACTCTAGGAACGAGAACGGTTGTTACGCCCAAAAAAACCGAAAAGGAAAAGTCTGAAACCTCCAAAGGTGAGAGTCTGGCAGGGCCGGCGCAACCCATTAGGCGACCTAGGCAGTCGCCTAGGGCGCTAACATTTGGGGGGCGGCGACTGCGGCGGCCGGATCTTCAGCCGCCCTGGTTGGGGGTGGCATTTCGGGGGCGGGACCTTCCGCGACCTAGGGCAGCAAAAAAGCTGGCGGCGCTCCTGGAGTCTGGTGTACCAGCTCTTCTGTATCTTGTGAATGTCATACAAACTTTTTGGGCGAAATATGGGCTCCAATGAAGTCAATGGCAAAACTCCCGTTGACTTGAATGAGGCCAGGATTTTACCCATTATTTCTAACTAGTAATAATTAACACTCCTTAAGTGAATGTTCCTAGCCAAAGTTTTCTGTGACACACACAGATGATACCCCTTAAAAGAAAATCTAAATAGTTTGTAGTCACAATGGCCTGAATTTTCAAACATGACTTGAGGCAACTTTAAAAGGGATCTGATTTTTCTGGGGGATGGTGCTTAGCACTTCCTAAAAATCAGGCCCTTTTAAGGTGTCACAAGTTGGATGCCCCAAATTACTAGTCACATTTGAAAATGTAGGCCTATATGTTTTTAGAAATTTAACTTGAACAGTATTTGATGTATAGGTAGTAAAATGGAGCATAACTAATTTGAACTGGAATGCAAAATTGAAACAACAAAACATGTGGTATTCATTTATTTAGACAATGGTAGATTTTGTTTTAGTGTATACTTTCAAAGTCAATGGTAGTTTTATTGTAGTAATATATTTTTTAAGTAATGAAATATACTATAAAATCTTTCATAGAATATCAGGGTTGGAAGGGACCTCAGGAGGTCATCTAGTCCAACCCCCTGCTCAAAGCAGGATCAATCCCCAGACAGATTTTTGCCTGAAAAGCTAGTTGCTAACAAGTGTGTGTATGTGTGTGTACATACTGCACATTTGTGGGTTAGTAGAAGTGAGAATTAGTGTGGTTCTGCTGTACATTGAAATAACACTTGCTTTGTAGTTAAGGCTGTGATTTAGTCGTGGAAGTCACAGAATCGTGATTTCCAAAGACCCGCGGAGGCAGGGTGCTGGGTGTACCCCCACCACCCCAGGCAGTGGCAGCCCCCCACAGCTCCTGGCAGCCGCATGCGGCAAGGGGGACCCTGGAGCTCTGAGCCCCCACGGGTGGTGGGGGCGCCTGGAGCTCCCAGCCCATTGGTAGATGTCCAGGCTCCCCATTTTGTCATGGATATTTTTAGTAAAAGGTCACAGGCTTGTGTGAATTTTTCATTCTTGCCCGTGACCTGTCTGTGGCTTTTACTAAAAAAACCCATGACAAAATCTTAGCCTTATTTATAGTGTGTTCTTGATGGCATACTCATTATGTCCTCATGGTGGCACTTTTTATTACTTTGTTTTATAGTGTATAGGTTCTGAAAGAATGACTTCAGATATATTTTTGGTTCTGTAGCTCAACAGAAATATTTTTAAACAGTGTTCATAATATTGCATTTGTATTATACAGAGAGAATAGTTTCAAAGAAATCCATAAGCCTTGCCAAAGTCTGATATAGGGTGAGGTTATAGCAGTTCTGTATCATTCATGCTCAGCATAACATACTTGGATGTTCATCTGTGGCAGAGATAAAAGTGGGGCCCTTTAAAAAATAAAATTAATATTTTTGTATCTGATCATATGTTTGATATTAAAATACTATAACATTGTACAATGAAGAGCCCTAACACAGTTTTAAACTGTAGTCTTTGGGATTATAAAATACTTGTTTTTATTAAAAGTAATTTACTACTTTCATTTTCTTTTAATGAGATGGTGATAGCTATATTATGTGACACTAGGAGTATCAGTAATGAAGGAAACAGATGGTTTGCCAGCTTCTACAATACTTTAATTATTGGAAAAATCCTGTGTTAATATAATCATGTATTACCAAAACATAGTAAAACCACCTTGACTCGCTTTTCTTATACATGGCACCCTTTCCTTGCGCCTTCTCTAATGCCTGTTACTCTATCTGGAATGTGCATAACATATTGTGGGTGCTGCCATCTGTTTACTCTGGCTAGTCAAAATCAGATCTGGAACAATTTGACTCAGAAAGCAAATGAGGTTTGGTGTGGCTTAGCCCTCATTATTCCAACAAAAACTCTGTTGTACTTTTGTTCTTACCCTGTCATAGCACAGTTGTTGTTTGACTTTTGCAGAGATTACAGTGAGATTTTTCATTTTATTTTGGACAGTTTCACTGGACATTGAGTGATTATGAATAAATTTTATGTAGTTTTATGTCCTCTGGTGTCCATGCCTTGTGGTGGTGGGACAGCTTGTCTGCTCTAACGATCCCCATAGTCTGTGTCTGTGCAGTCTTTTTGCTCATGATAGGTTCAACCATGCTGGATTGGTCTGTGGGGGAGGGGCCAGACAAAACAGACACCCTGGTCCTCCGGGTTAGGGGTTAGGCACAGGGCTAACAACCCTGTCCCGTAAAAAAACAAAATTTGTTATGGAAACAGTGATGGAGAAATTGACCATTACTGTGTGTGATGACCTTCAGGAATCAATAACCTGTATGAAGCCACTGGTATGAAGACTGAAGTCGCTCAACACCAAGACAAAAACCAAATTTGTTTTTTGGAATGTACAGACATATACCAAACAGGGAAGCTAGCTCAGATCACAGCAGAGATGAGACACTATAGCTTACACATCCTGGGTGTCAGCGAGAGCAGCTGGACAGGACAAAAAGCTTAACAACAGCCTTGGGAAAAACTTCGCTGTATTCTGGACGGGATGATGGACAACACCATGAGAGTGTTGCCATCCTTTTGAAGAAGGGAGTGGAGCATTCCCTGCTTGAATGGAAGACCATCATCAGGAGACTTATGAGAGCCAGACTGAAAGGGAAACACAATGTCACCCTGATTCAGTGCTATGCTCTGACAAATGGCAGTGATGAAGAAGTAAAGGACAAATTCCACCTTACATTACAGGCAGAGTTAGAGAGAGTATCATGCCACAACCTAACTATCATCATGGGAGACCTGAATGCCAAGGTTCGTAAGGATAACATAAACAATGACAGAGTAATGGGAAGACATGGGTGTGGCACCATGAATGAAAACAGAGAGAGACTTGTTGATTTCTGCAATATGAATGACCTAGTCATCGGTGAAC
Organism: Malaclemys terrapin pileata; assembly: GCF_027887155.1. NCBI lineage: Eukaryota > Metazoa > Chordata > Testudines > Emydidae > Malaclemys > Malaclemys terrapin. The sequence continues at coordinate 25,736,740 of NC_071509.1, forward strand.
CCTATTTCAGCATCGTGAAATTCATAAGCTGACATGGTGTTCTCCAAATTGCAGAGATAAGAACCAGTTTGACCATATGATTATCAACAGCAAATGGCGATGCTTACTGACAGATGTGAAAGTGAGAAGGGGAGCAGATGTTGGCAGTGACCACCACCTGGTGACAGCCTCCATCAAGCTAAAACTGAGACGTGTGAGTCCACCAAACAAGGGACATAGACGTTATGACAGTGACAAGCTAAAGTCCCCTGAAATACAGAAAGCCTTCATTCTGCAGTTAAAGAACAGGTTTCAGGCACTTGCAGACCTTGATGAAGCAGAGGGGAATGCAGATGAGGAGATCAACAAGAAGTGGGACAAAGTAACAGCAATTTATAAACAGAGCAGTGAAGCCTGTCTAGGCTACGGGCAGAAGAGAAGGAAGGAGTGGATTACACCCAGCACATGGAACGCCATAGAAACCAGACGAGCCCCGAAGAAAAAAGTTTGATACAAAATCCCAGAAGCTAAAGGACAAATACCATGAGCAGTATAGCAAGGCACACCAGGCGGTCAAACACCTTGTGAGAATGGACAAACAACATTATATTGATAATCTGGCAACACAAACAGGGATGCAGCTGCTTATGGTGAACAAGGAGCCAACTACAAAATGACGCGGCTTATCAGTGGTAAATGGCAGACACCAACAAACACTCTCATCAGGGAAAATAAGGCCACCTACTAACAACAGAAAAAGAACAATAAATGCGCTGGACAGAGCATTTCAAAGAATTGCTGAACAGAGAGCCACCTAAAGAGGAAGCAAACATCCAGGAGGCAGAAGAAGATCTTGATATCAACACAGACACCCCAGCTAAGGAAGAGATCATTCAAGCCATCAAATCCTTACAAAATGGGAAATTTTCTGGCAAGGATAACTTGAATGCAGAATTATCCAAGGTAAATCCTGAGTTAGCAGCATCGGTCCCGGCACCTCTATTTACATCAATCTGGGAAAGGGAAAAAGTGTCAGATGAGTGGACCAATGGGGTTGTAGTGAAGATACCAAAGAAAGGAACTCTCAGTAATTGTAATAATTGGTGTAGTATCACACTTTTATCTGTGCCAAGCAAAGTATTGTGTAAGATCATAGTCCAGCATATATCAGAGGCAGTTGATCGCATTCTCAGTAAAGAGCAAGCTGATTTTCGGAAAAGGCGTGGATGCACAGCCCAGATCTTCACTCTACGAAACATAATAGAACGATGCTTAGAATGGCAACGGCAACTCTACATAAACTTCATAGACTTTTGAGAAGGCTTTTGATAGCATTCACAGAACCAGCCTATGGCACATTCTGCAGGCATATGAAATCCCTCTCTGTATAATCAACATCACCAAAAGCTTCTATTTCAACTTTACATGCAGTGTTGATCACAGTGAGCTCAGTTTTGAAGTCAAAACAGGAGTACATCAGGGTGTGTCATGTCTGCAATCCTTTTCAGCATTGCCATCGACTGGGTAATGCAGAGTACAACAGAAGACATGACAAGAGGCATTAAATAGACACCCTTCTCATCCCTTGAAGATGAGACTTTGCAGATGATCTTGCTGTCCTATCACATACCCAACACCCTATACAAGAAAAAGCAACTTGACTCAATGCATTCAGCCAGCAAATTTTACTGAAAATCAACCACAATAAGACTTAGATCATGACCTTTAATATTGCCTCACCATCACCAGTACAGATTGTGGCAGAGCTCTGACCTTGCCCCTGTGGGTCCTGTGCTTCTAGGCGGTATATGCTAGCCTCAGTGGCTCACTGTGACCCTCCACGTAGCCCTTCTCTTTCTAGGGCCAGGGTTACAGTCTACTGAGCCCTTTTCATCATAGGCCAGCAAGGAGGTTGGTGAGAGAACTCCCACAGTCTCTGTTGTCCCAAGGGGCTTGTTTTAGAACAGTTTAGCCTCCTGTCCTGACAGGGGCCTGACTTCCTCTCCCAGGAGGTGTTCCTATAGTGGTGGGTTGGGGGGAACCCGGGCCTGCCCTCTACTCCGGGTTCCGGCCCAGGAACCCTAATGGTAGCAGCTGTTGGCAGCCAACCTTTCACTGCCAGAGTTGCTTCATTTCCTTGGGCCACTTCCCCACAGCTCACCTGCTTTTCCCTTCTTCACCCTTACCTTAGGGCTTCCTTATCAATAACTTGAGGGTGTCTTCATTAACCAGCTCTTCAGCCACACTTCCTCTCTCGGTCTCCCTGGCTCTTCTCTGCCTGACGGGAGTGAGCCCTTTTTATAGTATCAGCGGGCCTTAATTAGAGTCAGGTGGTCACATTAGCTTAATGGCCTCACCTGACACTTTGCAGGTTAATTGGAGTCAGGTGTTCTCATTAGCCTGGAGCAGCCCCTGCTCTGGTCAGTCAGGGAACAGAAAACTGTTAATCCAGTGGCCAGTATATCTGCCTTCTGCTATTCTGCTGTACCCAACTGGCCTGGGTCTATCACAAGATAGAGGATTATGTTCTCACCAATGTAGAAACATTCACATACTTGGGCAGCACCATCAGCCAGGACATGCGGAACAAAATCAATAAAGCCAGGAACACCTTCAGGAGCTGAAATTACAGTCTGGAAATCATCAATATATAATGCCAAAACCAAACTCAAGATTTATCAGAGCTGCATACTTTCAACATTACTTTATAGCGCAGAATGCTGGGGAATAAGGAAGTATGATGTGTCCAAAATGTCTTCATTCCATACAGCCTGCCTCAGAAAAATCCTCTGTATCATTTGATCCAGAACTATCTCAAACCAAGATCCATTGTCACAGTGCAGCCAAGAGGATATGAGCACCATCATTGCCAGGAAGCGCTGGAGATGGATTGGCCATATGCTTTGGATGGAAACTGATTCCATCACCAGAGTAGCAATAAGATGGACATCTGAAGGCAAGCAAAAATGAGGCCACCCGAAAACAACATGGTTAAGAGCTGTGGAAGCCGAGCTAAAAAACCTGGGGCACAGCTGGGGTATCATTGAAAGACTTGCCAGAAACAGGAGTGGGGGAGCTTCGTCGCTGCCCTAAATGCCTGAGGTGTAATGCGAACATGATGATGATCATTTATGTAGTTTCTTAAATTTCATTCACTTCCTAGGAGATGTTTTTACATTACTATTTAAATTAGCTGCTAATGGGGCATGCTTGACCAGACCTTTCCCAGCTGCCGATTTTGAAGGTTTCCCCATAAATTCAACATATTCACATGCGATAATGTGGCAGGAGAAGGGAAGGGAGGGTTTGTAGCTGGTGAGGGAATGGGCCAAGTCTGATCTTCCATGATCAATTCTGACTGGTTCTGCCTGTTTGCAGGCCAAGGGACACTAGGAGATGTGTGGCATGCTGCACTAGATACAGACGCAAAGAAAAGCCAGCTAAACAAAAGGGTGAAGTGCGCCCCGCTCCTGGGAACTAGGTTGAGGGAGCAGGAAATTCTCTACTTGATTTTAGAGGAGGAGATGCTGACTTTTTTGGTACTTCCTGTGTGGGAAGGAATTCTGGGGATTGAGGGAACAGATGTGTGGAAGGAGGCAGATCTCATGACAAAGGATAACCCAAGGAAGAGAGAAAAGATGCTTGTTCAGCTCACGGTAGAGCTGGTCAAAAAGTGGTAAGTGTGCTTTTTGGTAAATTGTTAAATTTTCTGATTTTTTTTGAGGTGGGGGAAAAAGCAAAAATATAAATGTTTTTTGTTTTTCCTGCTTTGTCTCCTTCCCCCTGCCCCCTTCCCTCTCTTTGTTTCTTTTTCCATTTTACCACTGAAAAATGGAGAGAAAAGGGAAAAACTGGAGGAAATTAATAACTGAAAATCAATGTTTTTTGTTTTCTCATTTGAAACAGTGGAAAATGTGAAAATAAGCAAGTATTTTGGGTGAAAATGTTTGGTTTTGAAAAATTGTCCACTTTTTATTTTAAAAAAATTTCACCAGTTTGACTTAAAACCCATAAATAAAAGCATGAATGTCCAAAGGCTCTAAGGGTTTGATGCCTTCAAGTCCTCAAGAATAGGTTTGCAAATGTTCTAGGTGCCCATACTGTCATGTAACCTGTAGGCTATTTTTCATTCGTGCAGCATTCATCGAAGAAGCTTAAATGCTGTCAACAATAACTTCAGAAGTCTAATCCTGGCAAACAGTCTAGCTTCCTTCCAAGCTTCCTGCATAGTAATGGACATGAAGTCAGAGTTTTTAGCCCCTCAGTTCATGATGTGGTTTGGCTTTAGTAAGGAGGTCAAAAAGAATAAGGGAATAACGGAACATGCTAATAATAAGTTATATAAAGCGGAAAGACACTATTGAAGGAGCCCTCTTTCCCATGTCTGCGTTGCAATTTCTATATAGATAGTGTTATTGCTTTGAATTATGGAAGAAATAAAAAACAAGTTTTTTCCCCCCCCCTTAGCTACAAGTGGCATTGCAATGTTGATTTATGCTTTTAAAATGTAAATACTTTCTTGTAAATGTTTGCACGTTTCTGTTGCTAGTGGGAGATCATGTACTTCAAATTAATCATTTATGGTTAGATCACAGACTAATTTTTAGAATCTGGGCCACCTATGGTGTGTTTGATTAGGTTACTTTTGTCTGACAGACTTCAAGTAATGAAGTAATTTAATCACCCTGATATCTGCTGGGAGAGCAATACAGCGGTGCACAGGCAATCCAGGAAATTTTTGGAAAGTGTAGGGGACAATTTCCTGGTGCAAGTGCTGGAGGAACCAACTAGGGGCAAAGCTTTTCTTGACCTGCTGCTCACAAACAGGGAAGAACTAGTAGGGGAAGCAAAAGTGGATGGGAACCTGGGAGGCAGTGACCATGAGATGGTCGAGTTCAGGATCCTGACACAAGGAAGAAAGGAGAGCAGCAGAATACGGACCCTGGACTTCAGAAAAGCAGACTTTGACTCCCTCAGGGAACAGATGGGCAGGATCCCCTGGGAGAATAACATGAAGGGCAAAGGGGTCCAGGAGAGCTGGCTGTATTTTAAAGAATCCTTATTGAGGTTGCAGGAACAAACCATCCCGATGTGTAGAAAGAATAGTAAATATGGCAGGCGACCAGCTTGGCTAAACAGTGAAATCCTTGCTGATCTTAAACGCAAAAAAGAGGCTTATAAGGAGTGGAAGATTGGACAAATGACCAGGAAGGAGTATAAAAATATTGCTCAGGCGTGCAGGAGTGAAATCAGGAAGGCCAAATCACACTTGGAGTTGCAGTTAGCAAGAGATGTTAAGAGTAACAAGAAGGGTTTCTTCAGGTATGTTAGCAACAAGAAGAAAATCAAGGAAAGTGTGGGCCCCTTACTGAATGAGGGAGGCAACCTAGTGACCGAGGATGTGGAAAAAGCTAATGTACTCAATGATTTTTTTGCCTCTGTCTTCACGCACAAGGTCAGCTCCCAGATTGCTGCACTGGGCAGTACAGCATGGGGAGAAGGTGACCAACCCTCTGTGGAGAAAGAAGTGGTTCGGGACTATTTAGAAAAACTGGACGTGCACAAGTCCATGGGGCCGGATGCGCTGCATCCGAGGGTGCTAAAGGAGTTGGCGGGTGAGATTGCAGAGCCATTAGCCATTATTTTTGAAAACTCATGGCGATCGGGGGAGGTCCCAGATGACTGGAAAAAGGCTAATGTAGTGCCCATCTTTAAAAAAGGGAAGAAGGAGGATCCGGGGAACTACAGGCCAGTCAGCCTCACCTCAGTCCCTGGAAAAATCATGGAGCAGGTCCTCAAGGAATCAATTATGAAACATTTAGAGGACAGGAAAGTGATCAGGAACAGTCAGCATGGATTCACGAAGGGGAAGTCGTGCCTGACTAACCTAATTGCCTTCTATGATGAGATAACTGGCTCTGTGGATGAGGGGAAAGCAGTGGATGTCTTATTTCTTGACTTTAGCAAAGCTTTTGATACTGTTTCCCACAGTATTCTTGCCACCAAGTTAAAGAAGTATGGGCTGGATGAATGGACTGTAAGGTGGATAGAAAGCTGGCTAGATCGTCGGGCTCAACGGGTAGTGATCAATGGCTCCATGTCTAGTTGGCAGCTGGTTTCAAGTGGAGTGCCCCAAGGGTCGGTCCTGGGGCCGGTTTTGTTTAATATCTTTATTAATGATCTGGAGGATGGTGTGGACTGCACTCTCAGCAAGTTTGCAGATGACACTAAACTAGGAGGCGTGGTAGATACACTAGAGGGTAGGGATCGGATACAGAGGGACCTAGACAAATTAGAGGATTGGGCAGAAAAAAACCTGATGAGGTTCAACAAGGACAAGTGCAGAGTCCTGCACTTAGGACGGAAGAATCCCATGCACTGCTACAGACTAGGGACCGAATGGCTAGGTAGCAGTTCTGCTGAAAAGGACCTAGGGGTCACAGTGGACGAGAAGCTGGATATGAGTCAACAGTGTGCTCTTGTTGCCAAGAAGGCTAACGGCATTTTGGGCTGTATAAGTAGGGGCATTGCCAGCAGATCGAGGAACGTGATCGTTCCCCTTTATTCGACATTGGTGAGGCCTCATCTGGAATACTGTGTCCAGTTTTGGTCCCCACACTACAAGAAGGATGTGGAAAAATTGGAAAGAGTCCAGCGGAGGGCAACAAAAATGATTAGGGGTCTGGAGCACATGACTTATGAGGAGAGGCTGAGAGAACTGGGATTGTTTAGTCTCCAGAAGAGAAGAATGAGGGGGGATTTGATAGCAGCCTTCAACTACCTGAAGGGGGGTTCCAAAGAGGATGGAGCTCGGCTGTTCTCAGTGGTGGCAGATGACAGAACAAGGAGCAATGGTCTCAAGTTGCAGTGGGGGAGGTCCAGGTTGGATATCAGGAAAAACTATTTCACTAGGAGGGTGGTGAAACACTGGAATGCGTTACCTAGGGAGGTGGTGGAGTCTCCTTCCTTGGAGGTTTTTAAGGCCCGGCTTGACAAAGCCCTGGCTGGGATGATTTAGCTGGGAATTGGTCCTGCTTTGAGCAGGGGGTTGGACTAGATGACCTCTTGAGGTCCCTTCCAACTCTGATATTCTATGATTCTATGAAGTTGTAACTAGAAGGAAACTATGTAATATCAGAAGGCTGTATCTTCCATGTTCTGTATAACATTATTTGAGTGAAGGATGCAGGGTCAAGCCCTACATTTGTATATAATTTTTGTTCCACTCTTTAATTCCTAGAGGGAAAAAAAACTACATTGATAGAGTTAAGGTTGAAAGTACATTGGGAAAATGTAATACAGAGATGTTGTAATTATCACAGAAAAAAGCATTATAATTTCAGGAAATTCAGAGTTAGGATTAACCCTAAAAGTAATTCAAACATCTCAAGTTCTGGAAATGCAGTTAGGGCACCCAAACAAACTTATTTTTCTGCCCTGTCGTGATGCAGAGGAATCACCGTACAATTATGGTTAATGTATTTTAGTGTCTGTCATTCCCGATTAGATTAAACTGATTTTTAAAGACACATTAGATTTGCCATGGTTTTTCCTTGTGGTGTTGTATCTTGAGTAGAACTCTCACTGTAAATGGGAACCATAGTAGCTCAACTACCACTTAAGTCACGCGAGTCTCAAAGATCTAATGTAGATCTGACAAGCTGCCTGTGAAATTCACTAAAAGCCAAAACTTTGTCCTGAAGTAAATTAATTTAATGAGTGTTTTATGCATACATCTGAGGACTGTAACTGGCCGTCAGCCTATGCTTTTGTCTCAATTCCCAGGTTTCATGGACAAGTAATCTGGAATGTTTTAGAATTGGTAACTAAATAGTCAAGTCCAGCAAGATTAATAGAAATCAGCTCAACAGCAAAGCAAGCAAGATAGATCTCCCACAAAACTTTTATTTCAACAGTTTAGAAAAATAAGTGAAGCTAAGATAAACATAGGCAGACTGGATTGATTTGAAATTGCTTTCCAGACCCAAGCTCAACAAGTCAGACACAAACATGCTGATAAAATCAATTTTGTCTCAGAATGAAGGCTAAAAAAATAAGTCAATATCGACAGAACAGCATTTGACACTTAATCTGTTGATAGCACTCAAATTTCAAACACTGTGAACTGAAAATAAAAGCAAAGATGTTGTTTAGAACAATGTGAATGTGGAAACCCAGAAAGTGTTTAGTACTGATGAAAATTAGTTTGTGGCTTTGTCTGTCAGATGGACTGGCTATTTGTATCCATAGCGGACCGTGATAACATAGGTGTACAATAATAGAAGTAATTATCAGGATGGCTGTGTTGATTACGGAGGGCTGACACTGGTGGAAATTTACTAAGATTTATCTTGGGGAAAATAAAGTATTTGTGCCTGGCTCTTCTGAGAATCATTCAGTATAATAACCTACAGCTCACAGCATGAACTAGCCTATGGGGGGGAGGGTGCGGCGCGGGCAGAGGTGGACCTTCTTCCTTCTGTGTCCAGCTTTCCCTGAACAAGGGAAATGGGGAAACCTCAAGTAAAGCATCTGACTAGAGGGAGCACCTTACTGAGAAGGGTCATGTGAATACATTCAGATGCATGTAAGTTGGAAAGTGGTATCTGCCACAAAAAGGGCTGGCTTTGTTTCAGTCTGAGAAAGACCAGAGGCAAAGAAAGGCTTTAGAAAAGGCTCTCGACAGTGCCCAGGCCAGAGGACTTGGCAAGAACCTGTGAGGGGCTTACATGGAAAGGTCTTACATGAAAGGGACCAGGGGAAGATGTAGGAAGAAGTGGTTGGAGAAGCCAAAAGAAGGCCCATGGTACAGGTCTAAGCGAGGCGCCACCTGAGCACTATAAGTAGCTCTGAGGGAATAGTGACACACAGGGCCGGCTCCAGCATTTCTGCCGCCCCAAGCAAAAAAAAAAAAAAAAAAGCCGCGATTGGCATCAGCAATTGGGGGGGAAAAAAAAAAAGCCGCGATCGGCGGCGGCAGTTCAGCGGCAGGTCCTTCGCTCCTAGAGGGCACGAGGGACCTGCCGCCCCCGAATTGCTGCAGGTGCTGCCCCTGTCCCTTGGCCGCCCCAAGCACCTGCTTGTTAAGCTGGTGCCTGGAGCCAGCCCTGGTGACACAGATGAATGAGCCTGAAGCAGTCAGTCATTTCACTGGTTCGGACATTGGAGGTGGAGCCTGAGGTGGAGTGAAGCACCAGGCTCCAATACACCTTCAGTTGTGCCGCTATCAGGGAACAAGTAGTAGAACCCTGACCAAGGGCAAAAAGAGAGATTTGTTAAACACAAGGACTGGGGATATTAAATTAACCATTTATTGGTTAGTGCTGACTCCAGAATACTGAAAACATGTAACATTTCTACATTGGTTGGAAGGATTGCTGTGCAGTGAAGATTTAATTTTGTAACCTGTTAATTCATAAATAGGTGATGTATATGTTCATGGGTGGGAAGGTACTCATCCAAACAATTGTTCTTTTTCCCTGAGATGGTACCTTTTAAGCTCTGTCTTCCATAATTCTCAGCATGGAAAGGTTGTGCAGAAGCAACAACTCCTCCATGTTTGTTTTTTAATGTTGATAGCCCACAGTCAGCTTTGCTTGTCAGCTAGAACAAAGTACATTAAATTCATATTGTGGTATTTAAGACATCCGATAGGAAAAATGGTCTACTTGCCTGGTCCAGTAGACTTTAAAGTCTTCTCATGAGTGAGTAGTTTTAGTTCAGCTGGCATGCTTTTGAAAATGCCAAAGACTTATCTGTTTTTCCCAACTATAGTTCTTCTGCTGGTTTCTAAAGCTCGGATTGCACCAGGTTACTGTTGCTACTGTAGCTTTTGCTGAGCAGTCTTCTAATTGTCAGGGGATGTATGAATCTGAAGAACATTGCTGGCAACCAGCTCAGGTCTCTAAGAGGTAAAGAGGAGCACAGTGGGGTGGAGCTTTATAAGATCTGAGTGCAGGGTACCCAGAGAAGAAATATAATCACCGCACACACTCAACCTCCTAGATTTTCTTCGGTGAGAAAAAGCAGCCAGAGCTGATAGAAATTTCTTAATAATTGCACGCGACATCAGATTCCTTGAAGTAATGAGAATATTTTAAAGGTCTCTTTTCTGCTTAGGATTCACTTTAGTTCAGGGCTTTTTTCGGTTTTTTGAAATATATGACAGAGAAATAACCATGAAATCCTGGAAAGGCTTTTTTGTGTAGAATGGAATTACAATGATAAAATGAAAATTGGAGTCATTGCTTTGAAATCAACAAAATTACCCATAACTGTGGGACTCTGAAGACTAATTTCTGCTTTGTAAGCTTTATTAAATAGGCTATATTTGTGATTATAACTGAAAGTGTTCACTCTTCAGACCAGCACAATGGAGTACATACTTCTTGTCTTATATTTCTCTTTTTTTATCTGTCTGTGTGCTCTGGTGTGCCTATATTTTTCTGGCTGCCAGGAAATGACTTATAAACATGAAGGTAAGAAGCTATAAATTAATAGCTAATTTGTTCTAATTACAGTGTAATTCAGTTCATTATGATTTAGCCACTTCTCCTGTTTTGATTAATCACTTGAAAATAATATGTGATACTTAAATCATGTGGGAAGATGAAGCTACTGCAGCTATACAGAAATTAGATGGTTCATATGCATGTAGACCTATCTAATTCAATTAAATGTAGTAGTAAAATAGATGTAGATATTTGTATGCAATATTGTCTATATATTTCAAGGCACAGACTCTGCATCATAAATTATGTCAACATTAATCAAATTGACTAGTTTTGACTCAATGGGAATCACCACTAATATACAGAATATTTTGTAGATCTTCATGTTCTGAAAATATATTTACTCTGTCATAAGTCCTATTGATCTTCTAAATATTAATTGCAAAAATGTAATGCACAATTATACTGTAAAAGTATGTATGAAAACATTGGTATAGAAATCCAAAATTGCATCCTAATTTCCACCAGTTATTGCCAAATATTTCAGATTTTACTTCTGCATATTTTCAGTTATTGAGATAAGCATTTTACTCTGATAGTTATGATCTAAACTTTAGGATTGAATATCTTTACATAAAAATAACACCTTTAATTAACAACCTACTAGAATTACAAACAGTATATACAAATATAATTTCCAGAGTTTTACACATTTTAAGAAAAATTCTGACATAAATAGTATAGCTAAAAAGAGCAAGCAGAATAATAAAAGCCACATTAGAATATATATATTTTAGAAATCTATTTTAAATCAGTTTTTTTAATTAATAAGTACGATCTTCCATGGTGTGTGTGTGTGTGTGTGTGTGTGTGTGTGTGTAGTTTACCATAGTATTTATTATCAGGTAGTAAAATTTTCTTAACACTTTATCAACTTTGTGTCAATTGTCTCTCTGATTTTTTTTTCCCCTCTAGCTGTTTTCCGGTCAGTTAATTGTTGTGTGTTGGATATGAATCCATTTTTATAGCCAATTGCTACAAATATTAGACTATCACACTGGCAACAATAAATAGTTAATAATGTGAATGACAATTTTATGATTATCTCATGATGTAATTCATAAATATGCAATTAATGTGCAATGGCTAAATACTACATTGTGTCCCAGTATGTAATCAGTGCAAAAACAAACAGGCAAATTCACCATTGAGGCATAGTAATTAGCAGTGTTTATAAAAAGTAAATGAAACAGATTCACTCTAAACCCAAAATATTGTACACAAGTATGTGTAGTATTTAGCAATCCTTGACTATCCTTGAAGATTTCGAGTGTCTCCGTGCTATGGGAAACATTAATTTCCCCTATCTAATTATCATTTACATTATTTATTAAAACGTGTAGATGTTTCCTGGAGGCCTGGTGCCAATGATGTGTTTAAATATGCTGAGTAACAAATATATCTGTATATTGATAGTTCAGTAGCTATTATTTTTAAATAATCCCTGTAATCAACAACGCTCTATTACATAAACCAAAAGGACCAATCTTTTTTGTGTGTTTGTTTTTATTCCCTGAAAACACCTCTTCTTAAAGCACCAGGTATTCAAGCTGAGTTATTTATAAAACTAGCTACGGTTTGTCTGAATATTTGCAAAGAAGATTTCAATGTTGATGAACACTCTTTTTGTCCTGAGTTTAATGAAGCTACTGATGCTCCTGTAGGTATTGCTGGGTGTTTCTTCAGTGGTTCAGATACAGATTGTGCACCATGGTTTATTTGTTCTTTTCTAAAGGACTTGTAATGAAGGAAAACAAACTTTCTCTAAAGCTAAGGATTGTGAAGAATATGAATGCTAGGGGAAAGAATTAAAATTCTCAGATTAATTTCTGTTCCAAATGTCTTAAACATAGTTCTAACATATAACACAGAATAGTCCTGGTGCTTACTGAATAACTAAAAATAGCTGTGTACCTGAACAGGTTTTAGTACTTAAATCCCTTTCCTTTTTGCCTCCCTCTGTATAGATTGGGTAGCAATTCCTAATGACCCAATCAATGGATTGGAAAGGGAAGGCTAATCTCTAGATATCTTTCAAGTGCATGGGTCTATATTTGTGACCTCTGCAGAGTTGTGAAGAGTCCAGGCTTTATTCAGGTTTCTACCTGCTTTAAGTTTTTGAACTTTTTTCAACATGAACATAACATATTTGAAAGGGGATTTTTATACTAGAAACAATAGGCTCTTAATTCAGTCTGTGAATGAAATTTTTAACTATTCTAAGGGTTCGTCTTCACAGCAACAGTTAGCTCAAGTTGCTCTGCTCAAGTCAGCCTAGCTCAAGTGAGAGTGGCAATGCTGCAAAACAATAACACCTCACTCTTCATTGTACTTTACATCAGTATATTTCAAAACACTTTACAAAGGGGTCAGCATCACTGTCTCCATTTTATAAATGGGGAAACTGAGGAGCAGAGGTGACATGTCCAGTTCACCCAGCAGGCCAATGGCACAGCCAGGAATTGAACCCAGGTCTCCTGTTCTCTATCCATTAGGCCATGCTGCCTGTCTCAACACTCATCCTACAGAGAATGATTTGATTAGCAGCACAAAATGATTGGATTAGCAGTGGATGAGTTGTACTAACTTAAGCTGTGGCCTGTATTCCCTCCTGCAACCGTTGATCTTCAGCCTATAGCCCCGAAATGCCAGCTTGCTCAAGTTGAAAGCACCAGTTAGCTCAAGCTAGAGATATTTGTGTGTAGACGGGAGTTGAGTTGGGGTAACACTCCAGTCATGCCTCAAACCAACACTGCAATGAAGACAACCCTAAAATATTAGAATAGAAGTGATGAGAACATTGAGGTTATGTTCTTAGGCCTGTTGAAAGCAATAATACAGTTACAGAACAGTCTAGAGGCCTAAAGTAGAAGGGGAGTATGTGCAGTCATTGTGATTAGAGATAGGGCATAGCTATTTGCTAGATTTAACTGTAATTGCATGTTGAAGAGAGGTTAGTAGGTAAATTATGAACTATTAGGAGGGCTTGGTTTTGCTGGACTCTAGAATTTTCTGTAGGGTGAGCAGGACAGCTCATAACTCTATACAAAGATGGCAAATTTTGTCTTATTTTACACTTGGTGGTATTGAATTCACTAGGTGACTGTTTGGCAAATTGTATCAAATCAGATAATTTTGGTTGGCAGCCTATTTTTATTTTTTAAACTATTCTAAGCTAAGTGGTTGAGGAGATGCTGTAGTTTTTGCTTGTGAAGAATTCCAGAAATTTTGTGTATTGACTGATGTCAACTTTCAAATAATTTTGAAGAGTAAGCTTAACCTTCACAATTGAATGTTTAAATGATGCTTTTATTTTTGAAGCAGCAGAATTTTCTGCAGTGTCACTGTATTCTGAGCATGTATCAAGAAACTGAAGTAAGGGAAGGATAGAAAGATTGATAATTTTAAGACCAGTTTACTTTTTTATCAGTCCTATAAAGGTTCATTGCAGTTATGACTTTTTATTTGTCTGCTGACGTTGGTAGCTGATCTAATATCTTTCATGATGAGTGTTACGTATACACTACTTGCCTATACCTTTTAATGTGGTTTTGTTATATTCTGTACCCATTAATTCAATGTTATGTTATCTGTGATTTAAAAATTTTTCATTGAAATATTAATTTTTACTAAAGATTAATTTTCCTTGGACGTGCTGGTATTTATTTTTTTTTCTAGAGAATCCATTTTTCTCATTTTTAAAATGATAGTATTTCAGACAGATGAAGATATATGAACTGATATCTTCAAGTTGACAGCAATAATTTTGAAAAATAGATATTTTTAAGCTTTCTGAATTTTTTGTTTTTGTTTTTATTAATAATGTGAATCACAAATGTCAATGAATAACTTTTTTGAATGCAATATACCCCTCTTCTAACACCCTCTTGTATGTTGCATCTCAATAGGTTGGTTACCTAATATCTCAAAACATGGATGATTTTCTGTGTGGTTAAGTGTATTTTATACTTGTGGTAGAGCATGACTGTATTTGGCAACTATCCAATGCAATGTGCAGTCTGATTTTTTGAAGCACTCGAGTAAAAGATGCCGAAAGGAATAATTTCTTTACCGGCATTCAAATGGTACATACACATGAAGGGAGCAACACTCTTCTTTCATCTCTTTTTCTAATGATTGTCTACCCAGGCTCCCTCAGTTTGTTACCAGGGACTTAATCCTACAGTCCTTAGTAGGTCAATTGAAATCAACGGGACTGCTAAGGTGTCCCAACTTGAGCCTCTTGTCCTTGTGGGTAAGAATCAAAGCATCTTGGGAGTAAAGCCAGACTAGGGGTTACTGAAGACCTTTTTTGCTGTCTACTTGTCTATTTAACAAGGTTATAGATTATTACTGAATGTCCTATTAGTAACCTAAAAAACCTGACTTTTCAGAGGCATGTTGTGGAGACGTTTTTTGGATTTGACGAAGAATCTGTTGACTCTGAAACCTCATCTGTAACTTCGTATAACACGGACAAAACAGACAGAACGCCAGCAACACCAGAAGAAGACTTGGATGATGTAAGTAATGAAGTGTCTTCATAACAAAACATACAAAATGAATGGAAATATTTTTCCTATTTCTCTGTATTTCTGCATTTGCAACTTGAATAGTTGTTTTCAGTCAAGTAAAAGACTGGAAATAAGGTGTAAATTTTTAACAGTAGGAGTAATTAACCATTGGAACAACTTAGCAAGAGTCATGGTGGATTCTCCATCAGTGATCATTTTAAAAGCAAGATTGAATGATTTCTAAAAAAATATATCCTGGACTTATTTGGGGGAAGTTCTATGGCCTGTGTTGTGCAGATTAGACTAGATGATCCCAGTGGTCCCTTCTGGCCTTGAAATCGATGAAAAACACACCAATTTAGCTCAGCCATTGCGACCCAGCTAATAAATGACAGCATTAGGGTTTGTCTTCTTGATGAGTTCAGAGTTAATTAAATCAGAGTTGGTAAATATCAGCAGTGCTTGAGAAATAGAATTCCTTTTATCACACTATCTCTTACTTTTCAAAATAAGAAAATCAATGGGCACTTGCACTGACAAAATCCACGGCTGCTCCACAATAGCTGTTCCTAGAATATTATGATTTATGTGACTATTTTGGTACTGTCAGGTCCTTCTCACTATGCTTTTGATATCAAGAGACGTTTTGTCAATTTATTAAGGCTTAAATAGTAAATATATTTAGACATGTTTTTGCTGGACCTGTATGTTATGCACTGCAACCGGGCTACAGTATGGAACGGCAAGGCCTAAGACAAGATGTAAAATCAAGGTCTCCCTATGCTGTTTGCTAACTCGTATGTGCTACCCTTCAGTTACACCCTCTCTATCTTATACTCATGTCCCCATCTCCCCTACTCTACCCAGCTTATTTTATTGTTGTTTTGGGGTTGCAACCCTTGTGATTTTTATTGAGTCTCATGATATTGTTTGGGGTTTTCTTTCTTGGAGCCCCAGTTCCTGGAGTCAGGAGAATCTTCGCTTTCATTTAAAAAAAAATTCTAGCCCTCATGATTGTGGAGAAAAGTTTGAAAATATGAAACCCAAAAGGCAAATGAAAAGACCCCAATGTTTACTATTTTAAAAGAAATCTTAATGATTTTTAAGCCAATTTCATGATTTTGGGGAATGTCATATGTTTTTTGCATGCCTGGAGTTGGCAATACTGTTGTTTTACTTAGAGCTCTGTAACCAGTATACAACTTTTTGCTCATCATCCTGTATTTAAATTACTTTGCCCCCAAACCCTCAGGTTAGGTGACTGAGAGAAGCAGGTGTGCATCTCTCTGTCCATGTGCACACGTAGCAGGTCCATGGTGTTGAGCAGCGAGGTCCAATGTGGGTCCTTCAAAATTATGGGCCTTTTGTCAGTGAATAAAATTGTACAGAGTCATATTCTCTCTCATCCCTCCCCATCAGTCTGTGTTCCTTCTCTTTCACACCCTATCACTCCCTCCCTCACCCATATGTCTTGCCTCAGTTCTCTCATTAGCCATTCACTCTCTGCCCGCCTTTCACACAAATGCTTTCCATTCAGCACTCTTAACTTTCACTGTCCCCTGTTCTCTCTCTCTTCCTATATATACTGTTCCTCACTTTTTCTGTCAAGCCAATTTATGCTGCACTCAAATTCTAAACATAAACACAGGGAACTCTTCATTTTTCTCTCCGCCCCAATGTCTGCTTTCCTCTAATCTCTGCTAGCATTTTAAGGCCGCATCAAACTTTGGGCATCTGTAAGGTTCTCTTCCTGCATTTCTGTTTCTTTTGTTTGTATTCTTTCTTGCTGGTCTCTTCCCGCACCCCATTCAGGGCTGGCTCCAGGCACCAGCCGAGCAAGCTCGTGCTGGGGGCGGCAGATTGCACGGGGCGGCATTTCATCTAATCCTTTTTGTTTGGTTGGTTTTTTGTTTTGCGCTTCACCGCTTTGGCCGCCCCCGCAGGTTTTTTCTTTTTGGTTTGCTGCTCCCGCCGCCCTGTAGGGGGCGGAGGAGGGGAGCGCCCTGCAGTAAGCCCGGTAGGGCAGCCCACGTCCTTCCCTGCCTGCCGACCGGAGCGGCGCGGAGCCCTCCCGGCAAGCGGCGCAGCGTGGCAAGCACCCCGCTTAAGGAAGCCCTGGCCATCCCCCTTCTCTCTCCCCACCCCACCCCGCTAGCCGGGGTGTGCACTCCGCTGCCCGGAGTCTGCAGGGCCGGGAGTCCCCCTGCACCTGTGCTCCCGCCGCCCCCCAGGTTTTTTTGTTTTGTTTTTTCTTTCCTTTGCCGCTGGCCAGTTTGTTCCCCCCCCCCACCGCTCCGGCCGGGGGCAGGTTTGTTTCCCGCCCCCCCCCCACTTTGCTGCTCCGGCTGGCCAGTTCCCCCACCCCCACCATTTGCTGCTCCAGCTGGCCAGTTTGTTCCCCCCCTCCCCTTCGCCTCTCCGGCTGGCGGGTTTGTTCTCTCTTTCCCCTCCCCCGCCGTCCGGGGGTAGGTTTGTTCCCCGTCCCGTCCCCCCCACCTTCGCTGCTCTGTCTGGCGGGTTTGTTCTCTCCCTCCTCCTCCCCCCACTGCTCCGATCGGCTGGTTTGTTCTCTCTCTCACCCCCCTTTGCCACTCCGGCTGGGGGCAAGTTTGTTTTCCTCCTCCTCTCTCCCCCCCTTTGCTGCTCCAGCCAGCGGGTGCTTTTTGCTTGGGCGGCAAAAAAGCCAGAGCTGGCCCTGACCCCATCCCCCACTCCTCCAACTCAAAATTTGTCATTCAGAACACAAGGTGATGCAAGAATGAGAGCTAATTGGAGTGAGGGACTTTTCTCTCCCCATTTCCTCTAGGGTTCCTGGAGTTCTTTCTCAGGTCTAAGGTAGGGATATTGTCCTGCAGATTGAGCTAACAGCATCGGGTACCAGGCTCTGCCCCAGGGACAGCTCATAGGGATTAGGGTCTGCCAGTCGGGGGAAGAGTCATCACTGCTGTAGGAGGAAGATTTGTGCAGTCCTTTATATCTCTATATACATGAGTTTGGAAGCAGCAGTTTAACGAACTTTCGTACTCTGGCTGTTAGAGTCTTTGACCCTTTTGTAAGCCTGGGTCCTGCATAAAGTTCTTGCCTGTCCTTTTTACTCCCCCCCCCAGCAATTCTACATACCAATATCTTTACAGAAATGGATGGATATTTTACATTTTCCACTAGCTACTGTATAATCTCTGAGCTGCAAAGAGAGCTTAATGTTTGAAGCAACAGAAGATAATATACTGTTTTGCTTTTCTATTCTTTTAAGAGTACGCCTAAAGAAGAAGCTGATTTAAGGTTCTGTCAACTAACCAGAGAATATCAAGCTTTACAAAGAGCATATGCATTACTTCAAGAGCAAGTTGGTGGGACACTGGATGCAGAGAGAGAAGCAAGGGTAAACAATTTTTATTGAAACTTCTCAGAAATCTGATCTTTCATGCTAAGTGTGCCTTTGCAGGTCAGTGGACTGCATGCAGTAAATGTATTCCATACTTTTGAGGATTAGATATTATAGTGAAACATTTGTTCTAGATTTATCAGACCTGTATGGAAAGAAGGTTTCAAAATGCATCTTATCCTGACTTTTTTATTTTTTAAATCACACACATAGTGGATTAAAGTAGTCCTATTTTTAAGTAATGCTTTCTAATTCAAAAAGACAGTCCAACAGAAGTTGCATGTGACTGCTAAAACGATGGATTTAAGAAAAATCAATGATCAGATTACAATAAATATTTGTGTCAGACAAGTAAACAAAGAGCCTGAAACAAATCTGGCGGGAAAATCTTTCTCTTTGGGCATTTAGTAGGATAAATGAAAGGCTGTATATTCCCCCAGTTCTATGCCATCCCCTCATGCCCAGCAAATGGGGGAAGGCCAGAACACTGTTGTGCCCTAGTGGTTACTGACCACTTGAATGGCTCCTTGGGGACCTTGGCAAAATCTAAGTTGTGCTACAGACCAAGTGGGCCTCCCAATGGCTGTAGGATCAGTGAGCTGGAAAGGTGACCCTTTGCCTCATCCCATCAGTCCTACTCCAAGCACAGCTCGGGCCGGACCAAAAAGTTGAATTGGTATTCTCTGGTAAATTACTTCAGATGCAGGGCCACATGAAGACTTGGTAAAAGTGTGAGCTACATCACTGGCTTCCATCTGACAAAGCAAGGGGTTTTATATTCACACACACATAATCTTTTCGCTTCCCCTACTGCTAAGCATTGTTTTATTGATCAGTCCAAAAAATCCTTTCTGGTTTCAAAATGCTCTTGAAAATGATTTCTTGGAGTCTCCTGTGTCTGCGAAGTTTTCTGGATCACCCCATTCTTTTCCTGCTTGACATCACCCACTTTCACTCTCAAGACAAGAGGCACCATTTTTCTGACTGAGATGAACTAATATAAACTTCTTCCCGTCCAGGACACTACATCTCAAGCATTTTCAGTTCTTGCTAGTCCACCGAGGAGGAGATCTGACTGGAGTAAAATGCATAGCAGTGCAGTATCACTCTGCTCATTAACTGATTTTTCACATCCTACATATGAGTTGTTTATAATTGGATGTGGAACTCTGGAGGATTAGAAATACCTAGTTCCAGCCCCAAGCATGATTAATTGGCGATCTAGTAGTGGGCATGGGGGATTTAAAGAGCACCTTGTTTGTCCACCTGTGCCTTGCTTTACACAGAATCCATTTCTCAGAGTCTCTGTATGTTCCATTTGCTATGCCATACTGCCTAGTATAACTCCTCAGAAATTTTTCACATAACATTTTCTTGTCAAAATTTGCTGATTGTCAAAATCTAAACATTTTGCAGGAACGTCTAAGTTTTGTTGAAATTATGACTAAGGCTATGTTTTCGTCACAGGTATTTTTAGTAAAAGTCACGGACAGGTCACAGGCTGTGAACAAAAATTCACGGCCTGTGACCTGTCCATAACTTTTACTATATACCCCTGACTAAAACTGGGGGTGGGGGGGGGAGGTGGCAGCGCATGGCATGGGACTCCCGCTGATGCTGGGGAGGGGTTGGCAGATTGGGGGAGGTGGCAGGCTCGTTACCTAGCTTCATGCCTCCCCCCCAGCAACAGAATTTGGCTATGGGAGGGGGTTGGGACACAGGATGGCGTGAGGCATGCTCTGGGTGGTGCTTACCTGGGGGGCTCCCTGAAAGTGGCGACATCCTCCTCGCTCAGCCTGCTAGGTAGAGGCGTGGCCACCTCCGCCTGCTGGCACCGCCTCCATAGCTCCCATTGGCCACAGTTCCCGGACAATTGGTGCTGCGAAGCTAGCACTCTGGGTGGAGGCAGTGCACAGAGCTGTCTGGCCATGCCTCTGCCTAGCAGCTGAGTGAGGGGGATGTCGCCACTTCCAAGGAGACCCCCAGGTAAGCGACGCCCAGAGCCTGCCTCACCCCGTCCCATGCCCCAACCTCCTGCTCCCTCCCACATCCAAACTCTGCTGCTGCTTGGGGGAGGAAGGCGCAGTGGCCCGAGACTGCCCCAGCAGTGGTCGGTGCATCTGGCACAAGGGCTGCCTGAACTGCCCCTGAGCCAAGTGCACTGGCCACTGCAGAAGTCACGGAAAGTCACAGACAAACCCTCAGCCTTAATTATAAGGAAATCAGGAGGGCTGAGAAACCTTTCCTGCGTCCTTGGCAACCTGCCTGGTGGGATGCGGGGGAACCCAGGCTCCCAAGCAACTTTAACTCTGCCATGCAATAATGATTAACACAGATTAATAATCATACTTAGCTTTTATATAGTATTTTGCAGAGCTTTTTGAGACCAACTGATAAAAAGGAGGCCAGTATCATTATCCCCATTTTGCAGATGGGAAAACTGAGGTACAGAGAGACAAAATAAACTTGTCCATGGTCACCCAGTAGGCCAGTGGTCACAATAGGGATAGAACCTGGATCTCCTGAGTCCTAATGCAGAACTTTATCTAGGAGGCCATACCAACTTCCTATGTTTATAGTCCCAGATCAGATTAAACTGATTTTTACAGGTGCATTTGATTGTTTCCTATTGTTTTTTCTCGTTGTGTCCATTGACTTTGAACATTACTCTTAACGTTCATAGTCAAAGCCTCTAAAATGTATGATGGTATATAGGAAAGTCGAAGAATAGGTCATGAAAATATTCCACCTTCTAAAACTAATAAGTGGCATTTTAGTTTAAATAAGAAAATAAGTCTTCCCTTGCACATCTGCTATCAATTTCTGCCTTTAGTTTGTGCCCTTGCTGTTGGGCACAGTGGATTGCTAACATAACGCCAGCCATGCAGCTCTTAATCATGACTGGCTTTCATTTTTGTCCCCAGGATGAGGAAAGAAGTTATTTTTATTTCTTTAAAAAGGACATAATTACATATTTTATTAAAGTAAGATTTCTCAGGCATTTATGTATTTGATAGTTCTATAAAACTATTAAATGTTTTTCTCTGTGTTAGAGGGAGAGGGAAGCGTTGGGGATTATTTTTTTCTGTAATAGCATTTTAGACATTTGGAGAAATGCACTTTTACTCTTTCTACCCTATGGCCTAGCTGGCTTTTTAATCTCTTTAACAGCTGACTGGTCTAGAAGGTTTTCAATTGGTTATGTCTTAGGGGGCCCAATTCTGGGAGGTAGCGAATGTCCCCAACATCTATTAGGTGAAATTGAGTGTATTCAGCAAGGGCCTGATCCTGTTCGTTACCAAGGGCCAGATTTATAAAGGTATTTAGATGCCTAGAAATGCAGGTAGGTGCACAGTGGGATTTTTAAAAGTGCCTAATAGGGATTTTGAAGATTCCACTAGACACCTACCTGCATCTCTAGGCGCCAAACTACCTTTACAATTCTGGCCTACGTGCCTCTATTCGTCCTTTAGGGATGAGGGCCTCAATACTTTGCAGGAGGTGCTCAGCGCCCCATATGTTCAAGCCCCAATTGGGGACGCTTTGCAGCTGAAGTAACTCAACATCCATAAGGGAAGTACTTATCTTGAAGGATTGAGACCATATAAATAAAACAGTGGCATATGGCATGAATTCTTATTTTTGGATGGTATGCAGTATTCAGGTACAATGAGCTGTATTTAAGTTGTTCATCATACACATTTTACTCACAGCAGACTTATTTAGTACTTATTGCAATTCTTTTTTTTTTATTATTTTTAAAGTATCCTGAGTAAATACCAAGTATTGTAAACAGCATCATTACTGGCTTTATGTTACTGAATTTTAGAAAGTTCTTTGCCAATGAAAACATCAGATTAGTGTTTCTTAGTTTATGAAGGAAAAGAGTTGTGTGGAAATGAATGAGGTAAATATTTTATCAAATAAAATACAAATAAACATGTTTGAAAACAATTCAAGTTCACCTCACTGGCTGATAATGGACAGAACTTATCAATATTTGATTCTGCAGTAATTGAATATTTGAGAATATGGAGCTACATATGAAGTGTACATCCTAATCAGTTGGCCATTGTGACAGTATATGCACACTTTTATACCTTTTCAGACTCGTGAACAATTGCAAGCTGATCTCCTCAGGTACCAGGCGAAAATTGAAGATCTGGAGAAATCTCTGATTGAAAAAGGACAGGTAAAAAGCTCTCTTAATGCCCTCTGTCAAATCATCTTCTCCCTTGCATGCAGCAGTGCTCTTGTCATCTTCATTGCTTGCTGGTGTATTCATGTGTCTGATGCAACTTAGTTACCATTCCACCAGTTGGACCACCTGATTAAAGGAACATATTGTATAGACTGGAAAAAATCCTATTGAAGATTCGTCTTCCAAAACAAAATATGCTAATGTTGGCATGCACATGGTTGTTAAAATCCATTCCCTTTTCTTGTCCAGCCCAGGCCCTTCTCCTTCCTCTGGTTTTCTTTCTGCTTTCACTGGAAGTTTTGGCCATAATTTCAACAAAATGAATGTTATGAATTTCCCATTGAGACCATTTTTGGTGCCCTGGCTGGAAGAATTATAAAATTGTTACCGCCACACACATTTCAGCTGGAAAAATGAACCACTGAATGGGTGTTTGATTACTAGGAGCGGCTTTCAATATTTGATCTACATCACTTACATTGAAATTGGGACCTAGATCTAAATGGAGTTTTTTTTGCAGTACTTAGCAAGGATAAATCCTGGCTCTTGGCAGGTATAGTGTTCAGGATCTTCAGGAAAATAGCACAGAACTATGATTGTGCACTTTAAAGATGTTCAGTTGCATAACTACTAGTACCTCTTCAGAATTTTTTGGATGCATTATTTTTATACCGTGTTTATTGTTGAAAAATTCATTTAAAAATTGAAGTGATGCACAGTAATAAGATAAAACATAGAGATATATCCAAAAGTTAGTGTGTGAAAGATGAATAAAACATAATGTTAATATACTAATATTTCATAAACCTTTTTAATTAAAGTTCACTTCATTTTATAATGATTTATTCTATGCAAGATATGTTCCTTAAGAATGCTGCATGAGTACAAAGAAACCATTTACCAAATTAAGGACAATAAACAATAGTGTTAGCTTGCCCATAATCGCCAAGGTTCTTAGTAATGCTGTGTAAATAAAGTGTGTGTGTGTGTGTGTGTGTGTGTGTGTGTGTAAAATAAAATAAAACAAAACAACAACAGAATTGGGCAGTAGGTTATAAAATCTAAAATCTTCCAAGTCCCTGAGGTTTCCCAAGAGTAAATAAACTTGTAAGGACTACCTCCTCTTGAGGCTCTACTGTTGTCACTTTAGTATATTAGTAAATAAAGCTACAGGTATTGAAGACAAATTGCTGCATACCTAACGCATTAACAAACTATTTGACTATGAAGATGTAAAGTCTAAACACTATGCATGTAAATTAGATCCAAGTGAACATGAATATATGTGTAAAAAAAATTAAATTTTGTGACTTGTTTCCAAATTGATGTATATAACAGGTTTGCTTGGAAATTAGGTTTGATCATTTTTTTCCTTTTAAGATTCTTAACCACACTACACTCTTTATCACCCAGTAATCCAGAGAAATTAAATGTGCAAGTGGTGGTGGTATTGTGCAATAAAAAAAATTGTCTCTGTGGCTTTGTATGTAAACTAAGCCTTAAAACTTCATCAGAAATCACTCCTGGGAGCTCTGACAAATCCACATCTGCTTACTGGTTAGTTATACGGTAACACTAAATTGTTAGAACCTATATTTGACAAAATAAATTTCTATTTGAAACAAACTCACTTTCTGTGCACAATGTGATTTTTTTAAAATTGTTATTTAGCTTGGGATAATTATTATTTAGTAGTAAATATGAACTGTTCACTCTAAGGTGAGGCAGTCCTCTCTAATGCTTAGAGCAGGGCACTATGAATCAAGTGACAGATTTTAAAAAATGGTGTCTAAAGATTATCATCCTTATTTTTCAGCTAGGGAAACTGAGCCAGAGAGCATCTACATGATTTTTCTAAAGTTAAACATGCAGACAGTAAAAAAGTCAAGATCAGAAATCTGGGCCAAGATTTTCAAAAATAGGTGCCTCATGTTAGGCTCCCAAATCTATATTTAGATGGCTAAATAAGTGATCCCATTTTCAGATGTGCCAAAGGTTCTCCTTACCCTCATTTGAGCTCTTTTTGCCGACGTTTCCTTCTATGTGAAAAAGGAATAATGATAATTATTTACCTCTGTACAGTACTTCGAGGGTCCTGTATGAAAGGCACTACAGTCAGTGAAAAGGGTTATCTATCATTTAATAATAATAATAATAATAATAATAATAAATAATAATATCATGTCTCAAAAATATTAGACAACATAAGGCCCTGGAAAGAGATACATAGGGACCCGATCCTGTTAAGTGCTGAGCACCCTCAGTTTCCACTGAAATCAAGATCAGACCCCAAATAGCCAAGTTTTGAAAGGACCTTGTTTGTCACACAAAATTAAACTTTTAACAGAGGAAATCCCCGTATCAGGCATGTGTTTCATTGTAGATCAAAATAGTCGAACTTGCAGATGGAAAATACGTGCAAAGCAGACTGGAAAGAAAACTGGCCCCTCAGCATGTTAACAGATGGGGATGTTCACCTAAGTCTCAAGATGCATGGAGTTTTTTCCTGTGTGCTTTGCAGGCCAAAACTGGAGAATGACACTTGCCACTGTATTTCTCCCTTCCTCTGAGCATCGCTGAATGCTTTTTAAAAGTTAACGGTTAGATTGGATTTCTCCACCATTGACTTTGTCCTTTTAATTCTGGTTAATGCATCGTAACTCTTTCCTGGCCTTTTAAGCATTCAGTCTAATAAATTCTTTTGAAACAAATCAAAACAATCCTCCGTTTCTCAAAGAAGTAACCCCTCCATGAAAATAAATGTGAACGTTTCCAGTCTTGTGTCTGTGGGGGCAATGCAAAATTAGTAAATGCCCTAAAATAACGGATCATTTTATTTTGTGGCAATAGTTAAAAAATCGCTGTGAAATGTGTCTGCAAAGGCTCATTGATGTAAATAGTTATTGCATCAACATGATTTGGGCTGAGATTTTAAAGCAGCTTTGGACTTCTCTTGCCCGGCTCTCATTCATTTCTACTGGGTATTGCGTGTCCGAATCCCTTGCCATTTTAGGAAATCTCAGCCGTAACACTGAACTAGACCTATTTTAGATTTCAGATCAATTTTCCCTGTCGTTAGATAGAAAATTAATTGGTTGATTTGGAATAAGTGTGAAGAAGTGGGCTGTAGTCCACGAAAGCTTATGCTCTAATAAATTTGTTAGTCTCTAAGGTGCCACAAGTACTCCTGTTTTTGTTTTTTTTTTAAGTTATTGTTAGAGCAATATGGGCCTGATCTCACAACAGTATTGAGCAGTGGTAGTACATTTTTGCAGGATTGGACCTTATGGTCCTGATCCAAAGTCCATGGAAGTCTATGGAAAGAGACTCGCTGATGTTGGTGAACTTTGGTTCAGGCCCCCATGTTATCAAGTGGAAATACAGATCTTCTTTTAATGGAGAAGGTGGTCTTGTATGATTTCACCGGCCACCATCACCTTCCCTTTTATTCCATACCTGAAAGGCTGCACATCAGACTCATTTTCACTTCCAGCTGAGGACTGCTAACTGCAGGTCTCGGGACTCTAGTTGCACTACTTATGAATCATTAAATGCTTTCTTTCCACTTCCCCATAAGGGAATATATAAGGTAGCTAAAAGATCTACATTTTAAAGCAGAGCTACTGGGCAAGCTGTAATTCTTTGAGTGAAGGAGAAGGAACAATTTCCAATACTAGTAATATTAAACTAAGATGGGCAAATACGTGACAGCATATATGTTAAATTAACATTGACAACATTCCTCCAAAATTGTTAGAGGCTAACATTTAAAGTTTTAACGTTTGAATGATTAGGTTGAACAAAGTAGGAAAGGAGAAAAGCCAAACTAAAAAGAAGCAGGGATTTATTACTTTTTCATCAGTTTTGGTAGCTATTCAATCCTTAAAATATTTACAATGGGTTTGCTCTTTAACCCATTTTATACTTGATTGTGCAGTAATGACTGAAATCATATACACCTCTACCCCGATATAACGCGACCCGATATAACATGAATTTGGATATAACGCGGTAAAGCAGTGCTCCGGGGGGGCAGGGCTGCGCGCTCCAGCGGATCAAAGCAAGTTCGATATAACGCGGTTTCACCTATAACGTGGTAAGATTTTTTTGGCTCCCGAGGACAGCGTTCTATTGAGGTAGAGGTGTAATTCTTATTACTGTACTGAGTTCTTTGTTGAAAAAATAGGTGGTGTTGTTTTTTTACATTTCTCCCACAGGATTCCAAATGGATAGAAGAAAAGCAGTTCCTTATCAGAACAAACCAGGAGTTGTTAGAAAAGGTATGTGTTCAGAATCTAGCTCTCATCTAATCTCTACTCTTCAAAGGAAACTGATGTGCTAAGTGTTGAAGTGTTAAGGTAAAATTAACTTTTTTTTCCTGTCCAAAAAGTGTTACATTGAGAGCCTGAGATCAAAGCGCTCACAATTCTATAGCACTTTAGGGGGGAAAGGGCTATTATGAAATATATGTTTGTAAATTCTCTAGCTCAGTGAGGTGCAATCAGGTTGAATTTCCACCACAATATAAATGTAAAGCAATAATAATAAAGGAATGGTAGCTGGGCTTTGCCAAAACAACAACAACAAAAAAAAGTATAGCAGAATTGGAGAAAAATCTCAGATTATGGTCGGTACCACTTAATTTGTTCTCTATTTAATAGGATCACTTGTTTCAATTTGATTTTAAAAATGCAGAACCAAGTATTTCAAGCAATATTGATCACGTTAAATTGTATTATTTGATGTTTTAAAGAATAGAAAATTGCCATTTAGGGCTTGAGATGCTGAGTGACTTCTTCAAGGTGCTGAATACCCTCCATGGACTTTAGTGAGAGAGTTGAGGGCACTCAGTACCTCAGAGAATGAGGCCTCTTAATTAGTGAGTTAAAATTATTAATTCAATAGAAATAAGAGAGCCAAAGAAAGATCCACGACTAAAGAACTACAGCTAGAATTATACTTTATTCAGACACTTTTATTGATGTTATAAGCACTGTCATATGCTATATTAGCTGTCATACACCTCCTTGTTTTCATATAAATAAAGAGGTCAGACAATAATAAGAATGCTTTTGGTTGGACTCAGGAAAAGGTTCTGTAATGCACTTGTGATATTCCATTTTGCTGTTGTTTAAATAGCCTACAGCCTCAAAGCACAACATTTGAGAATTATCATTAGGCCTGAGAGGAAATCTGATTTGACTGTAAAAAGTTAAGTACCTGATCCTGTAAGGGGTTGAGAGCATGCAGCACCTCCCAAGAGGAGGCCATAGGAAAGCAACATTATACTTTTTGCCCTGAGCACATCACTGAGAGCCAGGAAGTCCAGAATTGTAACAATGGCTCTCAATTTGCTGCATGGCTTTCGGCGAATTATGTAATCTTTCTGTGCTCAGTTGCTCCATCTGTAAAATGGAGGCTGTAAATACTTGCCTGCCAACCTCATAGGGGTGTTGTGAATGTTATTTAGTTAGTGTTGGGAAGCTTTTTGAAGACTTAAAGAACTAAGTGCAAGTACTATGACGTTAAAAAGTGGTGCAAAGTAAATATGAACAGACGCTTGAGTTTAAATACTCGTCACTTCTAACCCAGTGTTATTGAGTGAGTTGTTAAAAGTAAGTTCATCATTCATTTTTTTCCCTTTAGTTGCAGTCTATACACAATTTCTGATATCTGCTTCCAAAATGGCTTTATGTAGACTTGTCTCAGGAAAGCTCCAGGCAAGGATAATCATTATCCACTCTCAGTGAGCAATTTGTCTCTATTCATGAGCCAGTAAAGTGCTTCCTAATGTGATGCTCCTTCTTCATTCCCAAGACTTGGGGCCCAGCCATCCAACCATGTGGTCCTTCCTTGAAGTCAGTGAAAGTTTTGCCTTAGGCCCTGATCTTATAAACATTCACTTATGTGCTTAACTTTATGCACATGAGCAATCAAATCCACTCTAATGGTGATACTAAGATGCATAAAGTAAAGAACATGTATATATGTTTCCTGGATTTGGAAGTTGGTAAGGAATTTTGGTCCCCGAGTTTTTTTACTTACAGTTTAACTCTTGCTACTATTTTAATAAGGGGTTCTTTGCTGAGGATTTAATTTCTTCTTGTAAGTGTCGAGAATCTAAGTTAACTGAATACACAGCTTTTTCCATAGCTTAGTGTTATGATATTTTATTATATCTTAGATTTACAAAATGGAGCTGGAAGAGAATCTGCTGAAGAACGAGATGCAGGATGCAAAAGACCAGAATGAGCTGTTAGAATTCAGAGTGCTCGAACTTGAAGTAAGAGATTCTCTCAGTTGTAAACTCTCAAATGGAGCAGAAATTGTGTTTGAACCCAAGTTGAAATTCATGTAAAGTTCACTGGTGCATGTGTAAGGTGGAAATATTGTAGGTTTTTTTTAAATGCTGTAAGTTTGAATTCTGAAAATGAATACCACTGCCTTAATATGTTTTGGAGAGAATGCTCACTAATTTTTACGAAGATGTAAAATAGCTAATATATACTGCATATAGTTTGTTTTGCACCTAATAAAATATTTTGTTTTGCAATATTTTGCCTTTTTTATTTATTTCATTCCCATAACTACACCTTTCCTGCATGTGAAATCACTTGGTATGCATTCTACAGACTTGGTTGGTTGGCATTGTTTCAATTAACACATCTTCTCACATCTTGCATGCAAGGAAATCTGAGGATCTGACACCTCCATCACATCAACCTGTAATTGTTTTTAATTAAGCTGATTTTCAAATTGACAGCACTAATATAAATAAAACAAACTTAAAAGAGCACATTTTCTTAGCACATTTTTAAAAGAATTTTACTTACCTGAAGTCTCTTCTCTGCTGATATAGAACGTGGATGAGACATTCAAAAATGTCAGAAAGTCAAATCTTACAACCAGAACTGCAAATTATAAGTGTGAGGCACAAATATAACTTGTGCAAGTGAAAGTAATGTGTTCTTCAGAGCAAGCTTCTTTCACAAATACTTTCCTTTGAGTAAATGGAATAGTAGGCTATTTATTAAAGTAGTTCTAACATAGGGCCTATAATTTCCATGGGAACGGATGGTGCTCATCACCTCGCAGATGGGACCATAGGGAATGGTATGCTAAACTTTTGCCACAATATGGGTGTGATGAATTGTCACACTGTCACATTAACTGATAACAGCATATCCAGTTTGAAAAGGCCATCAACATTTTAACACCATTTACATTTTAGAATAAACTCTACAAAACACTGTGTTACTGTTCCATAATTTTCTTCATCCGGTTCATTTCACCAAAATCCTTGGCATGTATAACCTCCATGGTGAAGATGAAAATCTTATTTTCATCATGCTATGTGGTCATTCTGCTTTTAATCTTTGACTCTTCTTAAAATCTTTTATGTTACCATTTTATTTTACCATCTGTATAGTCTGATGTCCATAGCATGTAATACAGATTATGCATTTTGAGAGATTAGTGTCTGACTAGTCATTCTGGAAAATTAAAAATGCAAAGTAACTTGTATTCTGTATATTTTATTAAGCAACTTTAAATTAAAATACAGAACAAGTTAGGTAAAATTGGCAGCTAATTTAGCAACCAGTTTTCCAAAAGTTACGTATTTTTGGTAAAAGTAACCTGGTGCATATTACATCTTTAAAAATAAACTCTTCAAAGCATGTTTAGCATAAGAACGTCCTACATTTAACTAAAGAATCAAATGAAAACTGAACTGTACCACAGTACAATGTGTTTATTCTCCTTGTTGAGTACCTATTTACTGAATAACAACTGAAGGATTTTCATGAAATTGCAAATAAAGCATGCAAAAGAAATCTCTCACTGGTGGACAAGTGCATAGGCACAAAAATTACAGAGTGATTGCTTTAGCAAAATTATGCAGCTGTTGGTGAAAGTATTTTCATGCATGATGATAAACTAAATTTTTTCAGATGAAAATTAGGGTGGATTAGAAAACAGGATCAATTGTCTATCATTTAGCCCAGGCAAATACTGACAAGTTTAATGTGCCAAAAGATTAAACTTAGATTTCATTTTAAATTAGGTCAATTCAGGATCGAATTCCTGCTTCGGTATATGTGTTATATCATCAAGCTCACTTACTGGCATGGCTCTATTTATAAATTGGACTAATAAGTAGAAAAAAAAACTTTTTAGGAGACAGTACATGGGAAGAAAGGTCATGTGAAACAGCCTTTCACCTCTTGGTTACAGCTTCAAATTCATTAACCAACTCGTTATCCTTTGGTGACGTGTGAAATGACACCGTGGTTACAGCCCTTTCCCCAAAGGAAAAGTGTCCATATCACAAATCAACTAACAAAATTTCCCTCATTTGTAGTTTTGGAAGCCAAACAGTGGACGGAATGGGCATGGAAACCGAACTGTCCCTTCACTACTACTTCTCTCTGCAGAACAGAGCCAAAGCTCTTCTGCAGGGAGTTATGGGGAAGCATGTCTGCCCATGCTACCTCTCTTGTGTGAATAGGAGATGCGGGGTGATTTTAATCTCATTTACACCAATGTAATTCCACTGGTTTCAGCACAGTTACTCTTATTTAGAATAAGGCCTAGAGCTTCGGCTTCCAGATCTTTCAATCCAGCCACTTTCACAAGCACATCGAAATTTAACAAAAGACCCTCATTTGCTGAAAGTAGGAATACAGCTATTCCACTGAAATAATGGATCTGTATTTTGAAGACGTGTGTGAAATGTGCTGAATATATTTTAAATTTATAATTTTAGAGAGAGTATACGTGAAAGGATTTCTTCTTGGCACAGAAAATGGTAAACGGAAAGTAGAATGTATTCTGCAAAACTGGGGCGAGTAGTGAATTGCTGGGCTTGAGGAATTAAAATGCTGAACTGTAAGGTTTAGCTAACTTCATTGCTAGTTTACTGTGGTTAACACTTAGCTTTATTACTGAAAGTTTTCAGAACAAAAATGCATGTCATTTCAGAATAGACACAGTCTCCTCAAGGTCATAATATGATTTGACACTGTTTGATATTTTGTTCTGTAGCCTCTTCACAATAGTCATTATTTGCTCATGAAAGCAATAGATTAAATAAAAGATTCCACCTAACATGAAATACTTTAGAGGAATGTCTAAGTCACTCATCCCTACAATTGGATTCATAAAAGTGGACCCGTGTATCCATGTAGAGCAATGTTGCAGAGGCTCTGCGTGCATGATCCTATTGTCAAATCAGGACTTTAGTGCTCAAATTGCAACAAAACCTTAAAGGACACTGAAGAGCATTAAAACTTTGTGCTTTGACTGCAAATAGGGATCTATGGATTTCTTAATATCAGTAAATTTAGGTTTGTCTTGAATAACTTGGGGTAGTCTGAGAGAAACTGACATTATTGTATAATCACATATATTGTTTTTTAAACGAAATCTTTCCTCAGGAGAGAGAACGAAGGTCACCGGCATTTAACCTCCATATAACCACCTTCCCTGAAAACAATGGAAGTGCACTTCAACTGTTCTGTCAACAGGAAGGAATAAAGGTAGATGTGGCTTCATTAGCTCTTGCGATGGTTGACTAACCAGGAGCATTATCAGAGACACCCCTGTACTCATATGAACACTTTAAATCACGGTTACCTTAGAAAGTACAGCAGTGATTCAGATGTAAGAAACATTTTTCTTCTGCAAAGACAAAGATATGATCAAGTTCTGAGAAAAGGCGGGTTTAGGATGAATGGCAGGGGAAAGAGGTCTCCTAGACTGTCAAGTATTCTTCCTCCAAAGGAAATGAAGGCCAGTCACTTGAGCTATGTAGAAGTAGCTTGAGCTAAACTGTAAAAAATATACGGCAGGGAAGAACATAATTGTATGATATTAGTTGATTTGTCATATGGCTCCACATTTATTCAATACTGAATGTACAGTTGCAGTCAGAAAAGTGGCACCTTTTCCATCATCGGTTACGATCCCTATAATGTATTCAGGAGGACTGAATTCAGCAAAGCACTTAAGCACCTGTGTAAGTCCTATTGAAGTAATGTGTTTATGGTTTTTTGCTGAATCAGAGCCTTGGAGCGTAAGGAACGTGATCCAAAGTCCATTCAACTCAATGGGACCTTTTCCCATTGATCTCGCCGCCTCCTGAATAAAGTCTATTTCTTGCTTATGGACACACAAAAAATCTTTGCGCTGAGACAAAGTTCAGGATCTATCAAACCTGTGTACTACCTATACTGCTATATGGGTCAGAAACCTGGCCCTATTTACAGGCAGACTAGAGCAGCTAGAGGTATTCCTATATGTGCTGAGAGTGTCCAGTCCTAAGCAAAAAGTAGCTTAACTATGTGCAAAATGTCACCATCTCACCACAATCTGGCCTTCCTTCCTGGTGTTGCCTGTGGCACTATCCCTGAGATCCATGCATTTGCAGGATCGATCCAGATCTGGGAACTTCACTACACGATGCCTGGTGAGATGTCATCAACCATGGTCACTCTGACTGGTGCAACGGTCCTAGTAGACTTTGCATGTTTGATTTGACTTTATGTTCACTTCAGATCAGGTCCAAGATGAGCATATAATAAAATAAATAATCAACACCTATGCATTTTGTAAGTTTGAGGCAAGAGTAGCTAATGTGGCACAAAATTTGGGGTTCAATGTTGTCCTCTCAATGTGATTGCACAATATACAGATACAAAGCAGCATTTTTATATACTATAAGTAGTGAAAATAGTTGTGTAAAACACAGTCCTGCAAAGTGCTTGACAGTAGAGCACTATTAGCTCCCCCGGACATCAATGGGAGTTGAGGGTTCTCAACTCCGTAAAGATTTGGGCATTCAGGGTTCATTACTGCTCCTGTTGTATCAGAGGAAGTTTTCCTATTGATTTCAATGAACAAGACTGGGTATCTAATAAGGAAGGTTTCTTTTGTTTCTTCTTTTGTGTGTCGTTGGGAGTGTAGGAAGGAAGAGAGGAAGTAGGTTTTGGTTTTTTGTACAGAGAAAACTAGCTACATGTGGGGTTTCAAAGGTAATCAATGGGCCTCAATAAGGATCAAAGTCACACTTCTTTTGGTGGCTTCTGTAATAATGAGTAAGGGTAGTGGGACAGTCACTTACATTACTCCTGCCACTAGAAGTCCGATATGTGACCCTGTTATTGTGTTAAAACAAATTAAATTTAAAGATCATTAGTTATTAGTTACTTTATGGGCCAATTCATGCTCTCGTTAGCCACACACTAGTCCCACAAACGTCAATAGCCCAATCTGCTGCACTTTTTTTCTCCTCAAACCAGGTCTTTTTCTAAGCCTGTTACCCAATTTCAACATTTCAGTGAGTTGATAAATCTAAATGTGCTAAGACATATTCTGTCCTCGTTTATACCCAGGTTGCTGGATATAACTGAGAGTACTATTTGATCCACTGTAAACATAACAATAGCATTTGTGTCATTGTGATGCAAAACTAACATTCAGCTTTTGGAGTCTTCTTGCATGCAAAGATGCATAAAGGCCATGTAAAAAATTAGTAGCTAATGATGTGTTTTCTCCTTTATGAACAATGAATGTTAAAAATATTTTCCAGGATGTGAATATTTCTGAACTTATGAAGAAGCTTGATATCCTTGGAGATAATGGGGTAACAATTTCTTTATTTCAATTATTCCCATGGAATGGCATGCCAGCAAATGTGCATTAAGGGACTTTTTATGACTATATTTGCATATACAATACCAAATGTTAGGATCCATTTTTGCCAGCATAGATGCAATCCCTTCAATGGGAATCGACTTCAATGGGAGTCACATCTGTGTTTTTCAGGACAGATGTGGGTCACTGGTGAGTGGCACTAAAAGTTGTGGCACAGGGAATGCACAAGACCTGGTATAATAAAGGTTAGAACAAAATTAAGAGTAGGAAATAAGTTAACTCATTTTTCTATATTGATTCCCTGAAATAGTAACCCAGAAGTTTAGATTCTACAACAAAGGGTGTCCTAGAAATACCTTAGACAGGAAAGATTTGACCATAACTTGAGTCTGATCCACAAAGTTTGAGGGTTGGTTCTAGATTCTATTCTATGCAGTGAGATCCAAAAACACTTTCAAAGCACTCTATGTTGCTTTGTTCAATAACAGGTCTAATTCTTCAATGCTCCCTTGGCTTCAGTGCAAGATTTTTTTCATTAGAACGGCAGTCCAATTAATTGATATTTTTCCCATTTAAAAAAAAAATCATTGGATTGAGTCCACCCTAGATCATGCTCTGTATTCATTTACTTTAGCTTTATTATTTGTAATCACTGGATATTTTCTGTGCTTGTTTTTTTAAAAATAAAGAGAGCCAATACTCTGTGATACATACAATAAAATCAAAATCGATCTCACTAGTTTTGAAGAATGGATTTACAGTCCAATGTGAAATACAGTTGCACCTTTTTTGTATTTTAGAATTTGAGAAATGAAGAACAGGTTGCAATAATCCAAGCTGGGACTGTACTTTCCCTCTGTGAAAAGGTAGATTTCAGTAAAGATTTTTGTTTGCATAAACACTGAGCATACCATCCTGGAACTGGAAGGATGATTTGTCAGTGATGCATGGCCTTTCTGTTAAATTAACATGGATGTGAGCATGGAGGCATCATAACCCACGGCTTTATGGGGATTGTACTTGTGGAGGGCCCGAACATACATTCAAACATTTAAAATATAATTTTAAAAATGAAAACTTCCTCCAGAGACGTTGCCATTAAAACAAAGCTGTAAAATACTTTTTGATAAAGGAAGCCTAATCTGGGAATAAACCTCAATTCCCAGTGACCTTTTGAGGAATTGAGAGTGCTCAGCACATCACTGGAGGTTGTCAGTGCTTTGCAGGGTTACGATGAAGACCTGCTCTGGGCCCACTTCTCCAAGGTTCTGAAAACCTCCTGGAATGAGCTCAATACCAGCCTCTACGATGGAAGTCCGTAGAAAAAGAAAGTTCTCAGCACTTCACAGGCTCCTTTCGTGTGCCACCTGTGCATTATTTTGTGAGAACATAGGCTGCTAGTTTTTGAAAAATTAGCCTCAATATCTTTCCATTATGCAGCCACAAATTTGTGTCTGTCAAGTGGTCTAAAAAGACATACTGCCCTTTAACTTCCCACTCTTTCCTTTACCTAACAGTGTGTTAGTGAGAAATTCATTATAACCTTAACTTGCATGATGTTTTACTTCTTGGATCACACAGTTCAAGCACTTTTGAAAATTGCATTCATCTCTTATCTCCCTTCTTGTGCCACATGGGGAAGATAGAATTATGAAAACATGATTCAGTATTTCTGTTGTTAGGGTTTGGTCCTCTCCTGGGACTTCACTGAGCTAGTACAGTGCAGCTGGTTTGTGCCGCTGTGTATTAAGTGGAGAGGTTTCTAAAGTCCTTACTAAAGAATATTTATCTCCCGACTAGTATGCCTGGCAGTCTTCACTAGCATAAAAATATAAACAGTCAATTGGTCTTGGAAAATAGCAACTCCAATTCCCCATAGTCTTAAAAACCAGTTGTAAGCCATCAGACAACTGAAATGTAATATAACAAACTGTTTATAATTCAAATAATAGTTTTAGTTCTCAAGCTGAGAATCACTGGTATGATCGATCTAAAACAAACACACACACACACTCACTCACTCACTCACTCTTTATCCTGCTGCCTTTTCCTTCTCGTGTCATAATTGTCCATGTCATTCAGTAACAGATCTGTGATCAAACAGAACAGATTATTATGATCTCCTCATACTTACAAGTGAAAGAAGAAGGAAGAGATCCAAGAGGGAATAACTTTCTTTTAGTAAATATGATATTCACTGGTTCAACGTTGTAATAGGATATGACCAAAAATATTTTCCACAGGACAGATAAATTAGACAAGTCACCCGCTTCCATGTGACTTTAGAACTTGCTCTCCACTTAGATCATTAGTAGAGTGAACGTAGTAATGACCCAGTAATAATTCAATTTAAATTGGCTAGGAAGGAAGTCATTTCCTTTCTACTGAAAAGACTGCTATATTGCCCCATCCCAATAAGTCTGCCATTGATAGGTTTATATCTAGACCTGCACAGGTCCATTTCTGAACTTCAGAATGGAAGTCTAGCATGAAAGCTCCACCATTCAGATTAATTGATTAATGATTCAACCAAGTCATTCGTGTAAACAAATAGCTCAATGATTTGAGCATTGGCCTGTTAAACCCAGGGTTGTGAGTTCAATCCTTGAGGGGGCCACTTGGGGATCTGGGGCAAAATCAGTACTTGGTCCTGCTAGTGAAGGCAGGGAGCTGGACTCGATGACCTTTCAGGGTCCCTTCCAATTCTAGGAGATAGGTATATCTCCATATATTATTATTATTATATTTATTAAAACTGAATAAATCATTACAAATGTTGTAGCTGTCGCTGTGTTACAACAGACAATCATAGAGCTTAAACTCTAATGAGAAAAATCAACGGTAAATGGCTAGATCAGTAGACAAAAAGAAAAGCAAAATTACACAAGCATTAAGGGCTGGACTGTGCAGTCCTCACTTAAGCTGGTTCATATTAACCATAGTGTCACTGAAATTAATGGGACTATTTGAGAGAATAAGGGTCATGCAAGTTCGCCCTCTCATATAGAAGCTTAGTGACCTCTTGCAGGTTATTTCCATTAGTGTCCAATCACAGCAATCCTGCCTCTAAGAATAAACTGGGAGTTTGTCAATATGGGAAATCCTTTATAACAATAGAAAAAGAAATTACAAAAGGGGCTTCAAAGTTCTGAAAATAGCAGGTATCTTTTACACGTCCCCTGCAAAAAATCTAGTTTTGGTTACTTCATAGGAACTATTCCTATTGACAGTACTTCTGTCAGTCCTCCGCTGACCAGAGGAGGACTTCTATGGTAGTCTTACTGTTTAATCAGCTTGTTCAAAAAGGAGGAGTGTTTGATTCTGTCCGTCTAACTAACATACAGGTTGTCTGATTTTAACATGAGAGTCTATCTATGTACTTTTACACCACTGTAGTCTGAGTGCCTCACAATCAAGCAATGACTAAAATTCAGTAATGAATTAATCTACATAGCACACCTGTGAGGCAGGGAAGTATTAGCCCCATTTTACTGATGGGGAACTGAGGCACGAGGCAGATTAAATTGAACCCAGGTCGCTCCATATCCTATCTATTAGACCGGGGTGGGCAAACTTTTTGGCTCGAGGGCCACATCTGGGTATGGAAATTGTATGGTGGGCCATGAATGCTCACAAAATTGAGGGTTGGTGTGCGGGAAGGGGTGAGGGCTCCAGCTGGGGGTGCGGGCTCTGGGGTGGGGCCAGAAATGAGGAGTTCAGGGTGCAGGAGGGGGCTCTGGGCTGGGACCGAGGGGTTCGGAGGGCACGAGAACGATCAGGGCTGGGGCAGGGGTGCGGGGTATGGGAGGGGGTCAGGGGTGCAGGCTCAATGTGGCGCTTATCCCAAGCAGCTCCCAGAATCAGCGGCATGTCCCCGCTCTGGCTCCTACACGGAGGCGTGGCCAGGCGGCTCTGTGTGCTGCCATGTCTGCAGGCACTGCTCCTGCAGCTCCCAGCCAATGGGAGCTGTGGGGGTATTGTTTGGGTGGGGGCAGCGTGCGGAACCCCCTGGCTGCCCCTACGCATAGGAGCCAGAGGGGGGACATGCTGCTGCTTCCGGGAGCTGCGCAGAGTGGGGCAAGCCCCAGATCTCGCTTCCCAGCGGAAGCTTGAGGGCCGGATTAAAACGTCTGGAGGGCCGGATGCGGCCCCTGGGCCGTAGTTTGCTCATCCCTGCACTAGAAAATCCTCCTAATACATGGAGGCAGCAGTAATTCACTGGAGTTTCTGCATGTTAAAATATATCTGTGGGAAGCATATTACAATCACAGATATCTTGGATTTCAATCACAGAGCCGTTTAAATCAGAAATCAGATTTTCCCCCCTCCTCTTTATTGTAGAAACAGTTTCCTTCTGATCCTGTCACAAGTGTAGGTCATTTGAGTTGCTCTAATTACCAAATCCAACCATTCAGTCCATTGACTCCTTCCTTACCACATTAATTAGGCAAACACCGCAAATGAAGAATTAAGAGTTCTGGGCCTCCCTGTTAAGGGGCTTTAAAGTGAACTGAAAAAGTGCTGCTGAATATGGGGTTTAATGCTTAAATAGGCAAGATGCTGCCTATTGTTCTGATGCTGTTAATTAAGGTCAAAGGTGCAGCATGGTGAATGCTTAAGTGTTACTGATCTCAGGTGCTAGCAGGAAAATGCAGAATCCTGTAGTTAGGACTTACCAGGTAGTGAGGAAAGAAATGACTATCAGCTATTTAAAAACATATGACATTTTAGTGTGTCTGTATGTGTGTATATATAGGACAGAGGTAGGTGAGGTAATATGTTTTATTGGCCCAACATCTGTCCTTAAATATCAGTAGACCCCTAAAACACATCACATATCAGCTATTTAAACAAAAGTTAACAAAGATTCATCACTCTCCCCAAAGTTTTTCCACTTAGAATATTAAGTGCCCAACCTTGCTCCTGCTAAAGTCAATGGTGAAGCTCCTACTGACTTCAGTGGGAACTGGCCAGACTGTGTTGAAAGGGAGTCCTGTAATCCAATGAAGAAATTAAATAAAATAAAACCATGAACAAGAATGAGAATTCCCATCCATCCTGACAACCCATAAAGCTGAATGTTAGCATACTCTTAGCTATCATTAATATTCAAGGCATAAAACTGTAGTTTCCTCTATGTATCGTCTTACAGTTGGAATGCAACGACCATTCTTCTTTTCATTTGGTCACATTTTTTAAAGCATAATAATAAGAGATTGATCGGATGGTAGCCACTGCATGAATTTCTTCACACAGTTCTCCCTACCCATCTTAATCTTCATTTCCAGGGCAGTGCCCAAGAGGGGCGGGGGCAAACAGGGACACAGGGGACACAGAACTCCTCCGGCCCCGGGCCTGCAGTGAGGAGAGCAAGCTCTTCTGGTCCCAGGGCTGCGGTAGGGGCACAGAACGTGCCCTCCAAAAGCGGTCAAATTTTAATTCTTGCACACGCCCCTGTTCACCTTCAAAGCCTCTCTTGTTCTAGTAATGAGCTTGCTCCCAACAAATGCTGTGAATTGTGCCAAATAAAGGATGGATTCCCCACTGGTTTAAGTTACCATAAGAAAGGATTGCAAGGTTGGGCCCTGACACCATATGGTGGGCTTGTGATGTGGACAAATGGGCCTGGGGAGCAGCAAGGATGAAACCATCAACTAATTTTGCTTTCTTGACCCCAGTCACATTTGAACCTAGGCCTTTAGAGGGGGAAGGATCAGCCTCCACTCATAATTAGTCTTCCCAGTTCCCTCCTCCTCATTTCTGTAATTTGAAAAAGCTGAACAGTTAATGGGGGTGGGGATGGGTGAAGCATACAATTGGCACTCTCCTCAACAAATTAACTTACATCACTTTCAATGATGCTCTTCCAAATGATGCTGTATTCTCATCTTTTTCTATTCCTCTTGTTCCTGCCGTGTTCATATAGTGGCTAAAACAAATAGAGGGAACAGAAGCTGCACTGACACAGAAGATGATGGACCTGGAGAATGAAAAGGTAAGAAATGATCATTTTTAAAAAGTCACTTGCTCAGCTAGAACTCCATTTCAGAGAGAAATCTGTAAACACGATGACGTGTTAAGTTGTTGCTGTTTTCTTTGTAGTGGGGATGACTGCATGGTGCTGTCAGGAATAGTTTTATAAAACTCTGTTTAATAGCTAATGCCATTGATGTGTAGAGAAAAAAGTAATTAAACTGAGACTGAAGCATGGCTGTACCTACAATATACCACATGAACGGGTATAATAAGCAAATGGTATGAAACCTGTCTGTGTGCTTTCTATGTATATTATTTTGTTTGGCAACAGCAGGTTCTTTGGAGTCTTGGAGTTAAATTTCAGTAGAATTGCACCAGAGATTAATTTGGCCTATGGTGTGTAATTTCAACTAATGAAGTCCTCTTCCTGCTTCCGCTTTTTTGTCTTAACCTCTCTTCCCTCTCAAGGATGGATGAATTCCAAAGTGCAATTAAGTCTTTCACTACAAATTTGATATGTTACTAAGCTCTCCTTTTGCTGTATGTTGTATGAAGATTTTCTGAATGAATGTTTAATTTTGTTGATTTATCATGCATGTAGCACTTTTCATCTTCCAATTGATGTACAAATACAGATTAAACCTTGCCATACATTTTCCTAGTAAATACATAAACAACATTATCCCCATCTTACAGAAAGCGAGACAGAGGCTGATGGTGATGGGTGAAGTGACTTTCTTGCCTTTGGCTGTCAGTGCCAAGATTAGAATTTGGCTTTTCTGGCTCATTGTTTGGTGCACTGCCTTTGTGAATGGGGCGTGATACCAATAATCGTGTAATACAAGGTGTGGGCCCTTTTATCTGTATTACACCAAGAATTACTGTATTTGTAACTCTGAGTTGGAAAATGTAAAAAAATAACATATTTTTAGGGGGGAAATGGAAAACACTAGATTGTTTTACAAAGTAAATTAGAACAAATATGTCGTGTCTCTCTAACTTGACATATACATGTTTTCATTTGCAATCTGTGGTATCTGTAATTCATGTTCACTTCAAGCTTCTGAGTATTTACGCACCAAGGAACTGTATGTATTTGCTCAGCTCAGCAATCTGTCAGTCTCAAAAGCAATAGTCACATCTTGCCCGGCATAAATTGTGTAACGAATATGAAAATTTATTTTATGGTGAGATTTTCAGAAGCGCTCAGTATTGGCCTAGCTGCTTCCTTTGGGAGTAGAGTTAGGCCAATGCTGAGTGCTTCTGAAAATCCCATCCTCATTACAATTTCTGACTCCTATTGCTGGTAGTGGCCACCCTGCTTAAATGATGGTGATATCACCTGCGAGTCCGTGTGGTACCGTGACTAGGGCACTAGACTGGGACTTGTTCCTAGCTCTGCCACTGACCTGCTGTGTACCTTTGAGCAAGTCACTTCCCCTCCCTGTGCCTGTTTCCCTTATCACCCTTTCTCCTGTCTATTTAACTTGCAAGCTCTTTAGGGCAGTGACTGTCTCTTATTGTATGTTTGTACAGCACACAGTGGGGCCTGGATCTTGCCCCTCTAGGTGCTGCTGTAATAGAAAAAATAATTAACAATAATTGTGTCATTGCCGTATGAACATTCAGCATCCAAGACTGAAATAAGTTCCCATTCTGCTTTTATATTGGTTCATGGATCATTGAAAGAACTCCAGTGTTTAATAAAGTTTTAAAACATTAAACATTACAGTTTGTTTATGGATTATATCAGAATGAAAATGGCATGGAACCTTGTTCTAGTCTCCCATATTTGACTTCTATGCTGCCAATGTAAAAAACAATGGCTTGTTCCAACAACTGGGGTACTTCCAATAACAAGGAACAATATATATTATAATTAGTTCTTATGCTTACTGACTCTTCAGACTGTCAGATTACTGGGCTGAGCAGTTTTATTTTAAGCCAAATAACATTTCAAATGGGAATTTTGTTTTATTACTAATTACTGATGACTAATTACCAAATTGTGTCCCTATGCTTATGTGCACAATTCCCACGGACATTATTGGGCATTGCATTTGAAAGCAAAATTTGGCCCAGTAAATGCAAACAAGACCCAGAGTCAATCTGAACATGTTTTCTTACTATTGACATAGGCCAATAATTTCTGTTAGTGATACCATTCTATGTTTTGGAGTGGTTCTGCTACTAAAATAGATGATCCAGAATGGCAAAGCTTTCTGTTTTTAAAAGCCTTTTGTTATACGCATACACACACTAGCCCATTTTGTATTTTTAACGAAAGCTAAAAGGCCTTTATCAGAAGGTACATGGATTTATATTTAAGCTGCTTTTTGTTCCATATGTTGAGGAAACACAAAAGTTTATCTTTAAATAAAAATGACTATAAATGGTAAGTCTGACCAAATTGCCTTTCCGCTTTCTGGACTATATGTTTATGGGCACCATCACCACAAAAAGAATGATATAAAGCTAGTATTTTCCAGCCTGATTATGGTGTGTACTTGTGCTCACTAAAAGCTCCAGAGACTTTTTTCAAGAGCAAGTTTCCTGGCCCCTGTGTACTAGTTAAGTTCCAACTATTTAGAGTCTCATTCTAAGACACATAGTCTTCCTATAGCTTCAGTTTTGGATATTGAGTTCCACGGAATCCTAATCTGTTCAGCATTTCAGTGACAGCGGATATGATCCATCTATAATATATAGGTGGCCTGTAAAACACCTTGTGCCCAGTTGGTATAGCAATGTACAGGTAAGATATTATTACTGCGGGTTAGTGAGTTTAGTGATTGAAAAGTATTCAGAAATCCTGAGTTCTAATACTAGCTTCTGCAACTGTGTAGGCAAAGTCCCTTAACCTCTCTGGCCCTCGGTTTACCCATATCAGATTAGAGTTACCTACCTTTATAAGGGTAGTGTGAGGTTTAGAACCAAAGTTTGCCCTCTGCCAGGCAAGTCTGACAGAAAACCAGAGGGCATAAAGAACCTCTTTTTGTTCTATGCTAGCAGTGGAGCAGAATCTCTGCCTTGCACTAAGGAGGGGTCCTGGACTCCACATCAAGTAGTCATCCCATTTCCTAATTCAAATACAATTTGCTGACTAAAGTACATAGCTGCACACTCGGCTAGTTAGTACTTAGATTGAGACCTCCAGCATAAACCCTTGAGGGGCATATATTACTCATTTTCAAAGGAGCAGTGCAGTGCACTTAACAACATGATTTTCTCCCCTCTCTTGGCCTGCCTTGTATAAATAATGGCTCTTGTACTATATGCATGGTGGACATGCTTCACCCTTCTCTCCCTCCTTTGTGTGTGCCTCTGTCAGATAAAGGCAGGATCTTGTCCTTAAGGTTTATACCGTGTTTTAGAGATCATCAAAGGAAAGGTGCTTTCTAGATACCCATAGTTAATATGATGTTGTTGTTTTTTAAATACTAATCAATCTAATACTCTAAATATCCTAACAATAAATATGACCCATGGCTTTAGGTTCTCAGTTGCTTTCAGGTGAAAGTGACTGAGAGATTGCATACAAAAAAATGGTGAACTTTATGATTCCTCATGAGTTAGGATAAAGAACAAACCCTCCATTGTTTTTATTATTGCTCAGGACCTGTTCAGTAAACAGAAGGGTTATTTAGAGGAAGAACTCGACTACAGGAAACAAGCTCTGGACCAGGCTTACATGGTAGGAAAAGAACAGTCATTAAATTTTCATGCTTGATCAGATTTGACAAAATACAGATGAAAAAATTTACGTAGGGTTCTTTTTTAAATGATTTTTTTTGTTCTGCTAGATTAGGAAATCAAAAGTTACTTAAAACAGGAAATGGGTTAAAATGATTGGAATTGTAATGTTTTTTGCATTGCATTTTATTTTAAAATGTGCAAAAGGCAACATTTTTTGGTGGTAGAATTGGTTGCCAGAGAGAGGCTAACAGTGTGCACAGTGAT
Source organism: Malaclemys terrapin pileata (assembly GCF_027887155.1). Classification (NCBI taxonomy): domain Eukaryota; kingdom Metazoa; phylum Chordata; order Testudines; family Emydidae; genus Malaclemys; species Malaclemys terrapin. Next base: position 25,780,921 of record NC_071509.1, read on the forward strand.
CATGAGTAAAATATGCAGAAAATGACTATAAAACATTTCAAATGTTATTTTTCCAGCTATTTGTAAATATTTGCCATTAACTTCTCCAAACCCAGAGATGTCTATCCTTTCCATCCTATCTAGTCTAACCTCTTATAGACTTCTTAAATAAAGTCCTCTGAATTAGCACATTAGTGCACTCAGCTTCATTAGGTGGAGTAAAACCTCAAGAAACGGAAGTATTGTGGCATGAAGAATTGGTTACATATTGTAGGCATTTCAAATTGGAAAAGGATTCTTAGAGAAGCAATGTGATCTAGTGTTTAAAGGAGGTAACTGGGAGATTGGGCACCTGGGTTCCATTCTATACTATGTGACCTTGGGCAACCCATTCAGTTTAGTTTATGCATCTGTAAAATGGACACAATTACCTACCTCACAAAGGTATTGTGAAGTTTAGTGGGTTGCTGCCGGATAGCTTAGATCCAAATAATGTTGTTCTGGATGGTTTTCTTTCATATGATCATACAAAATGTAATTGTAAAAGAAATAAGATGTCTTATTTTAGTCAGTGAATATAGATTTCTGTTTGGATTTTAACATTCTGTGCTGTTCGCCTCCCAAATATTGCTGCATTTGGTTAGTGCATGAGAAACTGAAAGTAAAATTGACTAGAAACTAACAAGAAACAAAAGATCTATTGGTGTGCCCTAGCCCTCAAGTACCCTGACAGACCAGAAAACACAGGTGTTTCTTTACTTGATGAAATTTCTGATTCTGTGCTTTAACCTTTGATCCCCTTGAGACACGAGTATATGGAATTGCTTATGGCAATTCAGAACAAAGAAAATGTAGGAAACCGGGAATAACCGCAGATTAGAACTGTAGGGTCAGAGAAAGAGAAATGAGTGACAGGCTTTTTCTTGACTTGCAGCAAGTTACTATATCACTTGCAGTTCTTCTTTTTGATGCCTTGTAAACAGTTTTATTCCCTGGGCTGATTTAACAATCCAGCTGCAATGAAGGAAAACACTCGTTTGGCACTAACCTTGTAACTCAGAATTGGCAGTGGGGCCCTGTCGTGAATTGAACAAAAACTTGGCATGTGGGAAAATGCTGAATCTTTTGTCTTTCCCAACACATACTGTGAACTCTGGTTAAATTAAACAAATCAATCATTCAGTTGAACAGAACACAAGGCCCATGCTGGAAACAGTCTCATAAGAACATGTGCACTGTATATGGAATGCTCTTCACTGCTCACATGAGTGCTGCTTTTCTGCTCTCTAGTTGTGTCCTTCCTCCCTGTTAAGCTTGGCTTGCAAGCATTGTTGTCATCGTGTTGGTTTGTTTGCCTGCTGTATTCAAACGTGAGCCTGTTTGTGTGTGATTTGGGTTGGCATTAGAAAATCCAGGAGCTGGAAGCCACGCTGTATAACGCTCTGCAGCAGGACCCTGGAAGGCGGGCGAGTGAGTCATTGAATGAAGTGCAGAGGGAGGATTTGCGAGCTGCGGTGGAGAAGGTGCGGAGGCAGATCCTGAGGCAGAGCCGCGAGTTTGATAGCCAGATCTTGCATGAGCGCATGGAGCTGCTGCAACAGGCACAGCAGGTAACTCACCACTCCTTCCCCCCACATCAGTGTTACACCATTGTCACCACCATCGCCAGCACAAGAGTACCACGTCACTGTCACCTTGCCAAGTTATTCCGAGTCTTATTATTTATATTGCTGTCATTCCAGGGAGCCCCAATCAGAATTGGGACCGCATGGGCACTATACATAAACAAAATACAATGGACTGCCCCAGAGAGCTTATAGTCTAAGGCCTCCATCTTGTAAATTGTTCCGTGTGGGCAGAGCTATGCTGACTTCAAGGGGGCTCCACGGACAGATGGGGTCTGCCTGCATAGAACATTGTAAGAGGGTGGCCTGCACCTTTAAGGGCCAGTGACCCTGTGGCCAGACAGCCCTGTTTGATTATCTAATCCAGCTGAGACGGGATCAGGTGGATAAAGGGCTGAGAGAATTTAGTCAGCTGAGAGCTGAGGCTGGCTCTTGTGACTGGCCCTGGAACAGGGAGAGATGCAGATTGAAAGGCTTCTGGACCCCCTGCAACCTGGATTGGTCAGGGGAATAACTTGGTATTGTGTTACTTTGTGATTTTATTTGATTAAGTTAATAAACGGTGCCCTGAAGGAAGGGTCTGAAAGAGATTTGGAGGTCGTGTTATTCCTTCCTGGGCTGGGGAAGATAGGCCAGCAGCCCTATACCTGGTGGAGGATGTGGGCAGGAAGACAGCTTCTGGAACTGAGAGGAAGATGAGGCAGCATAAGAAAAAGTGGAGGAGAACAGGAAAGCAGTTACAGAAAGAACAGTGGCAGAAGTGATGGCTAGCAGGGTTTGTCTGGTGGATTCCCCCCTTGCTCTTTTAGTAGGATAGGATGGGAGGAGACATCCACCTTTTGGCATCACAACAGCCAGCAGGGTCAACAAAAACAGTTCCTGAAGCACCTGGAGAAATGGGCTCCAGGGAGTCTTGCTGGTCCTAGAGAGGGCAGCTAAGGTTGCCCTGGCCATGGTAGGTGAAGTTGGGCTCAGAAGATGACCCTGAGGCCTTCCTCTGCACCTTTGAGTGAGTGGCCAGTGCTGCCAGCTGGAAGGAGTCAACTTGGATGGCCAGTGTGGCACTATTTCTGACAGGAGAGGCCCAGGTAGTATACCAAGCCTTGAGTGACAAGCTCAGATCCGGAGATAAAAGCTACCCTTTTAGACAGACTGGAACTGACTCGAGGCATATCCTCACCTGTTCCAGACTGAGCCATTTCCATGAGGAATATGTCCATGTGTAGTGGCCCAGTGGTAGTGGAACCTCATCACCCATTGGTTGTGGAGACAATCATGAGCCTGATGGTTCTGAAACAATTCTTGCAGATTCTGCCTGTGGGAGCCTAAAGCTGGGTAGGGCATTTTCAGCCATGATCTGTGGGAGAGGTAGTGGACAGAATGGAGGCCAAGGGAGCTGAGCAGCAAGGCAGACCAACAGAACCAACTGGGGAAGGTGAGAATAGGAGTAGGGCCAGCTTTATGACCCGAGGGGCCCGATTGGAATACTCGGCGGCAGTCCGGGGCTTCTCCTCAAGCACTAGAGCAGTCTTAACATGGAGTCACAGACAGTCCCCTTGGGCACTCCGGTCTATCTTGCCACCTAGGCAAGCCTGCCTTTGAGATAGATGGTCCCTTACACCAAAAATCCTAACAATATTCAGGTTACTCCGAGTCCCAAAGGACCAGTCACTTACCCCACATCAATTGTTCCTCAGATCTCAAAGCAAAGACAATGGTTGTAGTCAGTCCTATAATGACAACTAAAGATTTACTAACTAAGAAAAAGAGATAAGAGTTATTTATAAGGTTAAAGCAGGTAAACATACACACACAAATGAGTTACAAGTTTAGTTTCCAAAAGGTGATAGTAGCTGCTATATATGCACACTCTATATGTCCTTTAAGGCTAACTCTAACTAAGCAGCTTGAGGATCCCTTGCTTATGCTTTGAAATATTGCCCTTTCTGAATGCCAAGCAGAGCAATGATGGTAATTTCTCCTTAGCAGGGATATGTATTCCCTACCCCCAGTGTTCAAGCTGTGATGGGATGAGGGCTCGTGCACGTACCCTCTTCAAAATGTGGGGGAAGCAATCAACAAAGTCTTTTAGCCACTGATGTTCCTCAATGCTTTGTCTGGTGTCTATAGGTCTTCTTTTGTTGAGGAGGAGATGACACCTTTTGTGGTAAACTAGTATTTCACACTTGGTAATGCTTCTCTCCTGATCATGGGGGTTTACAGTCTTAGGCTTGGTCTACACTAAACCCCCAAATCGAACTAAGGTACGCAACTTCAGCTACATGAATAACGTAGCTGAAGTTCGAAGTACCTTAGTTCGAACTTACCTCAGTCCACACGCGGCAGGCAGGCTCCCCCGTCGACTCCGCGGTACTCCTCTCGTCTAGCTGGAGTACCGCAGTCGACGGCGAGCACTTCCGGGTCCGACTTATCGCGTCCAGACAAGACGCGATAAGTCGAACCCAGAACTTCGATTGCCAGCCGCCGAACTAGCGGCTGGGTGTAGACATACCCTTAGCAAACATTTTTATAGTTAAAAAGCAAACTCTTAAATATTATCTTATCACATGGGATACAGATATTATATGTAAGATTAATACATGCAGCATCCTACAGGCATTTCATAAAGTCTAAATATTAAACACATTCTTTTCAACTTAACATCTATTTTAACAATACTAACACAGGCGAGCCAAACTGGTTTCCAGCTATACATTTGTCCGTGTTCAATGAGGCCCAGGTGCCGTGGAATGAGCGACAACCCGGTCTGCTAGCGTGTCACTCCTAACACCAAACAGGTGCTGGAAGGAGTGTCACCAACACTCCTGAATACACCTCAAGGCCCCACCCCCTATTTTTGAGAAGGCATCTGCCACTACATTTTCTTTCCCCTGGATATGGATTATTTCCATGTTATACTCTTGCAGAGCTCCATGTTCTACTCTAGGCTCCAGAGTAACCATCTGGAATTGGTCTCTTTACTCCCAACTAATATGGTTACAGTGAGCTAGTCTGTTAAAACATCATTTTTTTAAATTATACAAATAAAGCTTAAGTTGCTTAACAGCCCAAACAATGGCATAGCAATCACACTCGATGACAGCATAGTTTGTTCAGTGGGGTGGGGGTGGGAGGTCAGTTTTGTACTCAAGAAGGCAACAGGATGCCTCTTGTCCCCCACCCCAATGTTAGAAGCATGAGTGCACAGCACAAAGGGTTTGCTGAAATCAGGGCTGGCTAAAACTGGCTCTTTAGACAAAGCATCTTTTATGTCCTAGAAGCTTTTCTCACAGGCCTGGGTCCATACCGCCTGGTCTGGCTTCCTCTTTTTTATAAGCTCTGTTATGAGTGCTACCATATCATTAAACCCTTTACAATTCTCCGGTAATGGTTGGCCGGACCAATAAAGGATAGGGTCTGCTTCTTGGTTTGCAGGCCACACCAATTCTGAATAGCTTCTACTTTTAAAGGATCAGGGTGAACAAACCCCCATGAGCCCTAAATAAGATACCTCTGCACTCCCCATCTTGCTTTTGGAGACCTTACCAGTGACATTGGTGTCTTTAAGCCTTTGCTATACAATCCCCACATAATTCAGGTGGTCTTGGCAAGAGTCACTAAAAATAGCCAAGTTGTCTACATAGGCCCCAGCAAAGGTCTGTAATCCTTGCAGTACTTCATTGACAAGCCTCTGAAAGGTAGCTCCTGCATTAATTAATCCAAAAAGCATAACCTTAAACTCATATAGGCCACTATAAAAACTGATTTTTCCTGGGCCTCAGCATCTAAGGGCATTTGCCAATTCCCTCGAGTCAAATCTGGTGTGCTTATGAATTTTGTCCCACCCAATAAGTCCAGTTGGTCCTCTATCCAGGGTGTGGGGTAAGGGTTAAATTGGGTAATAACATTTAACTTCCTAAAATCCACACAAAATCTCAGAAAGGGTTTTATCCTTTTTAGGTACCATCACAATAATAGATGCCCAGGGGCTTTTTTACCCCTCCCCCATATACAGTATGCTTTCCACATCTTCCTGCATCTGCTTTTGCATTTCTCCTTTAGCACTAGCCTGAAAACTGGAGTATAAAATAAGACTTTAGTACCTCACCAGGACACACCTTTTTACTTGTGAGAGCCTTCTCAGTGCAATCTACCCTTCCCTTCCTTAGCCAGGGTATTATTCTGAGCTGCATTTCTCTTCTTGTCCAGGAAAGGGTCAGTAAACTCCTTTTGAGTCTCCCTGATGTTGAGAGCAGATTCTGGCAAAGCAGTAGAATTTTCAAACACTTTCTCTGAGGGCAAACTGCTACCTTCTGCTGACAAAGGAGTGAGGGTATTTCCCACCTCTCATAGCTCTCCTTGCTGCCCACAGACAAAGCGGGTGAGGCAGCACTGTATTTTTTGTGGCTGCAAGCTACGACATTAACCTGCTTAGACATGGTTAAAATATTATTGTCTATTAAAATATCAGCAGGTAGCAAATTCCTAATGCCTACAAGAACATTTCTCTTAATATCCTCCCACTTGATGTGGATCTTAGCCAGAGGTACAGTTACAGAGAATTCAGCCAAAGCTAATATATTTAAATTCTTACCAGGGAGTTTGTTTTCCTCCCTTACCAAACTTTCCTTTACTCGGGACGCCGTGTCCCGCCAGCCCTTACAATCTGTGCTCTTTACCTCCGCATTCTTAATAAATTCTTCACTTCCTTCCCAAGGCTCCGTCCTAATACAGTTGGGCCTTTCACCTCCTCTGCTAATTTGGTTTTATATGTCCAAGAGCCCCACAGTGATGACAGATGACCTGCCTTCCCTTAGTGCAGGGGGTTTTAAAACCTGGGTTTGCATTTTTTAAAATCAAAGTTGAGGACAGGTTTATTTCCAGATCCCTCCTCCCTCTGAACCTGGGGCACAGGGGGGTTTTCCTTCCCCTGGGATTTGTGCCCCCCATGAGCCCTTGATTCAACAATTTCTTTAGCCTCCAAAAGTGTGGAAGGTTTTTTATTTTATTTTATTTTTGTCACAGATGGCTGCCTTTAGCTTGTCTGTAACTACCCATAACAATTGTTCCTGGGCCATCAGATCAAACAGTTTTTCATAGTCACCTTCAGCCCGTCACCATTATCTATTTTCTTATAAAATTACACATTTTGTACATATTCAACATGTGTGAAATTGTCAAACATTTTAACATTTCTATACTTCAGCAGGACTCGGGGGTAATCTTAAACCTTTCAATAGGTGGCTCTCTCCTCAACCTGTTTGCTGGCCATGCGTCTTTGGTGGGCTCTCTTGTCAGCCTCCTCACTGGCTTTGACTGCTGCTTGGGTTGAATCAGTTTCCCTGGTCCACAGTTCTGCCATCAGTCTCTTGTGCTTACATTCTTCCTGGGCTGCCAAGTCCTGCAGTCAGGCAAGTTCCCTTGCAGTGGACTCTGTGACAAGTGGGGCAGGAAGGTCTTTGGATGTCTGGTCAAAACTTCTGAGCAAAGCTCTCAGTTCCTGATCTGGGGTATTCCTTTTATAGGATATTTCCCTCTGCAAGCAGAGATGTTCAATGTCTTTTCTCTCAAGATTATCATACGAGTGTGGTTCACTCATTGTGTCTAATCTTTTACCTTTAAAAACCTCTCAATATGAAGTTTAAACTTTTAATAGTGCTGGCTTATGCTCTATAAATTCAATTGACCTGCAGCATGTGAATTCTGCCAAGACTATTCATTTGTCAGTGTTCAGTGAGGCCCAGGGGCCTTGGCATAAGCTGGCACCGGGTCTGCCAGCATCGCAGTAGGATTTCAGAAGGATGGCTCACAGGACAGAGTCAAAGTTGGGAGAACAGCATAGTCTGTTAATGGTACTGTGTGAGCTTTAGGTGCCTGAAGTGAGGCAGGAGGGCAGAGGGGTTCTCCCTTGGTCAGGAGTCCAGGGATATGGGGGAGGAATTGGACCCAAAGACCAACACATCTGCAGAAATGGTGTACAGAGCAGACCTAGAAGTGGTGGCAGTAGCCACTAAAACTACCCTGCTGACCACTCAAGGAATGGGTGGGAGAGATCTGGGGAAGAAGGTTTCTGTGATCGATAAGAATAGGGTGGAGGCCAATGGCTCTACCTAGCAGCCTGCAGATTTAGATGGCATAATGCTCTCTTCAAGGAACAAGGTTTTGGCACAAGCAATAATGAAGGAACAAGAAGTTGTCCATATGAGGCTGAAGGATGCAACTGATAAGCAGAGCACTTGATATTGGAGGAGGAGGTGATGAAACTTCACCATGAAATCCTCCTGCAGAATTAGCACACGGCTGAAAAGGATGAGAAGTTTGAGACACAGGAGGGAGAAGTTGACTCCCCCCCCACAAAAAAAGACAGGTATGTAACAGGTTATCTTGCCCATTTAAGGGCCAGGAGACCTGGGTCAGCCCTTTCATCTGTCAGACTCAGCTGGGAAGGTAGGTGATCCCTCTGAAGGGCTGATGGAGCTGAGCTGAAGGGCAGCTCTGCAGAAGAGAGGTTGGGCCCTGTGTGACAGAGGCAAAGATTGAAAGACCTCTGGGCCCCTGCAGCCTGTGTTGGTCAAGGGAATAGTTTTATTTTGTGTTACTCTGAGGGTTTTTTTGTTTGAATTATTAAACTGTGCTCCGAGGAAGAGACTTGGGCCTGGCCTTAGTTCTTCCAGGATTGGGGGAGAAAGGCCAGCAATTTCCTATAGCATGTTGCAAGACTGGGGCCTAAACAGAAACAACATGCAACAGGAGGTTGTTAGAAGCACAATTGAGGGCGAAAGACAATACAAGGATATCAGTAATAGGAATGAAGTGTAGCACATATGTCAAGTCTTGGGGTTCAACTCAGACCAATGAGAGGTTGTGTCACCACCTGTCCTGTAACCCTGGGTGCCTTAAATCAGAGGTGGGCAAACTATGGCCTGCGGGACCATCCTGCCTGGCCACCGAGCTCCTGGCCAGGGAAGCTCGCCCCCAGCCCCTCACCTGCTGCCTCCCCTCCCCCGCAACCTCAGCTCGCTTGCTCTGCAGCTGGCGCAATGCTCTGGGTGGCAGGGCTGTGAGCTCCTGGGGCAGTGCAGCTGCAGAGCCCGGCCTGACCTGGTGCTCTGTGCTGCGTGGTGGCAGCGGTGTGGCCCGGCTTCAGTCAGGTGGTGCGGCTGTAATGCCACCAGGCAGCGCGGTAAGGGGGCAGGGAGTCGGGGGGAGGGTTGGATAGAGGGCAGGGAAGTTTGGGGTGGTGGTCAGGGGGTGGGGGTGTGGATAGGGGTTGGGGCGGTCGGGTGGGAACGGGGGTTGAATGGGTGCAGGGGTCCTGGAGGGGGGCAGTCAAGAAGGAGAGTGGGGGGGTTGGATGGGGTGGCAGGGGCAGTCAGGGGCAGGAGTAGTCAGGGGACAGGGAGAAGGAATGATTGGATGGGGCAGGAGTCCTGGGGGGGCCCATCAGGAAAGAGAGGAGGGGTTGGATGAGGCGGTGGGGATCCAGGGGCAGTCAGGGGACAGGGATCGGGGGAGTGTGGATGGGGCAGGGGTCCCAGAGGGGCCATCAGGGAACAGGGGGGGTTGGACGGGGCAGGATTCGGGGGGGGGGGGGACCACGACCTCTTCCCCTGACCGGCCCTCCATACAATTTACAAAACCCGGTGAGGCCCTCAGGCCAAAAAGTTTGCCTGCTCCTGCCTTAAATGCTCTGTTGCAGTGACTCACAGCCTGGATATCAACAGTCAGCAGAAATGCATGAAGCGGGGCTGTAATTCATGTTTCAGAAATTACACTGGGCTATATAATGCCATCAGTTTTTAAGCAGAGCTCCTCATTGAATCACTGGGGTGTTTTACTTAAACATCAGTGGCAATTGGCCTGCTGACAAGAAGCTGTAGACATAGTAGTTAAGGAGACTAGCCCTGAAACATGCAAGCTGGCACTATATACTCCAGAGCATCTTTCAAAGGAGGAAAGTTTCAAATGACAGTCCCCCAACTTAACACTGTTGCTAAGTGGGTTTGTTTTTGTTGAAACACCATATCAGAAACCTATGAAATTAAACATAAACATCTTGGGGCACTTTCTGGCCTGAAAGAACAATATTACTAGAGCTACAGTCACACTATTGCAGTGGGATTAGGTCAGCATTTCTCTGATAGGTTCCTATTTGCAGGCATTGATCATTCCTTCTCCGTTAAAACTGAATATAGAAAATATAAACCACAGGGAACCTAATGCATATAATCTTAATTCAAATCTTTTCTGGCCAGATTTGAGCTAAGAAAGTACCAAAAGAAAAGTTCTTGGCCTCAAGCAATGGGTACTGTGTGTGATGAGCACTTCTGAAAATCAGGTCTTATGTTTTAGGATTTTTTTTCCCCTTACAGAACTCATTCCCTCCCTCCAGGCTCACTCTCCCTCCCTCCCTAGAAATCCATCAGGTCTTCCTGGTGCACCTGTTTGGAGGAGCAGATCTTGGAGCAACTTTGCTACATGTGTCCATTAGTACTTGACAGCTTTTTAGTTCTTATTGGTTTGCTGTGATAGGCATTGTTGTTCTTTTAGACACAGCTATATTTATATCTCGCCATTTATCTATCTATAGTTATCTGAAGTCTTTGTACAATGCTCATCACCTTATGCAGTGTAACTTTGTAGAATGCACCTGTGTAACAAAAGCAGGGCATATGAAATTGAGATCTAGTACCAAACGGGTACTTAATATTTTCAAATAGCTATTATTCCTGTATTACAGGTGGGGAAACTGAGTCAGGGAGGTTAAGTAATTTGCCAAAGACAACAGAGAGCATGTGAGTGGCAGCATTGGATCAGAACTTGGATCTTCCTGGCTCCAGTTGGGTACATAGTCCGCTAGTTAAACAGTCTCAAATGAAGTCATTGTGGTTTTTTGCTTTATTTATACCCTCAATGTTGTAACAGGAATCTCAATAATTCATCGCAAACGCATTTATTCTTATTCAAGTGATAGTATTGGTGGGTTTCCTGTGAGTCTAGTGCTTATTAATAACAACCCAAAGTTCTGTGCACTTATTAAAAAACAATGCTGAGTAATAGTGTCACGGGGATTCATAGATTATAAAGCCAGAAGGGGTCACTGTGATCATGTAGTTTGACCGCCTATATAACACAGGCCATATGACTTCTCTGAATTAATTCCTGTTTGAACTAGAGCATATCCTTTAGAAAAACATCCCATCTTGATTTAAAGATTTCCAGCACA